>NC_083574.1:16771920-17371920 GCF_027579695.1 Neoarius graeffei
TTATCTGTGACACCAGAAATGCTGACAGTGTGTGATTTTAAAAAAAGAAAAAAAAAGACAACACTTGAGATGAGTGTTGAGCAAAAAGATAATTTATTGATTATTTACAAGCAAAAAAAAATCTTATAACCTATATTTATTCCATATTAGTGCATTTTATACGGTGAATATTAGATATTGGGTATTATCAGATATTATTACATTTTATTTGACAGAATGCTTGAAGCTGATTGGATAAAGGTTTGTATTATTTTAGTCCAACAACGCAGGTAGTTCCAGCTGTAACAATGATTAATATTAACGCACGCGCTCAAATATGGTACATTGTCATTTTTTCTGTAGTAAAAGCTCATAGTAGCATCTCATTTAATTGGGTTACACTGGTTCCCAATTAAATATAGAATATCTTTTAAGATACTTCTAATAACTTATAAAGCTATATATGGGTGTACGGCAGGCTATCTTACAGAACTCATAAATATTAAGTTGCCATCTAGGAGATATAGCTCCAAGATCCAACAGTGATTAGCTCTTGCTTCAGACACTGACATTTCGCAGCCTTAAAGCGCTAAGTGATTGGTCTTTCTGTGCTGCGGCGCCTCAATTGTGGAATAAGCTCCATTAAATATTCGTAGAGCCGAGTCGCCTACAGTCTTTAAGAAGCTTTTAAAAAAACTTATCTTTTCGGAAGCTTTTAGTGATTATACAATTATCTTGAATTTGTACATTTTATACATACATTCTAAATTATTTTATGCATATTTTAGCATGCTAGTTTTTCCTTAATTATAGCATTCATCTATTTACATACAGTTGTGCTTGAAAGTTTGTGAACCCTTTAGAATTTTCTATATTTCTGCATAAATATGACCTAAAACATCATCAGATTTTTACACAAGTCCTTAAAGTAGATAAAGAGAACCCAGTTAAACTGAGACAAAAATATTATACTTGGTCATTTATTTATTGAGGAAAATGATCCAATAGTACATATCTGTGAGTGGCAAAAGTATGTGAACCTTTGCTTTCAGTATCTGGTGTGACCCCCTTAACTGTAACTAAATGTTTCCGGTAACTGTTGATCAGTCCTGCACACCGACTTGGAGGAATTTTAGCCCATTCCTCCGTACAGAACAGCTTCAACTCTGGGATGTTGATGGGTTTCCTCACATGAACTGCTTGCTTCAGGTCCTTCCACAACATTTCGATTGGATTAAGGTCAGGACTTTCACTTGACCATTCCAAAACATTAACTTTATTCTTCTTTAACCATTCTTTGGTAGAATGACTTGTGTGCTTAGGATCATTGTCTTGCTGCATGACCCACCTTCTCTTGAGATTCAGTTCATGGACAGATGTCCTGACATTTTCTTTTAGAATTCGCTGGTATAATTCAAAATTCATTGTTCCATCAATGATGGCAAGCCATCCTGGCCCAGATGCAGCAAAACAGGCCCAAACCATGATACTGCCACCACCATGTTTCACAGATGGGATAAGGTTCTTATGCTGGAATGCAGTGTTTTCCTTTCTCCAAACATGACGCTTCTCATTTAAACCAAAAAGTTCTACTTTAGTTTCACCTGTCCACAAAACATTTTTCCAATAGCCTTCTGGCTTGTCCATGTGATCTTTAGCAAACTGCAGATGAGCAGCAATGTTCTTTATGGAGACCAGTGGCTTTCTCCTTGCAACCCTGCCATGTACATCATTGTTGTTTAGTGTTCTCCTGATGGTGGACTCATGAACATTGACATTAGCCAATGTGAGAGAGGCCTTCAGTTGCTTAGAAGTTACCTTGGATCCTTTGTGACCTCGCTGACTACTACACACCTTGTCATGGAGTGATCTTTGTTGGTCGACCACTCCTGGGGAGGGTAACAATGATCTTGAATTTCCTCCATTTGTACACAGTCTGTCTGACTGTGGATTGGTGGAGTCCAAACTCTTTAGAGATGGTTTTGTAACCTTTTCCAGCCTGATGAGCATCAACAGTACTTTTTCTGAGGTCCTCAGAAATCTCCTTTGTTCTTGCCATGATACACTTCCACAAACGTGTGTTGTGAAGATCAGACTTTGATAGAGCCCTGTTCTTTAAATAAAACAGGGTGCCCACTCACACCTGATTGTCATCCCATTGATTGAAAACACCTGACTCTAATTTCATTTCCAAATTAATTGCTAAAGCTAGAGGTTCACATACTTTTGCCACTCACAGGTATGTAATATTGGATAATTTTCTTCAATAAATAAATGACCAAGGATAATATGTTTGTCTCATTTGTTTAACTGGGTTCTCTTTATCTACTTTTAGGACTTGTGTGAAAATCTGATTGTTTTAGATCATACTTATGCAAAAATATAGAAAATTCTAAAGGGTTCACACACTTTCAAGCACCACTGTAAATGTGTAATGATTTCAAGCAGTATTAATCTTGAAAAAAATCTGTGAGACCATGTAAACCTATAATAATATTTGAACACCCGATATTTAAACGTATTTGAACACCCAATATTTGAACGTCAAAACTGATTATATAGCCCAATATTGGTTTTTGTACTATTATCAGCAGCATTGGCATGACCACCGGAAGTGCCCAACCAGGCAGTGGATTGTGGGATATGTGAAAGGAGTGAATGAGAAGGAAAAGGAGCACAAAATTTACTGTGATTGGTTTCAAATGTTTACCATTTCATTTTCAGTCAGACTTCAGATAAGGATCTTAGAGGGATTCATTTTTGAATATGTAGTTTTCACACTTCTATAATATTTCATTAATGTAATAATGTTACTACGAATGATTTAATGAGTCTGATGTTTGAATTAAGAATCCCTTTCAAGTGAAAAGATGAACCTAAAGAGAGAGATGCAGTTGTGTTTAAGTTCTTTAGTCTGTCCAGCTCTTGCAGCTCCTCAGCCGTTCCCTCTGCTCAAATACATTGTAGATCAGCTTCCAACGCTTTAACTTTCATTCTAATGCCAGTGTCAATCCCATGGTGCTCACTATCTCATTGTATTCTGGGATTTTGACTCTAGCATCTCCATGATAATCTTCTACATTGAACTTCAGATCAGATTTCCTCAGTGATGCTACACTTTGCTCCACATGGCTGACTTCTGGCTTCACGTCGTGCAGTTGGGAGTGTGGGGTGGTATACAGAGAGAGCTGAAACACACACGTCATGTACATGTCCTAATATTTTGCGCAAAAGCCTCAAAGCTGGAGCACCGATAGTTGATACTGATGAAAACACCTGTGCAACACCTGTAACACAGAATACGAGTACACACCTCATCTGTAATCAGAGAGGAATCACTTCCTGCATTCTCACTGGCAGCAAAAACCTGAGGGACAGAGGGGTGCAGAAAGGTACAGCGGGGTACATAAAGGTCCAGAGAGGTACAGTTAAAACCTGACATGAGGTACAGAGAGCTGAGCAATGTCAACAAGCAATGCCACCTCCAATGCAAAAAAATAAAAAAAAAATTGTAAATGTGATTATAAGCGAAAACCTTTTAAACTGTCACTTTTTTTATTTACATACATTATATTACGCACAAATGGATAAAAGACAAAGTATTACAATATGCCATATGAATGAATATCTCATCTCATCTCATTATCTCTAGCTGCTTTATCCTGTCCTACAGGGTCGCAGGCAAGCTGGAGCCCATCCCAGCTGACTACGGGCGAAAGGCGGGGTACACCCTGGACAAGTCGCCAGGTCATCACAGGGCTGACACATAGACACAGACAACCATTCACACTTGCAATGAATATATATAATTTTTTTAAATATAATTTGTACTTTAAAAGCAACAAATCTCAGTTTAGAACATAATGACAAGCATGACAGAAATACAATATACAAGCAAACTACATGCAAAATATGTATCACTACATATGTATATTGAGATTTATGGAAGAAAAAAATAAGGAATATTCATAATAAGACCATAAACATGTCAAGACAACAATTAAATAAACTAATAAAGATGTATTGATTGTTTAATTACTACATAACCCTGTAGTAGTACTCTGGTTAGTATTAGTTAGTATTGGTTATATAAGTAATATTTCCCCTATAACAAGGTGCTCTGTGGTTTCAGCAAAAGGTGCATAGTCTCTCTCAGTATCTAGAGGAATAAACCTACAAAGTCGTCTAATTATTAAATACTCTAAGTAACGCATGCAAACACCATAATCTGTTGAGATGTGCATGCACCCCTCTTGCCCAACGTAATGCCAGTGCAGGATCCTGATACACTGCTCCTGAGGGGCCTGTTTTTGAAATTTACCCTGACAATGCTGAAGCATTATCGCAATGATCCTGGGTTATTTCTGCTTCTGTTCTTTCTACTTCTTTGAGTTGATTGCACCTGATTCACTTTCCTGCCTCATTGGATAGCTCTTCTGGGTAAACTAGATGTAACAGTTTGTATGGGTGGGTGGAGCACAGAGGACGGCAGGACAGAGATCAGGTTCGGCAACAGGGTTTTTATTGCCACACTTTTCAGTGAATAACTCTTAGACTAAACTGACACACACACACAACCGGCGTCTGGTTCGGGGATGAGCTCCTCTGCTTTCGCTCTCCCTCCTTAAGTAGGGCGCGGTCACTGGGAAGACACACACAAACACAGGTTAATTGACATCAGGTGTAGTGATTCTGCCACTTACCTTCCATATCTCCGCCCTCCTGTCACAGACCGGCACTTGACCACGCCCCTGCTGCCACATACCCCCACCGCCCGACTCAGGCCAGGCAGCCGTCTGGCCTGCAGCCGACTCCCCCCGCCTTTGACGGGAGAGGAAGTCCGCCACGACCATCTGTGCCCCCGGCCTGTGGACCACCTTGAAATTAAAGGGTTGGAGCGCCAGATACCAACGGGTGAGCCGCGTGTTGGCATCCTTCATGCGGTGGAGCCACTGGAGGGGAGCGTGGTCCGAACAGAGGGTGAAAGGGCATCCCAGCAGGTAGTAACAGAGGGCGAGGACCGCCCACTTGATTGCCAGGCACTCTTTTTCGATAGTGCTGTAGCGCCCCTCCCGCACTGACAGCTTCCTACTGATGTATAGGACTGGGCGGTCCTCCCCCTTCACCTCCTGGGACAAAACAGCCCCCAGCCCTCTGTCCGATGCATCCGTCTGTAACATAAAGGGGAGAGAAAAGTCAGGGGAGTGTAAAAGTGGCCCCCCACACAGTGCGGCCTTTACCTCAGAAAAAGCCCGCTGGCATTGCTCCGTCTACTGGACCGGATCTGGTGCCCCCTTTTTAGTGAGATCAGTCAGCGGGCTGGTGACGTCCGAATAATTAGGTATAAACCTATGATAATAGCCAGCCAGCCCCAGGAATTGTCTCACCCCCTTTTTGGTCTTGGGCCTCGGGCAGGCCGCAATTGCTGCAGTCTTGTTAATTTGGGGACGCACCTGCCCGTTGCCCAAGTGGAAGCCCAGATACCGTACTTCCACCCACCCAATCGCACACTTCTTCGGGTTGGCTGTGAGACCCGCTCGCCTCAGCAACCTAAGGACGGCCCTCAGATGTTCGAGATGCCTTGGCTAATCATTACTATAGACGATAATGTCGTCGAGGTAGGTGGCCGCATAGGTGGTGTGGGAGCGGAGGACCCTGTCCATCAGCCGCTGAAACATAGCGGGCGCCCCAAACAGCCCAAACGGAAGTGTGATGAATTGGTGTAAACCAAACAGTGTGGAAAAGGCCTTTTTTTCTCGGGATAGTGGAGTCAAGGGGATCTGCCAATATCCCTTCGTTAAGTCCAGTGTCGAATAAAACCAAGCAGTGCCTAGTCGATCGAGCAACTCATCAATACGAGGCATTGGGTACGCGTCGAATTTAGACACCGCGTTGACGTTTCTATAGTCCACACAGAACCGGACCGACCCGTCGGCCTTGGGTACCAAGACCACTGGGCTGCTCCAGTCACTGTGGGACTCTTCGACGATGCCCATTTCGAGCATGGCCTCGAGTTCCTCCCGAACCACCTTTTTTTTGTGTTCGGGTAGCCTGTAAGGGCGGCTACGCACTACCACCCCCGGGGGTGTCTCAATGTGGTGCTCTATGAGGTTGGTGCGGCCGGGCAGGGGCGAGAACACGTCCGAAAACTCGGTCTGCAACTGGGCAACCTCCGCGAGTTGGGTCGGGGAGAGGTGGTCTCCACAGGGGACCGGAGAGGTATGCGATGTCAATGCGCCTTTTTGAACCTCCGGCCCCAGCTCCGCCTTCTCCGGAACCACCGACACCAACACTACGGGGACCTCCTCGTTCCAGAGTTGGAGTAGGTTGAGGTGGTAAATCTGTAGTGCCCCACCCCTGTCCGTTCGCCTCACCTCATAGTCGATGTCCCCGACTCGCCGTGTGACCTCAAAGGGTCCTTGCCACTTGGCGAATAATTTAGAGCTCGATGTGGGCAACAGTACGAGTACTTTATCTCCCGGTGCGAACTCTCTAAGGCGCGTACCCTTGTCGTACAGGCGGGCTTGCCGTTCTTGGGCCTGCCGCAAATTCTCCTGGGTTAGGTGCGTGAGGGTGTGGAGTTTTGTGTGCAGGTCAATAACGTATTGAATTTCATTTTTACTGGGAGAAGGTCCCTCCTCCCAATTTTCTCGCAGCACATCTAGAATGCCGCGCGGCTTACGCCCATATAATAATTCAAACGGGGAGAACCCCGTGGAGGCTGGGGGTACCTCTCACACTGCAAATAACAAGGATTTGAGCCATTTATTCCAGTTATGTGCATCCTCACTTACGAATTTTTTAATTATGTTCTTGAGGGTGCGATTAAACCGTTCAACTAAACCGTCCGTTTGTGGGTGATACACGCTGGTGCGGATCGGCTTAATACCTAATAACCCATACAGTTCGTTCGGTGTTCGTGACATAAACGAGGTGCCTTGATCAGTCAGAATCTCTTTCGGGATTCCAACTCGGGAGATGACGCAGAAAAGTGTCTCCACAATACTGCGTGCTGAGATATTGTGAAGAGGCACGGCTTCCGGGTATCAGGTTGCATAGTCCACCAGAACTAATATAAAGCAGTACCCAAGTGTTGACCGATCTAATGGCCCAACGAGATCCATCCCAACTCTTTCGAACGGGGTCTCGATTAATGGTAGAGGGCGCAAAGGCGCTTTTGGAATGGCTGCTGGATTTACTAACTGGCATTCGTGGCACGCCGTACACCACCTACGGACATCGCCGCAAATTCCCGACCAATAGAATCGGGCCATTATTCGGGCTAGTGTCTTATCCTGCCCTAGGTGTCCAGCCATGGGATTAAAGTGAGCCGCCTGGAATACCAATTCCCGGCGGCTCTTCGGAATTAAAAGCTACGTGACTCGCTCTTTAGTTTGAGTGTCCTGCATCACTCGGTATAATCTATCCTTCAAAATCGCGAAGTAGGGGAAGGACGGGGTGGTGTTCGGCTGGAGCGTTTGACCATCGATTACTCTCACTTGGTCAAACACATGCTGCAGAGTTTCATCTCGCGACTGCTCTAATGGGAAATCCGTGAGAGATTCTCCAACAGAGAGAGGAGGGGCCGGCGGCTCCTCACTCTGACGCGGAGATGACGTAGACGGCTCTGCGACAGCTGCTCCCGCCAAAGCGACACCGGGACCTTCCCCTACTGAATGGCAGGACCCACTCTTCCCTAAGTGTGTCATTAAATCTTGAAATCCCGGCCAATCAGTCCCCAAAATTATAGAGTGGGTGAGGCGAGGATTAACCGCGGCCTTCACTATAAATTTTTCCCCTTGGAAAAAAATGTGGACCGACACCAAAGAGTAGCTGTGAACGTCCCCGTGCACACACAACACCTTCACCCCCTGTGCTCCCCCCAATGCCTCGTTTTGCACCAGGTTTTGGTGAATTGAGGTCTGATTACAACCAGAATCCACCAATGCCTGATATGTATCCCCTTGTATACTCACCGGTATGCGATACGCTCTGGCCCAATCGAGGGTGGCTCCTGGTGCATCGGGGATCCGAACCACCTCCATTACCGTGCACTGTTGTTGGAGGTGGCCCGGCTCCCCGCAGCGCCAGCAAACCGGCCCAGGCTTCCTCTCCGTACCGGTGTTCTGGGGCTCACTCACCTGAGGGGGGGGGGAGAGACAGACACAGAAGGGAGAAACAGGAGGGCACTGCGGGTGCGGCGGGCCGGCACCGGTGGCGCCGACCCCTGCCTCCGCGGTGGGGGAATGGGGCAAGGGCGAGACACAGGAGGAGAGGGAGAGAGAGAGAGAGAGAAGAGGAGAGGAGATAAGAGGCTGTCTGCTGTCCTGCCACCGGGACAGCCACCATATGGTCTTCCATCAGCTCGATTGCCTGATCCAGTGACGCCGGGCGGTGGCACTGGACCCACTCCGCGGTTCCTGCTGGCAAGCGTATGACGAATTGCTCCAGTACCACCTGGTCGATGATCCCCTAGGCATCGCGGTTGTTGGCCCTCAACCACCGCCAGCAGGCATCCCGGAGTTGCTGGCCAAACGCGAATTGCCGGCCGACTTCCTCCAAGCACAAAGCGTGGAAGCGCTGACGCTGCTGCGCAGGAGTGTGCCCCATGCACTGGAGGACAGCCCGGAGGTCCATGTAGGCCAGCCGACAGTCGGCGGGGAGCTGTAGCGCAGCCAGCTGCGCCTCTCCGGTTAGCAGGAGGAGAAGGCGCACCGCGCGCTGCTCCATCGGCCACCCTGAGGTCTCCGCGACTTGCTCGAAGAGCGTGATGAATGCCTCGGGGTCATCCTGTGGGCCCATCTTGGTTAGGGTGGGGGGGGACGGGCCCGCGGTGGGAGCACTGGTGGACCCCGCTGACGCGAGGAGGTACCGGAACGCCTGACGATCTTCTTGCTGGGCCAGCACCAGGGCCTCGAACCGCTGTTCCTGCTCCTTTCGGAGGGTGACTAGCGCCTGGTGCTGGCTTTGCTGGGCCGTGGCGAGGGCGTGGACCAGTTCGGCGAATGGGGAGGACTCCATGGGGCTGTTCGGCTGCTGCGCTCCAGATCCCGGGTTTCAGCACCACTGTAACAGTTTGTATGGGTGGGTGGAGCACAGAGGATGGCAGGACAGAGATCAGGTTCAGCAACAGGGTTTTTATTGCCACACTTTTCAGTGAATAACTCTTAGACTAAACCGACACACACACACAACCGGCGTCTGGTTCGGGGATGAGCTCCTCTGCTTTCGCTCTCCCTCCTTAAGTAGGGCGCGGTCACTGGGAAGACACACACAAACACAGGTTAATTGACATCAGGTGTAGTGATTCTGCCACTTACCTTCCATGACGCCGCCCTCCTGTCACAGACCGGCGCTTGACCACGCCCCCACTGCCACACTAGATATTTACAATTATGTTTTTACAGTGTGTATATATATATATATATATATATATATATATATATATATATATATATTTTACAGATCATAAAGTGCATATCTCAGCAAGGAAGAGCAAATGCAAAAAAAGACTGTTTATTGATCCATGCATTTTCTAGATAGTCTTACTTATTAGATTTCTATAAAGCTTTTTAGTGAGCATGCATAGTCTTCTTCATCATCATTTTTCAGCTGCTCCTGTTAGGGGTCACCACATCAGATCATCCGCATCCTTGTCCTGATTTATGATCTGCATATTTGATTTGGCATAGGTTTTACACAGGATGGTCTTCCTGACACAACACTCCCCAATCTATCTAGGGTCAGGACCAGCACTAAGTATGTACTGCAGGGGTGGGCAATTAATTTTTACAAGGGGCCACATGAGAAACCTGAATTGTGTCAGAGGGCCACACCAACGATAACTTGAACTTAATTCTGCTCACCTTTCTTCCATTGTAAAATGCACTAAATTATATATTTTGACTAGCTGGTACTGATAAGGGCGGCACGGTGGTGTAGTGGTTAGCTCTGTCGCCTCACAGCAAGAAGGTCCGGGTTCGAGCCCCGTGGCCGGCAAGGGCCTTTCTGTGTGGAGTTTGCATGTTCTCTCCGTGTCCGCGTGGGTTTCCTCCGGGTGCTCCGGTTTCTCCCACAGTCCAAAGACATGCAGGTTAGGTTAACTGGTGACTCCAAATTGACCGTAGGTGTGAATGTGAATGGTTGTCTGTGTCTATGTGTCAGCCCTGCAATGACCTGGCGACTGGTCCAGGGTGTACCCCGCCTTTCGCCCATAGTCAGCTGGGATAGGCTCCAGCTTGCCTGTGACCCTGTAGAAGGATAAAGCGGCTAGAGATAATGAGATGAGATGGTACTGATAATCGGAAGAATAAAACTATTCTGTAAATATTTATATTAGGCTCTGTGAAATTGTGGTGTATAGGTCAAATAAGAAAACAAAAACAATTATTGAATCAGTAAAATTTATTTTTAACTTGTTAATCTCCACAAACAATGAAAAACAACAAACAACTTAACAAGTTTATAGAAATACAGCAATACAACAAACAATAACTTGTAATGTTTTCCACCTCATTTTACCTCTTCAGTGAGAATAATCCAGTCTGTTCTGGGCTTGAACAAGGGCATTGAAATCTGGCTGAATGTCTGAGGTGGCTATGCGAAGGACAGCTGAGAGATGGTCATCAGTGCTAGAGGATCTGTGTTTGGATTTGTTGAACTTCATCACTGAGAATGTCTGTTCACATTCATAGGTAGATCCAAAGAGGACTAGAATCCTCTGAGCATGCCTCCTCAGGTGTGGAAAGTTCTCCTCTTTGAGGGAGGAGTAAAAGTCCAGCAGTGAGACTGACCTGAAGTGCTCTGCCAGAAGTGTGCCAGACTGCAAGTCAATGAGTTCCATCTGAACATCACTTGGTGCATTATCCACACTGCAGTTGAAGGGAGAAGAAACCATGTGCATTTCACTCCCAAGAGTTTTGAAATCTTGAAATTGCCTCGAAAACTCTGCATGCAGTGCTTCTAACATGGTTGAGTACTTGTGGAGGTGATCGGCTGATCTTGTGGCTTCCTTTAGTGTTGGCAAGTGGGTCAGAATGTTGTCCTTCACTTGGCTTGAGAGAAGCTGCAACTTTCTCATGAAAGCATTCACTGCACTGTACATCTCATGCACAAAAAGGCCCTTGCACTGCAGTTTGACATTTAGTTCGTTCATTAGTGCAGTCACATCCACAGCGAATCCGAGGGCTGCCACCCAGTCTTTATCTGAAAGCTCTGGGATGTCATGTCCTTTCTTAACACAGAAATCCTGAATCTGGTCTCTCAGGTCCCAGACACTTTTCAGTACTTTGCCAAGGCTGAGCCACCTGACAGTGCAGTGATAGCTTATGTCACCATGTTCAATCTCATTTTCCTCCAAAAATGCAACAAATTGTCTGTGATTTAATGCTCTCACTCTGATGAAGTTAACTGTTTTAGTTACAGCATCAACGACATGGTTCATTTTTAACACTGTCTTACACAACACTTCCTGATGTATAATACAATGCAAAAATGTCAATTTCTGCACAGGGTTCATTTCTGTCACTTTATCCTGCATTCTCTTTAAAAGTCCAACATTTTTCCCCATCAGATTTGGACAACCGTCTGTTGTCACACCTGCCAGCTTGTCCCATTTCAGTCCTAACATGTCCAAACATGCATTTACCTCTGTGAACAAGTCATTACCAAGGCAAGGCAAGTTTATTTATATAGCACATTTCATACACAATGGCAGTTCAATGTGCTTTACAGAAGTAAAAACAAAAACAGTAAACAATAGAGAAATAAAATTACATAAAATAATTTTATTTTTATTCTAAAACAATTAATTAAAAGAATTAAAAGAAATTAAAAGAAAATAATAAGAATTAAACAATAGTAAAAATAAAATAATAAAATGAAGTAGTAGTTCAAATAGGATGAGAAAGAAAAGAAAAAAAAACCCATCAGAATAGAATAAAGAATAAAATAGGATAAAGTTAAAGTAAATTTAAAACATGCAGAGAAGTAAAAATTATAAAGAATGTAAAGAAGACAATATAATTATTTAACAGAAAGCATCTGAAAACAGCTTGGTCTTTAGTCTAGATTTGAAGCTGCCAACAGCAGGAGCATTTTTAATGTCCTCTGGGAGTTGGTTCCATAGCTGTACTGGATAGTAGCTAAAAGCTGCTTCACCACACTTTGTTTTAACAACTGGTTTTAATAGTAAATTTTTCTGTTTTGATCTGGTAGATCTGATTGGGTTAGGCCGCTGCAACATATCAGAGAGGTAATTGGGCCCTGTACCATTTAGAGATTTGTACACCAGCAGCAATACTTTAAAGTCAATTCTGTAGCTTACTGGAAGCCAGTGAAGGGACCTTAGAATTGGAGTAATGTGCTCTGTTCTTTTTGTTCGTGTAAGAACCCTCGCCACTGCATTTTGAACCAGCTGAAGTCGTTTGATGGTCTTTTTTGGCAAGCCTGTGAAAAGGCCATTGCAGTAATCAACCCTACTAGAGATGAAGGCATGTATTAGTTTTTCCAGATCATTTTTTGACATAAGTCCTCTTAGTTTGGAAATGTTTTTTAGGTGATAAAATGCCGTTTTAGTGATTGCTTTCATGTGACTGTCAAAGTTTAGCTCGCTGTCAATGAAAACACCAAGATTTTTAAGAGCAATTCCAGCGTTATGGACGTGACACTTGAACTCAAAATGGCATCAAATGACCCAGTGCATGTTTTATCGTCTCCCAGTATTTAAACAGGTGTTGCATATTTTAAGGCTGTACCATACTGGAGAAGTGATAGAACAAGAACAATTCCCATAGTACATCTAGGGCATGCCAGGAAATGCCAATAAAAGATGCGTTATGGATGTGACAGAAAAAGTATCACTTTTCTTGGGTGACTGTACATTTTTATCAAACTCTGTGAAATTGTAAACCTAATGTCGAAATGGAGATATCCATTTGATAGAGGGGTCCAAGGTGAATATTAAAAAATCTTTGTTTAAAATATTTTGTATTTCATGCAGAGTTTCGGAAGGAAAAGTCAGCGTTATGGATGTGACGAAATTCCGTTATGGATGTGACGCGTCTAAAATAGACATGGCATATGTTTAGAAAATCAGCAATTTAACCACCATAACCCTTTGAAAAACTCTCTAAATATCAGCTAAAACTATCAAAGTTCTTAAATAATATTTAGGATGGCTATTGTTTTGCTGTTTTGTGGATTTTAGCATACATTTCTGTGGCTTGTGGCAATAATATAGAATTGTACATGATCAAAGTTGATTTTAGCTTGGGGTTTACATTATAAGAAAGAAAGACTGACAGTGACATATTAGGTTGGTTACAAATTGGTTCAACTTATTCACATCTGTAAAATACAGGCCTAGGTGATATCTCTGGGAGTGGTTTTGATGTATTACATGCTGCTTTATTTTTGCATGGTGAGGTTGACATTTACATGGAATTGCCCTTAACCATTTCTTTAGTTTTAATCCCTTTTGTGTCAAGAATAGTGGTAATCCTGAGTCTTTCATCTTTTTTTCCAAATAGAATTACTTCTGTTTTATCTGTGTTCAGCTGAAGAAAATTTTGTGACATCCAGCTATTGATTTGATCGATACACTGGTAGAGACATTCAAGGGGGGCATAATCATTAGGTGATAGAGCAAAATAAATTTGGGTATCATCTGCATAGCAGTGATACAAAATTGAATTTTTATTGATAATTTGCCCAAGTGGGAGCATATAAAGGTTGAAAAGTAATGGTCCAAGAATCGACCCCTGGGGGACACCACAGGTCAAGGACATTGACGTTGAGGAACAATTTCCCAGGGTAACAAAGAAGCTTCTATCTTTTAAGTATGATTTTAACCAATTGATAACTTTACCAGTCAATCCAACCCAGTGTTCAAGTCGATATAGCAGTATGTTGTGATCAACAGTATCAAAAGCTGCACTGAGGTCCAGTAATACCAGGACCGATGTTTTGCCTGCATCAGTATTAAGACGTATGTCATTTATAACTTTAATCAGCGCTGTTTCAGTGCTATGATTGGCACGAAATCCTGACTGAAAATTATCAAAACGGCTGTTTGATATCAAGAAGGCAGTTAATTGATTGAAGACAATTTTTTTCCAGGATTTTCCCGATGAATGGTAGATTTGATATTGGCCTGTAGTTATTTAACACTGAAGGATCCAGATTATTTTTTTAAGAAGGGGCTTTACAACAGCTTTTTTTAGGGACACAGGAACAACGCCAGTCTCCAAGGATGTATTTATAATTTGAAGCACATCTGTAATTATAAGATGAAGAACAGACTTAAAAAAGTTGGTGGGCAGAATGTCCAGTTCAGATGTTGAGGAACTGAGATTTTGTACAGTTTTTTCAAGAGTCTCATAATCAATTAAACAAAATTCTGACATTGTGTTGAAGTTATCTATCTGTGTCATTGGTGATTGCAGTTTTTCAATTTTTTGCAACTGAGATATTATGAGAAATATTCTGCCGTATTTTATCAATTTTACCTTTGAAAAAGGATGCAAACTCATTGCATTTATTAACTGAGAGAAGTTCAGGTGCTAATTGTGGTGGGGGATTAGTTAGCTTCTCTACTGTTGAAAATAGCACACGGGCATTGTTCATGTCCATATACCAGTGGTTGTCCCTTTCATTGCTTGCATGGCTGCCAACTCCTCTGTGATTTGAAAGTCTGCAGTTATCTCACGTAAGAAGATGAGTAGCTGGGTGGTGTCATGTACATCGCAGCTCTCATCCAAAGCCAGAGAAAAACAGTCAAAGTCGGCTGCTCTGTTGTTCAGCTGAAGCTCCAAGTTTCCAGCGATGTCCTCAACCCGCCTTGTTACAGTGCGTCGGGAGAGTGACACGTTCTCAAATGCGCCCTTTTTCTCCGGGCACATCAGTGCAACAGAGTCCAATAAGCACTCCTTAATAAACTCTCCATCAGAAAACGCCTTACTTTTTCTGGCGATTTTGTGAGAAATGACATAACTTGTCCTGACGGCTGCATCTCTGGGGCTGTGAAGTTTGGTAAAAAGTCCCTGTTGGGTTTGCAGTTTTGCTAGCAATGCATCAGACTCCCTTGCGCGCTCTCTTCATCAGACAGATTTCTGTATTTATCCTCATGCTTGGTCGTGTAGTGGCGATTCAAATTATAATCCTTAAACACAGTGACCTGTGTACCACAGATTAAGCACACGGCTTTACCTTTAATTTCTGTAAAGAAATACTTGGCAGTTCATGTCTTGTTGAAAACATGGCATTCGTTATCAACTTTTCTTTTCTTAGCGTGAGCCAACATCTTGAGGGTAACCTGTGTTACGAGCGCGAGGTGTGAATGGCCTGGCTTGTTGCTCTGGGCGGGCTGGCACCCCGCTGTGTGACACGCTAACGGCAGCCAGACGGCTGGTGACCTTCCTGGCCGGGGTCACCTGCGCCAAGTTTGTAAACAATGTGTGAATTTTTCAGTGGTCGAGGAAGTTCGACTAGATTCTAGAAGGGTCTACTCACAGCTCACACATGCACATACATCCATACGGAAGTAATACAATTTTTGTTTATGTTGTAATTTATGATTGGCCTCATGCGGGCCGGACAGGGACATAAAAAGGGCTGGATGTGGCCCGTGGGCCGTAGTTTGCCCAGGTCTGATGTACTGTCTTGTGCAACACCACTGGCTGGGTGTTTTTCCTAATCTGCATGTCTTAGGATTGTGGGAAGAAACCAGAGCACCCAGAGGAACCCTATGCAGGTATAGGGAGGACATGCAAAATCCACACAGCAAGGCATTTGTGAGGTTTGAACCTGGAACCTTCTTGCTGTGAGGTGACAGTTCTAACCACTGCACCACCATGCCACCCTTACCATGCTTACTATTATTCGCTTTAAAATAAATAAAGAAATAAAGAAAATTGAAAACTATATTTCTTTTACCTTCTAAGATTTTTCTTAGAGTATGATTTTAGTTCAAATATTATTTTAATTTTCCATTTTGGTCATGAAAACACTACAGAGCACTGAAAGCAACATGGACAAAAAAAATTTTTTTTTTAAGTTTCTCATGCGCATGAGAAGCTACCTGACAGAAGCCTGAACTGAAATCATGATTGTGTTTTCTGAGAGAAGAATGGCCATACAGAGGGATATATGTGAGAACACAAAATGTACCAGAAGATATCATAAATCAACCAACAGACAACGTGAGCACCAGATCGCCAGATACACCACATTCTTTCACATGTGCACGAGAAACATTCAAAACAATTTCTTTTTACACAAGACCCTTTAGAAGCACCATAAAAAACTAATATTCTCAGACTGTTGTTCTCCGGGAAATCCACTTCCAGGAATCCACTCCCACATTCTCAGGGCTAAATCCCCCTTTTGGGATTTGACATTTTGCTTTTCTAGATTTATGCTTCTAACATTTTTGCTGATTCTGCTTTTTGTCTATAGTTTGTACCATTTGCTCTCATCAATAAAACCTGGTTTTCCCTTTAACCTACAGCCCATTATGTCACAGTTGGTTGGTTGTGTGGCAACAGTAGATATACAGTGCAGTAAAGCACTCTCAGAGCCTCTCAAAATACAGTACTTTTGCGTTCTGTGATAATACTTTAGCGTTAATGCGAACTCTAACTGTGATTGTGAGATTATGCAAAAGTATTGTGAGGGACCACAAAAGTAGCTCCAAAAACAATTCCTCACCATGAACCTTAGAGGGCTCCATAGAGTTCACAGCCCTTTTCAAAGAGTTCAAAAGCCTGGTTTCAACATCAGATAATGACTTCCATGCAATTTCCATTTTTACCAGCATAGGTCAATATTAACTTAGTTTTATACCAGTGGGCCATGTGGAGTTCCTGGAAATCTTCTTTGTAGCATTACATTACAGGCATTTATCAGATGCTCTTATCCAGAGTGATGTACAACATACCCAGAGCAGCCTGGGGAGCAGTTGGGGGTTAGGTACCTTGCTCAAGGGCACTTCAGCCATTCCTGCTGGTCCAGGTAATCGAATTGGTGACCTTTTGGTCCTAAAGCTGCTTCTTTAACCATTAGGCCAAGTCTTAGGTTCAAGCTCTGGATAAGACTTGGGCTTCGGACTGGACACAGGCACAGGTTCAAGCTCTAGACAGGACTTGGGCTTCAGACTGGATATAGGCTCCTGCCTTGGACTGGACATGGGTTCAAGTTCTGGACTGGACTTGGGTTCGATCTCTGGACATGACTTGGACTCTGGACTGGACTCAGGCATGGGCTCAAGCTCTGGACTGGACCTGGACTTTGGATTGGATGCAGGCTCAAGCTCTGGACCTGACTTGGACTCCGGACTGGACTCAGGCATGGGCTCTAGCTCTGTCTGCACATCATTCCAGTCCCAGTCAGGACCCTGTGGTGAGCCAACATTTTCATAGCTGGGTGGCGGCAGGACAATGACAACTTCATAGCCATCTGGGGCAGAGGCCGCCCCATCATCCTCTTTTGCTGGTCCTGGAACTGGTGCTGGTTTGGGCACTTGTTCTGGCACTGGCAGTGGTGCTGGCTCTGACTCAGGTATTGGCTCTGGCACTGGCTCTTGTGCTGGAGCTGGCACTGGCTTCGACTCTGGTGCTGGCTCTGACTCTGGCATTGGCACTGGTGCTGGCACTGGCTCCAACTCTGGCACTGGAGCTGGTGCTGACTCTGGTGCTGGTTCTGGCACTGACTCTTGCACTGGAGCAGGCATTGGCGCCGTCTCTGGTGCTGGCTCTAACTCTTGCACTGGTGCTGGCATTGGCTCTGACTCTGACACTGGTTCTTGCACAGACTCTTGCACTGGCTCTGACTCTTGTGCTGGTCCAAGCTCTGGCTCTGGTTCAATCACTGGCTCTGACTCTGGTTCAGGCACTGGCCCTGGCACAGGCTCTGGCTCTTGCACTAGCTCTAGCTCTGGCTGTAGTTCTGGTTCAGGCATTGGCTCTGGCTTTGATGCAGGCTCCGGTTCTTGCACTGGCTCTAGCTCTGGTTCTGGTTCAGGCACTGACTCTGGCTCTGACGCAGGCTCCGGCACTTGTACTGGCTCTAGCTCTGGCTCTGGATCTGGTTCATGTGCTGGCTCAGGGACTGTGGAACAGGCTGTGGGACTGGCTCTGGAGCAATAGCCTCTCGGAGGAGCTCAGGAGCAACTGCCCCCTCTGCTGTCACTATGTCGACCACTGGGAGGAGCTCTGGAACAACAGCCACCTCTGCTGCTGCTGCGTTGGCCTCTGATGTGATAGCCCCCCCCCCCAAATAAATATCATGGGGGTCCTCCTTTTCTAATGCCTCATACATATACCAGAGCATGGCCTGAAAAGCCTGCGAGCTCTGGAGGCATGGGTGCTCTATTCTCATGAGGTACTCGGCCCATTGGCATGCTCTTCCCATAAGCCAAGAGATCATGCAGCTTACCTAGACAGGTTCTGGAGGCTTGGGTTCTTCTAGGTCAGCATAAAAGAAGGCACACTGAAGGTTGAATCCCCTAGGGTGATATTCTCCATCATAGGGTGCTGGGGTGTCAATTCCAGTAAGTGGCTGGAAAAACATGGCTAGGGGCTGAGGTATGGAAATCCAGAAGTAGCATGGAAGGGTATGCTGGTAGACTTCTGCTATATCCATAGTATTGGCAAAATATTCTGTCAGGTTTGGGTTGGAGTCAGATGTAAGTGCAGAAGCATTTTATTAATAAAAAGGGACAACAGGCAAACAATCCAAATCGGTGAGCATAAACTATAAATGTAGAACAAGCAAGAGGTCGGGCGAGGCACAAACAGACCTCAAAACAGAATCAATGAACAGAAACAGGAATCAGAAAACCAGGAGCTCAATAAAGGAAATAAGGCTCGGTAATGAGTTTGCAGTGCAACACAATACTTCGCACTGAGTGTGTGTTTACACAGTCTCTATATAGGATGGAGCGCACCTGAGAGTCCATCTGATGAATGCGCCACAGCGCACAGGGGTGACACAGACAACATTTTAAAGTGCTGAAATTACTTATGGGGAATTGAAGCAACAGAACAGAACTTAGTGAATTTATTAGTGATTATTTCAGCAAAGAGTGAACATTGATCACTCGAATGACATGGTGATGGTAGTGGTGGTGATGATGGTAAGGCTCATGTTTTATTGCCAGAAATGACTTTTACCTAATGTGATGAGACAGAGACTGACGTGGATGATGCTAATTATCAAAATGATTACACTCATTCATAGTGTTTTCTGTGTTGTGACTATTTTCTACACTGTAAAACAATACTGAAGATATCAAAACTATGAAATAACTTACAGGAACACTTACCAGCATGCTGGTAAACAAAAAAGTGTTACAACACAAACTATGTTTCATATTTTAGATTCTTCAAAGTAGCCACCATTTTACTTTGGCACTTTGCACACTATTGGCATTATTTTAATCAGCTTCATGAGCTAGTCACCTGGAATGCTTTACAGTTAACAGATGTGCCTCACCAAACGTTAATTAGTGGACTAGTTTCTTGCCTTCTTAATGTGTTTGAGATCAAACAGTAAATAGTAAATAATACAAATACAGTAAATAGCGGTATTCTGCAATTGTAGTAATCCAGTACAGTGGTTGACTACAGTATTCATTTAAAAAAAATTTATTGTTTGCTATGTCCACTGATTATGTTGCTAACTCTACTACAGTAATGGTTTAAAACTATCACTAGAAGTAGATTTGTGTCTGGAATGTATGTGGCGAACATAGATGAGTGCAGTGACACAATCAGCGAAATATCCCAGTGCAGTTATACTAAATATAGACATTACATTACAGGCACTGAGCAGATGCTTTTATCCAGAGCAACATATAGAGATCTTGCAGTCACGTGACCGGAAAGTACACAACCGCCATCGTGTCGGTCAAAAACACCGCTGAATACTGCTGCACTCGTGTACAGAATGGATCAATTTCAACCGACGGACTACATGGCTCATTTTTCTAATGAACAGATAACTAGATATATGTCTAAAATAAGCGATCTACAGATTTGTGACCCTTATGGCTTACCGAACGGAGTTTTCATGACCGGATTTTGAACTGCCAGCGGAATACCCGGACGTGTATGATTACCTCATCAACTTTCCCTCGCTGTTCAGTGGTGAAGCACTGCGTGCTTATAAATCTCTGGACAGTTATCTTTACAGAAATTCAGGATTTGTCAGCGACTTAGATGTGGTATCTTGTAAACAAGAAAATGATCCTCACTGGATGGGTAAGTCACTTAAGTATTGAGTATAGCACTGACCAGCCGATTATAGAATAGAATAAGGTAATTCCAAATCGTCCGTGTTGTTTACATGGATCTGGCGTTGGAGAGGTAGCGGCTTAGCAGTGGAGATTTGAGTGGCTGTTTTCTGAGCTTAGTCAACAGGCCGGCTCTGCCTGTAGCCTCGCTTTTGCTTCGGCTCCCGGCGCCGCCTCCTTCGCTTTGCTTCCGATAACAATCCACGGAGACCCCGCTGGTCTCGCAATCTGGTCTCGTCCGGAATGTTTTTTTTTTTTTTCTCGTCCGGAATGTTGTGCATGCGATGGAAATCGCTACAAACCGTCATTTTCTGCTGGAAACCAATGTCCAGTAAGTCCATACGGTTGTAGTGGATATTGAAGTCCGGTACAGACGAACAACACGCAAAAATACACACAAAAAACATAAAAACCGTGCACAGGTAGGGAGAGCTTGTAGCCACAGCCATTGTAGTAGAATTGTATATAGTAGGGTTTTCCAGAAGAAAAGGTAGAAGTAAAAGCAGAAGTAGAACCAGAAGTAGAAGTAGAAGGCAGAATATAGCGTTTGACCTACAAGATGGCATCTGTCACAATCTGGATCGGCTGTGATGTCACATGCAAGATCTCTATAACATACACATGATGCAGGATAGCCTGGGGAGCAGTTGGGGGTTAGGTGCCTTGCACACTTCAACCATTCCTGCTGATCCAGGGAATCGAACCAATGACCTTTTGGTCCCAAATGATGAGTGGAACATCAGTTATCTAATCAAATTAGTGGCCTGGAACTTGTCGTCACTGCCAAACCCGATCCCAGCTTGAGGTGAACCATGTTTGGTTGACTTGGCCAGAATTGCAGTAGTAGGGTGGCCACTTCCTTTCTCTGCACTCACGCATTCACACCTATGGGCAATTTAGGGTAGCCAGTTAACTGCATGTCTTTGGACTGTGGGGGAAACCAGAGCACCCAGAGGAAACCCATGCACACATAATGAGAATATGCAAACTCCACACAGAAAGGCTCCCGTCGGCCACTGGGCTCAAACCCAGAACCTTCTTGCTATGAGGCGACAGTGCTAACCACTACACCACTGTGCCACCCCATCCTGGACCTAACTGTTGTATAATTCTTTGATCAAGTGTCACGATTTTCACTTAATAGGTTACAACTGTAGAGCTAGATGGGGCAGGTAAAGATAATTCTAACTGAGGGAATATAGACACAACATTAGAGTGAAACTAATGTATGATGTACATTAAATATGTAGAACAATTTCTATTAACATATACAACCTTGTTTATAAAAAGTAATAGCCTGTCAGAATATGGTACTGTAGATGAATAAAGGCTGATTTAGAGTTAGTTTGCATGGTAATTTGTATAATACATACTGTATCTGGATTTTTGTTTTTTGCAAATTAAAATAATTGCAAATTAAATCAATATGCAGTAGACGATTTTAGACTATCTGTGTTTTTCAGTGGATTTTTCTCCCTTTGACTTTTGGGAGTGTCCAGATTTTAAAATGTACTTTTAAAATGAACTCAGAGTTGAGATCAAAGCAATAGAGAGACACATTATACTGTAGGTAGGAAAACCTGTAGTTTTCAGAAATACAGTATACCGCAGATGTCATAGAAAAAGTCAAAATGTGAAGGGTTTTCCCAGGCAGTTACACATATGAGTGCACGGGACACTTTTATACACAGGTTTCAGCTGTGTCTTATGATTTTTTATTGGTCAGGCTAAATTGTTTGTTTTATAAAAGCAGTAAGGAGTATTGCTATCTCAGCTGCAGTATTTTCTTTATTGGGGTTGTGAAGGCGAGAACCCAGACATCCTCCTCACCAAGCAGGAACACAGCATGCTGCGTCCCTGGGCACTTCTCATCTCAGACAGCATGAAGCTCTGATTCAGCAACATTTCTCTATGCTATGCCTCCACACAGTGACCTCAAATTAATGTTTTTTTTTCTTTGTACAGTGTTTGTACATTGTGTCCTGTGAAGAAGTGCAGACTAGCCATATCATAATAAATATTTACAAAAAAAATTACATTTTCAAGTCAGTACAAAAACATTTTTGAGTCCCAAATGTTCATTTTCCAGCAGAAAATTAAATGTTACAGAAAAAAAATTTTAGCTAAGCAGCATATTATATAAGAGACCACTTTTCGTATTAAAAAAAGAAAACATGATGAAGGCTACTGGGTTTTGGTGCAAAATTAAGAAGCAAGTGTGACAAAGTGTCCAGAAGTACTGTGGCTGGTTCTGCAAGATGCTCAGTAAAACCTACAGCTCATTTCCTTAAAAAACTGCACTCACTGTACCTGAGACGACAATTTTTTTTAAGCAAAGGGTCGTCTCACACCAAATATTGACTTTATTTCATTTTTTATGTTGAAACATTTCATTTCATTACTTTTTAAGCCATTTTTGGTCTACAGCATTTCTTTACATGTGCCTAAGACTTTTACACAGTCTCATCTCATCTCATTATCTCTAGCCGCTTTATCCTTCTACAGGGTCGCAGGCAAGCTGGAGCCTATCCCAGCTGACTACGGGCGAAAGGCGGGGTACACCCTGGACAAGTCGCCAGGTCATCACAGAGCTGACACATAGACACAGACAACCATTCACACTCACATTCACACCTATGGTCAATTTAGAGTCACCAGTTAACCTAACCTGCATGTCTTTGGACTGTGGGGGAAACCGGAGCACCCGGAGGAAACCCACGCGGACACGGGGAGAACATGCAAACTCCACACAGAAAGGCCCTCGCCGGCCCCGGGGCTCGAACCCAGGACCTTCTTGCTGTGAGGCGACAGCGCTAACCACTACACCACCGTGCCGCCCTTTACACAGTACTGTATCTATATTTTTTTTTCACATTGATAGTTTTAGAATGCTTCCTTTTCCATCTGCCTCATTCTTTTCTCCCATGCTGACTACTTAGCAGCTCCCCACAGCTACCCAGTCAAAGTTTTTATTCATATCTGATATTACAACACTAAAATTATGTTGCTAGACACTTTGTCATGAAGGCAATTTTGCCTATATGCCACATGCATTCTTTTTCCCAGAGTGCAAAACCATCAACATGATTATATTAATAAAACCAGGAGCATTTTATTTTCCAGCTGTAACCATTACATTTATTTCAGGCATACCGTATGTTGAACGAAAGCTGTAAGAAGAGTACAGATTGTGTGTGATATCGAGAGCACTCCTCGATCCTTCCATCGGGTCATGGCTTAAGTGACTTTAGATGCAGACAGAACTGGGCTACAGATGCTTCCTCGGGGGAACCTGTTAGCTATTTTCGGTCTTTACAGCCTGAGAGATCTGTGTTCTGGACTAATGGATTTCACTGGGCCTCTGCAGAGAAAAGTTATGCTTTGCGTGATGAGCTGAAAAGACAACACAGTTATCTAGTAGGCTAGCTATCCATTAAAAAAAATACTTTTTAATTATACAGTGGTGCTTGAAAGTTTGTGAACCCTTTACAATTTTCTATATCTCTGCATAAATATGACCTAAAACATCATTAGATTTTCACATAAGTCCTAAAAGTAGATAAAGAGAACCCAGTTAAACAAATGAGACAAAAATATTATACTTGGTCATTTATTTATTGAGGAAAATGATCCTATATTCCATATCTGGGAGTGGCAAAAGTATGTGAACCTCTAGGATTAGCAGTTAATTTGAAGGTGAAATTAGAGTCAGGTGTTTTTAATCAATGGGATGACAATCAGGTGTGAGTGGGCACCCTGTTTTATTTAAAGAACAGGGATCTATCAAAGTCTGATCTTCACAACACATGTTAGTGGAAGTGTATCATGGCATAAACAAAAAAGATTTCTGAGGACCTCAAAAAAAGCGTTGTTGATGCTCATCAGGCTGGAAAAGGTTACAAAACCATCTCTAAAGAGTTTGGACTTCACCATTCCACAGTCAGACAGACTGTGTACAAATGGAAGAAATTCAAGACCATTGTTACCCTCCCCAGGAGTGGTCGACCAAGAAAGATCACTCCAAGAGCAAGGCGTGTAATAGTCGGCAAGATCACAAAGGACCCCAGGGTAACTTCTAAGCAACTGAAGGCCTCTCTCACATTGGCTAATGTTAATGTTCATGAGCCCATCATCAGGATAACACTGAGCAACAATGGTGTGTATGGCAGAGCTGCAAGGAGAAAGCCACTGCTCTCCAAAAAAACATTGCTGCTCATCTGCAGTTTGCTAAAGATCACGTGGACAAGCCAGAAGGCTATTGGAAAAATGTTTTGTGGACAGATGAGACCAAAATAGAACTTTTTGGTTTAAATGAGAAGCATTATGTTTGGAGAAAGGAAAACACTGCATTACAGCATAAGAACCTTATTCCATCTGTGAAACATGTTGGTGGTAGTATCATGGTTTGGGTTTGTTTTGCTGTATCTGGGCCAGGACGGCTTGCCATCACTGATGGAACAATGAACTCTGAATTATACCAGCAAATTATAAATGAAAATGTCAGGACATCTGTCCATGAACTGAATCTCAAGAGAAGGTGGGTCATGCAGCAAGACAATGACCCTAAGCACACAAGTCATTCTACCAAAGAGTGATTAATGTTTTGGAATGGCCAAGTGAAAGTCCTGACCTTAATCCAATTGAAATGTTGTGGAAGGACCTGAAGCGAGCAGTTCATGTGAGGAAACCCACCGACATCTCAGAGTTGAAGCTGTTCTGTACAGAGGAATGGGCTAAAATTCCTCCAAGCCGGTGTGCAGGACTGATCAACAGTTACCGGAAATGTTTAGTTGCAGTTATTGCTGTGCAAGGGGGTCACACCACATACTGAAAGCAAAGGTTCACATATGCCGCTTTTCCACTACAAACGCGGCTGAGTCGGGCTGAGCCGTGCCGTGCTGAGTCGAGCTGAGCGGGGCTGTTGGGGTTGCATTTCGACTACAACCACGCTGAACCGTGCTGGCTGGAAGTGGGTGGACACATTGGGTGGAGTTAGCGAAAGTGGGTGGACGTCACGTGATGTCGTTAAGCGGCGCAAACAGTGACATCAGTGAGCTTTTAAGCGGTAGTCTCACGACCCGAACAGTAAACAATAAACATGGAGGACATGGAGTCGTTAGTGTTGCTGGTCTTGGTGCTGTGGCTTGTTGTCACCGACAACACCAACAGATACTGGCAAGAGCGTATAGATGAGGCGAGGCGCATAAGGCTTCATAATTCTCGTAATTCGTAATTATTCTTCTTCCGGGTTTACGGTGTTTACAGATCCCAGCGTGCTCGCGGGGCGTGTGTGGGCATGTGAGGACACTCCTCCTCACCAATCAGTGCACAGGGGAGTGTCTGCTCACGCCCCCAGCCTCACTCGGCACGGTTTGGCTCGCTTCAGCCCCACTCCAAAACGGTGCGAGTTTTAGGGGCTAAGCAGGGCTGAAGCGAGCTGAGTCGTGCTGTTTTTTGGTAGTCGAAACGCGAGCCGTGTCGGGCTGAAGTGAGCTGAAGCGAGCTGAAGTGAGCTGAAAAAGGGTAGTGGAAAAGGGCCAATAGTTTTGCCACTCACAGATATGTAATATTGGATCATTTTCCTCAATAAATAAATGACCAAGTATAATATTTTTGTCTCATTTGTTTAACTGGGTTCTCTTTATCTACTTTTAAGACTTGTGTGAAAATCTGATGATGTTTTAGGTCATATTTATGCAGAAATATAGAAAATTCTAAAGGGTTCAAACTTTTAACCACCACTTTAAATACTAGACTGTTTTTATGTTATTCTTGCTTTGCCAGTGCAATCCTGATGTCTCATGATTAGCATATTCTTCCCTACTCTAATACAACCAGTTTGACTTGTGAGCTAATTACTGAGTCTTCAACTTGCTGATTTAGAGATACTAGAGCAGGGAAACCCCCCCCCCAAAAAAAAAAAAGATCCTAGATCATGTTGACTTACAAGATATTCTAAGAACCGATGGAGAATCCAGTTAATCTTTTATTCATTTTAAACATGCCAATGGCAAAGACAGCATGATGCCTCTTCACTTTCATTCCCCTGACTTAATGTCTTTGCTGAGCTATTTTTGTTCTGCCAGTGCAAACTGATACAATCTGCGGCTGTTGGACCTGTTAATGACTCCGCTCCAAGTGTGTGCAGAGCTGCGGGATTAACTTGAGAATGAAGCTTAATCCCAGTAATTACTTTGATTGATTAATGTGCCAATTAGTGTCTCTGAGATCTCAGCAGAGTTTCACATCTCCTGAACTGTCCTGAGTGTAATTTCATAGTATGCTTGATACTAATCCATCCATCCATCCATCCATCCATTATCTGTAACCACTTATCCTGCACAGGGCCCTACTCTAAGATGGAGGTTATATCAATGTAGCATTCATGATGTACTAAAGAATGCTGTGTTCAAAGTGAAAATTCCACATGAAGATCTAGAGTTCATGTATATCCTGAAAACTCACTTACTCAGTATTCGGATTGATGTATGGTTCATGCTGCATAATTGGGTTTGTATAAAAGTTTGATATTGGCACTTTTTTTTCTAAAAATACTCTTGATACCGCCCATATCATAATCTCTCTCTGTCTCACACACACACAAACAGACTACAGATGTGCAGGCAGATATATGGAGGTGGTGTTGCCCTAGCTGGGAGCTTATTAACTCAGGTCAAGGTGAGTGGTGTAATAGCCAGACTCTTTATTACATCAACTGAACACTCATTGAAATGTTCGGCACAAATCCAAAGCTACACGACCTTCAAAGGTACTCATTTGTTTCCCAGCAATTCTACTTCACTATGGCAGCAGTTAGACAGCATTACAATGGGACGAACACTCAGAACCACTGTTGACTTTAACTCCTCATGAAATGGCTTGAAAGCTGTGATTCAATTCTTTGTTGATGTGTTGACATATTTCTTTTTGAAACACAAAATCAGGACTGCATGTTGAAGTGGTTGACGGACACAACAGCTATTAACATTTGCCAAATCAAAATTTGCTAAAAATAGTAGCTGAGTGAACTAGCTTAAGAAAAATGTTTAAAGTAAGCCTTTTTTCAACTGTGGGGATTTTTTTTTTTACTACTGTCTTCACCCATGCCAGTCAACTTTAATGAGGACTATATCCTAGATGATGATATGGTATGTGTTTTCAGAGTTATGTCACACAGTTTTGAGCTGGACAGTTATCACCGATAGGCATCTTATGCATTCGAATAGCAAATAAAATGATATTAGTTACTTTTACTGATGAAAAAGCCATGAGTATGCAATATAAAGACCGAATTGTGTTCTTGACCAATCTGAGGTTGAATAGAATTTCATTGAATAGTCCAAATTTGGTAAAACACTCACAAAACTGCCAACATTCATAAATTCCATCCTCTTAGACATGAAGAAACTCCAGCGAAGCCATAAATATAAAAGAGAGCAACATGAAGGAAGATAATAACACACCAGCAAACTTTGTTAACTGTTAAAAAGCTGCTACTATAGAGCAAAACAGACCTCTGGGAGTGGGACATATTGTACATTCTAGAGAACATGTAATTGGATATGGACATGACTAGTACAGGATGAATTCAGGATCAAAACTCAATCAATCCCAGTCAAAAGTTTTCTTTTTCTGTATTTTGACTATTTTCTGCATTTGAAGAAGAAGAAGCCTTTATTTTTGTCACATGTACACTCAAGCACAGCAAAATTCCTCCTCTGCACACATCCATACAGTACAGTACATACCCAGAGCAGTGGGCAGCTATACTACAGCACCCAGAGAGTATTTGGATGTTTGGTGCCTTGCTCAAGGCAGACTTCAGCCATGATAGAGAAGGAGGGGAAAGTGCTGTTCATTCACTAAACTTCCCTCATGTTTTTCCTGCCAGTCCCAGGATCTGAACCAGTGACCCTTAGGGCCCAGGGCTGTTTCTCTAACCTTCAGGCCATGGCTGCCCTCAGTAGTTCACAGAACAATACTGAAGACATCAAAACGATGAAATAACATCTGGACCATGTATGGAATTATGTGGTGAACAAAAGTGCTTAAAAAATGAAAATATGTTTCATATTTTACTTCTTCAAAGTAGCCACTGCTTATCTTGATGACACTTTGTACACTATTGGCATTATCTTAACCAGCTTCATGAAGTAGTCACCTGGAAAGCTTTTCAATTATCAGGTGTGCGTCACCAAAAGTTAATTAGTGGACTAGTTTCTTGCCTTCTTAATGCGTTTGAGATCAAACAGTAAATAGTAAATAATAAAAATACAACAAATAGCCCAATTCCACAACTGTAGTAATCCATATTACGTCAAGAACCACACAACTAGATGGCTCTGGACACTTACAGTAATACATTTATGGCTGAGGACTACAGCTGACTTGCTAACTCTAGGACTGCAGGTGTCATGAACAGTTTTGCACTCAAGTTTCCATCAATGAACAGTTTATAACTTCAACAAAACAGACTTCATGTTAAAACTATAATGAATTTCCTTGTTACACAGTTATAGTTTGTGACTATATAGGATACAGTTATAGAAGCGAGTTATTTATAATTATGTTATCTTTTATCACCCAGATGAGGATGGGTTCCCTTTTGAGTCTGGTTCCTCTCAAGGTTTTTTCCTTGTGTCGTCTGAAGGAGTTTTTCCTTGCCACCATCACCACAGGCTTGCTCATTAGGGATAAAATTAGTTCATGTTAAAGTCTTTAATTTTCTGTAAAGCTGCTTTGCGACAATGTCTATTGTTAAAAGAGCTATAAAAAATAAACTTGACTTGACAACTAAGTAAAGAGAAATGAGATCCATCATTACTTTAATAAACATAAAGAAATAACATTGAATTAGAAGGTGTGTCCAAAATTTTGACTTTAACTGGATATGTTATGATGATGATATAAAATATTTCAAGGCACTGAACCTAAAAGCACTGGGTCAAACTATGAAAATAAAATTTAAAAAAGAGCATAATATTTCACACATCACACTATCTCTAGCCGCTTTATCCTTCTACAGGGTTGCAGGCAAGCTGGAGCCTATCCCAGCTGACTACGGGCGAAAGGCGGGGTACACCCTGGACAAGTCGCCAGGTCATCACAGGGCTGACACATAGACACAGACAACCATTCACACTCACATTCACACCTATGGTCAATTTAGAGTCACCAGTTAACCTAACCTGCATGTCTTTGGACTGTGGGGGAAACCGGAGCACCCGGAGGAAACCCACGCGGACACGGGGAGAACATGCAAACTCCGCACAGAAAGGTCCTCGCCGGCCCCGGGGCTCGAACCCAGGACCTTCTTGCTGTGAGGCGACAGCGCTAACCACTACACCACCGTGCCGCCCCAGCATAATATTTGTAAAAAAAAATTTTTTTGTCAGATTGTTGCAAAGGTGTCCATGACACTAAAGTAAAAAACATTCTGAAACACTAATTTTGATTGGGACTTTCTCGCAACTGTACTGTGTAAATCAATGGTTTCCTGTTTTTTTTTTCAGCTATGAGGCATTTTAGAGAGTGCTAGACAGAAAATGTGAAATCTGTTGAGGTGTGCTCAGATTAGTCATAAAGAAACTTCCCGCGATTTTCACATGCCGTTAAAAAAAAAAATAAATCACAGATTTTATTTCCGCTACACAAGAGATTTACATAACCTGCTGTGATTCATACCCAAGCACGTCATGTCAGAATTACAGCAATCATAAGTCTGTGACTCATAAAAACACTTCAGTCTTCATTGAACTTATAATTAATACTTGTACTTTTCTGAAAGATCTGATTGACAGTCATGACAGGTATTATAAACACACAACCAAAAGCATGGCAGCAGCTTCTAATGTTAAACTTAGTTAGAAATAGAATTTCAAGATTTAACTTGGTTTAACCCTGTATACCATCTGTTCATCAGACATGGCTACCGAGGTATTATCATTCCCATTTTATGACAAAAAAAGCAGTATACTTTATTTGATCTTTTTTTTAATTATCATTGTATTGCATTTAGCTTCCTATCTTACAACAAAGAGATTTATAGAGAATGCTTAACTCTCCATTCGACTTTGGAGATGTTGAAACAACAAATTTCCCAATCTTAGGAGATGACATGATGTGTTTCAACAAGACATAAATGCACTACTAAGGCCTTTTCACACAGGAGGCAATAAATTGCTCATCACTTCTGGTACAAGAGATCAGAATTCCTGCTCAGCACAGCTTTTCATACAGAAGGGAAAAAAAATGCTTGCGTGTCTGAAACGGTGGCCATACTGACTGCATTGGTAAACAAAGAAACACATTTGTTCATATACATTATGTTGAAAAATGAGCACAAGTTTTGATATGTCTTTAATAAATTCTCCAGCACTGATTTGCTTTATAAAGTGGTGCATGAAAGTTTATGAACCCTTTAGAATTTTCTATATTTCTGCAGAAATATAACCTAAAACATCATCAGATTTTCACACAAGTCCTAAAAGTAGATGAAGAGAACCCAGTTAAACAAATGCGACAAAAATATTATACTTGGTCATTTATTTATTGAGGAAAATGATCCAATATTACATATCTGTGAGTGGCAAAAGTACAACCCCAATTCCAAAAAAGTTTGGACAAAGTACAAATTGTAAATAAAAACAGAATGCAATGATGTGGAAGTTTCAAAATTCCATATTTTATTCAGAATAGAACATAGATGACATATCAAATGTTTAAACTGAGAAAATGTATCATTTAAAGAGAAGAATTAGGTGATTTTAAATTTCATGACAACAACACATCTCAAAAAAGGTGGGACAAGGCCATATTTACCACTGTGAGACATCCCCTTTTCTCTTTACAACAGTCTGTAAACGTCTGGGGACTGAGGAGACAAGTTGCTCAAGTTTAGGGATAGGAATGTTAACCCATTCTTGTCTAATGTAGGATTCTAGTTCCTCAAATGTCTTAGGTCTTTTTTGTCGTATCTTCCGTTTTATGATGCGCCAAATGTTTTCTATGGGTGAAAGATCTGGACTGCAGGCTGGTCAGTTCAGTACCCGGACCCTTCTTCTACGCAGCCATGATGATTGATGCAGTATGTGGTTTGGCATTGTCATGTTGGAAAATGCAAGGTCTTCCCTGAAAGAGACGTCGTCTGGATGGGAGCATATGTTGCTCTAGAACCTGGATATACCTTTCAGCATTGATGGTGTCTTTCCAGATGTGTAAGCTGCCCATGCCACATGCACTAATGCAACCCCATACCATCAGAGATGCAGGCTTTTGAACTGCGCGCCAATAACAACTTGGGTCATCCTTCTCCTCTTTAGTCCGAATGACAAGGTGTCCCTGATTTCCATAAAGAACTTCAAATTTTGATTCGTCTGACCACAGAACAGTTTTCCACTTTGCCACAGTCTATTTTAAATGAGCCTTGGCCCAGAGAAGACATCTGTGCTTCTGGATCATGTTTAGATATGGCTTCTTCTTTGAACTATAGAGTTTTAGCTGGCAACGGCGGATGGCACGGTGAATTGTATTCACAGATAATGTTCTCTGGAAATACTCCTGAGCCAATTTTGTGATTTCCAATACAGAAACATGCCTGTATGTGATGCAGTGCTGTCTAAGGGTCCGAAGATCACGGGCACCCAGTATGGTTTTCCGGCCTTGACCCTTACGCGCAGAGATTCTTCCATATTCTCTGAATCTTTTGATGATATTATGCACTGTAGATGATGATGATATGTTCAAACTCTTTGCAATTTTACACTGTCGAACTCCTTTCTGATATTGCTCCACTATTTGTCAGTGCAGAACTAGGGGGATTGGTGATCCTCTTCCCATCTTTCCTTCTGAGAGTCGCTGCCACTCCAAGATGCTCTTTTAATACCCAGTCATGTTAATGGCCTATTGCCAATTGATCTAATGAGTTGCAATTTGGGGCGGCACGGTGGTGTAGTGGTTAGCGCTGTCGCCTCACAGCAAGAAGGTCCTGGGTTCGAGCCCCGGGGCTGGCGAGGGCCTTTCTGTGTGGAGTTTGCATGTTCTCCCCGTGTCCGCGTGGGTTTCCTCCGGGTGCTCCGGTTTCCCCCACAGTCCAAAGACATGCAGGTTAGGTTAACTGGTGACTCTAAATTGACCGTAGGTGTGAATGTGAGTGTGAATGGTTGTCTGTGTCTATGTGTCAGCCCTGTGATGACCTGGCGACTTGTCCAGGGTGTACCCCGCCTTTCGCCCGTAGTCAGCTGGGATAGGCTCCAGCTTGCCTGCGACCCTGTAGAAGGATAAAGCGGCTAGAGATAATGAGATGAGATGAGTTGCAATTTGGTCCTCCAGCTGTTCCTTTTTTTGTACCTTTAACTTTTCCAGGCTCTTATTGCCCCGTCCCAACTTTTTTGAGATGTGTTGCTGTCATGAAATTTCAAAGGAGCCAATATTTGGCATGAAATTTCAAAATGTCTCACTTTCGACATTTGATATGTTGTCTATGTTCTATTGTGAATAAAATATCAGTTTTTGAGATTTGTAAATTATTGCATTCCGTTTTTATTTACAATTTGTACTTTGTCCCAACTTTTTTGGAATTGGGGTTGTATATGAACCTTTGCTTTCAGTATCTGGTGTGACCCCCTTGTGCAGCAATAACTGCAACTAAATGTTTCCAGTAACTGTTGATCAGTCCTGCACACTGGCATGGAGGAATTTTAGCCCATTCCTCCATACGGAACAGCTTCAACTCTGGGATGTTGGTGGGTTTCCTCACATGAACTGCTCGCTTCAGGTCCTTCCACAACATTTTGATTGGATTAAGGTCAGGACTTTGACTTGGCCATTCCAAAACATGAATTTTATTATTCTTTACCCATTCTTTTGTAGAACGACTTGTGTGCTTAGGGTCGTTGTCTTGCTGCATGACCCACCTTCTCTTGAGATTCAGTTCATGGACAGATGTCCTGACATTTTCCTTTAGAATTCGCTGGTATAATTCAGAATTCATTGTTCCATCAATGATGGCAAGCCATCCTGGCCCAGATGCAGCAAAACAGGCCCAAACCATGATACTACCACCACCATGTTTCACAGATGGGACAAGGTTCTTAAGCTGGAATGCAATGTTTTCCTTTCTCCAAACATAACGCTTCTCATTTAAACCAAAAAGTTCTATTTTGGTCTCATCCATCCACAAAACATTTTTCCAATAGCCTTCTGGCTTGTCCACATGATCATTAACAAATGGCAGATGAGCAGCAATGTTCTTTTGGAGAGCAGTGGCTTTCTCCTTGCAACCCTGCCATGCACACCATTGTTGTTCAGTGTTCTCCTGATGGTGGACTCATGAACATTAACATTAGCCAATGTATGAGAGGCCTTCAGTTGTTTAGAAGTTATCCTGGGGTGCTTTGTAACCTCGCCGACTATTACACATCTTGCTCTTGGAGTGATCTTTGTTGGTCAACCACTTCTGGGGAGGGTAACAATGGTTTTGAATTCCCTCCATTTGTACACAATTTGTCTGACTGTGGATTGGTGGAGTCCAAACTCTTTAGAGATGGTTTTGTAACCTTTTCCAGCCTGATGAGCATCAATAACACTTTTTCTGAGGTCCTCAGAAATCTCCTTTGTTCGTGCCATGATACACTTCCACAAACATGTGTTGTGAAGATCAGACTTTGATAGATCCCTGTTCTTTAAATAAAACAGGGTGCTCACTCACACCTGATTGTCATTCCATTGATTGAAAACACCTGACTCTAATTTCACCTTCAAATTAACTGCTAATCCTAGAGGTTCACATACTTTTGCCACTCACAGATATGGAATATTGGATCATTTTCCTCAATAAATAAATGACCAAGTATAATATTTTTGTCTCATTTGTTTAACTGGGTTCTCTTTATTTACTTTTAGGACTTGTGTGAAAATCTGATGATGTTTTAGGTCATATTTATGCAGAAATATAGAAAATTCTAAAGGGTTCACAAACTTTCAAGCACCACTGTAACAGACTTTTGCATTTTTTAAAATAATATTTGTCATCTTCACATTATTCTTAGAATGTTGCTCTGCCTGGTGTTCAAAGACGCTACATTACCATGTTCTCAAGCAATGTTCTAACAACCTTTAAAAAAAAGCTGGGACTAGAACACGCAATTGCCATTTGGAGTCATGTAGGCTGTGATGTACTTTTTCTCCTTCAAGTAGCCATTCATGTCATATCTCTGGCAAGGGCTAAATTTAGCCATAGTAAACATAGCCTCTTTCTTCAAGCTCCTTCCTTTATGGTATTAATGTTGCAATGGGGGCTTTTGTAATATTGTTTGTGTTGGAAGGCTGTCTCTAATGCATGCTTTGTGAACAGAATGGATCATATCCAAACTGGCTTTCATCCAATATTAATTGTGTCTTCAGAATGGCCTGCTTTCTCGGAAGACATAGTTGACCTAAAACTTTCTCATGAATCATTTATATATAAGGTACAACAGGACTGTTGAATTCTTGATTCTGATTGGTCAGAAAGACTCGATTAAGTTTCAATACAATTGGCTCTGACGATAGTTCTGGTTGAAAGACAGAGGATATTACACGGTTGTATGAAGATCTGAAGTTTATCTTCAAGTGGTGAATATATTCACGTCTGAACGAAGCAAACAAGTGAAAATACTTTCAACACGAGAAGATAAACTTCATATCTTCATGCCACCATTTAATGTTATTTATATTATATTGACACAGCCACAAAAAATAAAAATATACAAGTTAATCAAAATAATTTTAATTTTGAACCAGTTTGCCATTTTGACAACGTGTTTCTCGTCAGAGAGAAAGCACTGAGAGTGATGTCATCGGAGTGAAAGACCAGGAATTATTATACATACAGGACACTTTTTGTATGAAATAAAAACATGTATTCTATTCCCTTCTAGCTGGTTTCATTAATTTGGTTCAATAGCATGCAATATTGTTAGCATATTGCTTATTCTATGTGTATTATGCCACTCTACCCAATGGAGAATGAGCGTTAAATATGGTTTACGATGTTGCATGGTTGTCAAGACAACATGACATCACACGTCGGAGCTGATGTGAAAATTCAGTGAGAGTTTTCTGCTGTGCATGCGCAGAATCATTTCTTTATTCCCTGGGAAAGAGAAAGACAAGGCTAATCCAGTGCTCGTATTAGTTGTGTTATAATTATGCACAAAATAAATAAACTGAAAACTGAAAATAAAGATGCGTTGAACACCCGAAAGGCTACCAAAACTTCATTAGGTGTTCTTCATGCATATTTACAAGCAGTGGCGAACCGTTACTATTAAAGCTGGGACTTCAGCTCAGCCAAAACTGAGCCAGACACACCATAAAAGCAACAGGGCAAAGGATTTTGCAGGGGATTAACGGCAGGCTGCCAGGTAGCTCCGTTGTGTGTCGTTGTCAATGTTGATTTAAAAAGTAACTAAGTAAATTATACAGGGAAATGAATACTTAAGTCTGAGTGAAAAATACTGTAGTGAACATGTGTGGAAGAAGAGTCTGGAGACAGAAATCTTAGTTTCTCGGTCGTTAGCCTGTGCTAGTTGCTCTCGATAGCACTGGCTTGACCGCTTTGTTAGCATTCGCTTACACTACTAATGAACACTACACTGGCTGGAAGGTGACTTCACTGCTGCACTGATGGCACCGACTAACAGGTAAGTTATCGTTGGCCTTCAAGAATGCTGATATGAACCGAGTATGTATATATAGTAATAATAATAATATTGGCTGGCTTTTTTCATGGTATATCAGATATATTCCATTCAGAATGGAATATATCTGATATACCACTCAATGCCAGCCAATATTATTTAAATACGCCACTCAGATCCGTGATGTATTTCGTATGAAAAATGCTAGTTTTTCAACACGAGAAAATAAACTTCATATATTCAAGCCAACGTGTGATTTTCTTTTTATTATATAGACACATTCACAAACAAAAAGTACCCAAATTTATCAAAACAATTAATCGATTTCCTCATGAATGACATATAGAGATTTATGTCACGGTTTTGGTTCTCCATGTCTCGGTTGTAGCTTGTATGAAAAATACGAGTGGTGTATTTCCCAGTAAAACACCTTTGTCCATATAATATAAATGTACATGGATTACAATGGATGCAAAATATATATAAACTATATTAATGCACTTGTTCTAATATGTTATTGTCTCTTTAGTAACATTTTACTCAGGAAGGCTTATAGCAGATGCATCAGATACATGGATTTAAAAAGTGAGTAATTGTTAATATGATGAAGTTTACTATGACAAGTTTATTTGAAGGGTTCTCCAGTGTGTTTTGTAATAGTCAAGGTCAAGCTGTTCCTGTATTTTTATTTTTTATTTTTTGTCATAGGAATGTTTTCGGGACAGAGGACTTTTTCAGTAACATAAGCTGTATTTTTTAATTGCATTTATTGTTTCATTAACTTAGAGAGAGAGAGGGAATGACCATTTATAGCTGCTATAACGTAAGTGATTACTTGTTTCACCATCATTCAACATTAACAGCATTAAATCTAACTATAAACAGCTAAAAAGTATGAGCATGTTAACTTTGACAAATTCTTGTTGTAGAAGCAGAATAAAACATTTCAGGATGTGCAGTTATTGAAAAATAATCAACTTTGGGGTCATTCTGCTTCGCATCAGGCCACATCATACCTCCCCTTGGTTGATTACTTTCCTAGAAATGCACACTGTCATAATTTATTGCTCAACAATTGCAAACCACAACATAGCTCCATCTACTGTATCCATCGATCCACTCATCCATCCATCCATGATTAATTTGTGCTAACAGCGCTGGCACAAATTGTTACTTTTGCTCAGGATCTTTCTACTTTATTATTATTATTATTATTATTATTATTATTATCCTAGCATTTTTAGGACGCTATTTCTCCCTCAGTTTTCAACCAATCATCACCAAATTTCGCATGAAGAATACCTCTGGCTGAATTATGTTGCTATGACTTTTGGTGCTGATCTGGATCACTGATCTGGAATGATCCATGAAAAACAAGATTTTTTTCAATCACTTATAACTCTGTCAATTTTCATGATTTTTTTTCAAACAGATTTTTTTATTTTGTTCAGCCAGCAGGGCACAACTTTTACTCACTAAGCGTCATTCTCTATCTCTTACTGTTCCAGATCTATAGGGTACAGTGACCAAACTTCCCAGTTTGTAACAGCTCACGCAAATTACTGTGACTAGCTTTATTGCTGTTGTTGTTGTAAAATAATGATCAGACTATGGAACTTATTTTTTCATGCATATAACATGCAAAAGAATGTTACTCTGTCAAGAGAATAAGACAATATCAAGATAATTATATGAAAAGAAATCTTTTAAAAGCAAATATGTAAGATAATTGAAATCTTTCACACTACAGCACTGTAGTGAAGGATGTTGTGAAGATGGGATTCATTTTCTTGTGTTGATGTTTATCTGCCTGACACTGGTTTCAGGCTATGGGTGATTCAGACCCCTCTGTCCTCCTTCCATGCATCCTCTCCTTTTCTTGCATACTTATAGAAAAGATCTTACCCTCCCCATTATTATTTCATGCACATGTGCAAAGACTTTTATATTCATTTTTCTCCTTTCTTCTCCTCTATATCTACATCCACACCTTGTATGCTGTAGTGTAGTACTGCTCTAATTCCCTCAGAACTGTATGAGTCATTGGGGTGTGTGTGTGTGTGCGTGTGTGTGAGCATTTTACTGACTGGGTCCTCAAGCCCTCCCTAATTGGGTTGGAACTAATCAAGTTTTACTGCTGATGGCTAAACCAAAGGAGGGAGCGTGACAAGCACCTTGCAGGGTCTTCTCAGTCCATATGCTACAACAACTGTTTACTTCCATTGCGTTCCACTGGTTATTTCAGTAATATATCAGCATGATTTAAACAAATTCTGACTGAATTGATCAACCAAACAAGACAGCTTGCTCATACAGAAATTTGCATGTCATCTGAACACCAACTTGTCAGAATATTAAGGTAGCAGTTTGAGAATCAATTACAATTTTTCACTTGTAGACCAAACACAACCCCGATTCCAAAAAAGTTGGGACAAAGTACAAATTGTAAATAAAAATGGAATGCAATAATTTACAAATCTCAAAAACTGATATTGTATTCACAATAGAACATAGACAACATATCAAATGTCGAAAGTGAGACATTTTGAAATTTCATGCCAAATATTGGCTCATTTGAAATTTCATGACAGCAACACATCTCAAAAAAGTTGGGACAGGGGCAATAAGAGGCTGGAAAAGTTAAAGGTACAAAAAGAAACAGCTGGAGGACCAAATTGCAACTCATTAGGTCAATTGGCAATAGGTCATTAACATGACTGGGTATAAAAAGAGCATCTTGGAGTGGCAGCGGCTCTCAGAAGTAAAGATGGGAAGAGGATCGCCAATCCCCCTAATTCTGTGCCGACAAATAGTGGAGCAATATCAGAAAGGAGTTCGACAGTGTAAAATTGCAAAGAGTTTGAACATATCATCATCTACAGTGCATAATATCATCAAAAGATTCAGAGAATCTGGAAGAATCTCTGTGCATAAGGGTCAGGGCCGGAAAACCATACTGGGTGCCCGTGATCTTCGGGCCCTTAAACGGCACTGCATCACATACAGGCATGCTTCTGTATTGGAAATCACAAAATGGGCTCAGGAATATTTCCAGAGAACATTATCTGTGAACACAATTCACCGTGCCATCCGCCGTTGCCAGCTAAAACTCTATAGTTCAAAGAAGAAGCCGTATCTAAACATGATCCAGAAGCGCAGACGTCTTCTCTGGGCCAAGGCTCATTTAAAATGGACTGTGGCAAAGTGGAAAACTGTTCTGTGGTCAGACGAATCAAAATTTGAAATTCTTTATGGAAATCAGGGACACCGTGTCATTTGGACTAAAGAGGAGAAGGACGACCCAAGTTGTTATCAGCGCTCAGTTCAGAAGCCTGCATCTCTGATGGTATGGGGTTGCATTAGTGCGTGTGGCATGGGCAGCTTACACATCTGGAAAGACACCATCGATGCTGAAAGGTATATCCAGGTTCTAGAGCAACATATGCTCCCATCCAGACGACGTCTCTTTCAGGGAAGACCTTGCATTTTCCAACATGACAATGCCAAACCACATACTGCATCATTTACAGCATCATGGCTGCGTAGAAGAAGGGTCCGGGTACTGAACTGGCCAGCCTGCAGTCCAGATCTTTCATCCATAGAAAACATTTGGCGCATCATAAAACGGAAGATACGACAAAAAAGACCTAAGACAATTGAGCAACTAGAATCCTACATTAGACAAGAATGGGTTAACGTTCCTATCCCTAAACTTGAGCAACTTGTCTCCTCAGTCCCCAGACATTTACAGACTGTTGTGAAGAGAAAAGGGGATGTCTCACAGTGGTAAACATGGCCTTGTCCCAACTTTTTTGAGATGTGTTGTTGTCATGAAATTTAAAATCACCTAATTTTTCTCTTTAAATGATACATTTTCTCAGTTTAAACATTTGACATGTCATCTATGTTCTATTCTGAATAAAATATAAAATTTTGAAACTTCCACATCATTGCATTCCGTTTTTATTTACAATTTGTACTTTGTCCCAACTTTTTTGGAATTGGGGTTGTAGAAGATTAGCCAGGTCAAGTTTGATGTCCAGCATCCATCCATCCATTGTCTAGAATGCTTATCCATCAGGGTGTATGTATGTGTGTGTGTATATATATATATATATATATATATATATATATATATATATATATATATATGGTGTTTAGGTCTGTGGGACCCGTTTTCATTTTTTATCAAAGAAACAATCTCATCTCATTATCTCTAGCCGCTTTATCCTGTTCTACAGGGTCGCACGCAAGCTGGAGCCTATCCCAGCTGACTACGGGCGAAAAGCGGGGTACACCCTGGACAAGTCGCCAGGTCATCACAGGGCTGACACATAGACACAGACAACCATTCACACTCACATTCACACCTACAGTCAATTTAGAGTCACCAGTTAACCTAACCTGCATGTCTTTGGACTGTGGGGGAAACTGAAGCACCCGGAGGAAACCCACGCGGACACGGGGAGAACATGCAAACTCCACACAGAAAGGCCCTCGCCGGCCACGGGGCTCAAACCCGGACCTTCTTGCTGTGAGGCGACAGCGCTAACCACTACACCACCGTGCCGCCCTCAAAGAAACAATGATACAATTAATTATTTTTTCAAACTCAGACTCATTGTCCTTGGCTCATTTTCTGTGAATAACATATATCAGAACACATTTTTGATGACCACACACTGTACACCCCCCTGTACACATTTATATTACATACAGGATGTTCAGGTCCACTGGACCCAGGGCTAATAAAAGTGTGTACCTTCACTCTGTCCTCCTCCTGTCTGGGCCTGCTGTTAGTGTGTGTGTGTGTGTGTGTGTGTGTGTGTGTGTGTGTGTGTGTGTGAGAGAGAGAGTTTTTTGTTTCTGCCCCTACCGTTCAAGCACCGACACCTGTCTGCTCTCACATTCCTGCACATTTTACCCTCTGTCTTGCGGGAACCAAAACAGAAATTCCTGTAAATTAGGGGTGGGACACAATAAATATTGCTTTTCCAAGGTGGCTCCTTATCACAACTGATCAAGAAGGCCAAAAGATTCTCTGCTCAGATGGACTTGCAAATGATTTTGGAAGAGAGAGAAGCTTTTGATGATGATGTAGAGGAAGACGTTTCAGAGCGTGAGGATCACATTTCTGAAAATTCAGAGTCTGACAGTGACTTTGAAGAAGAGGATGAGATGGAGCATCAGCCAGTCCCAAAACAAAGACAAGCATGGGGATGATGTGTTGTATAGACTGACATGGTTACTGTATGTGTTCAGCTTGTGTTGTGTAAACTGAACTGAATGGGTTAAATTTCTAATGAAATTCAAAGAAATAAAAATCAGTTGTTATGAAAAACCTTGCTTCATTTGTAAATTTGAAGATAAACATCTGTTTTTCCACTCATATCTTGACGATAATTGATTTTCTTTTTGTAAAATTACTTTTTATTAAAAAACAAACAAAAAATGAGTAGCACTTTTTTTTAAAGAAATGTAATCTAACAAAGGTAAAGGGCAAATATTAACCATATATGCTGTTTATGTTGCTTGTACTTGGGGTGAAGTAAACATCTGTTAAGTATTTAATGTAAAATTGTTTGTGTTGAATTTAAAGCACCAAAATGCAGCGGGTCCACCAGACCCACGAACACTAGCTGAGTAACAAAAATACAAACACCACACAAGGGAGATATATAGGCGGCACGGTGGTGTAGTGGTTAGCACTGTCGCCTCACAGCAAGAAGGTCCGGGTTCGAGCCCCGTGGCCGGCGAGGGCCTTTCTGTGCGGAGTTTGCATGTTCTCCCCGTGTCCGCGTGGGTTTCCTCCGGGTGCTCTGGTTTCCCCCACAGTCCAAAGACATGCAGGTTAGGTTAACTGGTGACTCTAAATTGACCGTAGGTGTGAGTGTGAATGGTTGTCTGTGTCTATGTGTCAGCCCTGTGATGACCTGGCGACTTGTCCAGGGTGTACCCCGCCTTTCACCCGTAGTCAATTGGGATAGGCTCCAGCTTGCCTGCGACCCTGTAGAACAGGATAAAGCGGCTACAGATAATGAGATTATATATATATATATATATATATATATATATATATATATATATAAAATATGAGGGTGCATCAGTTGCCCCCTAAAAATGAAAAGTTCCTCCGATCATGATGCATTTTTGTTTTTATGTTCCTTTTGGTAAGAAAACACACTGGGTGAAATATTTTGACAAAATTCAAAAGTTTAATGGTGGCACCAGGTGCTCAAAGTTATGGAAAAAGCTGCTATTTTATGACAAAATTTCGATCACTTTTCATGAAACATTATGGCACCTCATAGAGTATACCAAATATCTTAGATACACATTTTTAGTGCATATTCTAAATATATTATCAAGCACAGTTTGAGTTTTAGCTGTTCATTGAATCATTGTTCAACTACTTTTAAACAATACAAATGTATTATGAATCACATTAATGCTTCTCAATCCCTTGCAAAGGTTCTTAACATGATCTCTGGGTCACAAGAAATCAATAAAAGGAGTCCAACATTGTGATTCCAACCTTATGCGAAAACATAAAATAAGCGTTTTCTGGCAAAAAATGAACCTCATGGTGCCACCATTAGACTTTTGAATATGGTCAAAAAATTTTACAGGATGTCTTTATTGGCGAAAAGGAACACCCAAACAAAAATGCATCAGATTTTATGAAAGTGAGGGCAACTGATGCACCCTAATATATATATATATATATATATATATATATATATATATATATATACATACAGTGGTGCTTAAAAGTTTGTGAACCCTTTAGAATTTTCTATATTTCTGCAAAAATATGGCATAAAACATCCTCAGATTTTCACACAAGTCCTAAAAGTAGATAAAGAAAACCCAGTTAAACAAATGAGACAAAAATATTATACTTGGTCATTTATTTATTGAGGAAAATGATCCAATATTACATATCTGTGAGTGGCAAAAGTATGTGAACCTTTGCTTTCAGTATCTGGTGTAACCCCCTTGTGCAGCAATAACTGCAACTAAATGTTTCTGGTGTCTGTTGATCAGTCCTGCACACCGGCTTGGAGGAATTTTAGCCCATTCCTCCATACAGAACAGCTTCAACTCTGGGATGTTGGTGGGTTTCCTCACATGAACTGCTCACTTCAGGTCCTTCCACAACATTTTGATTGGATTAAGGTCAGGACTTTGACTTGGCCATTCCAAAACATTAACTTTATTCTTCTTTAACCATTCTTTGGTAGAACGACTTGTGTGCTTAGGGTCATTGTCTTGCTGCATGACCCACCTTCTCTTGAAATTCAGTTCATGGACAGATGTCCTGACATTTTCCTTTAGAATTCCCTGGTATAATTCAGAATTCATTGCTCCATCAATGATGGCAAGCCATCCTGGCCCAGATACAGCAAAACAGGCCCAAAACACGATACTACCACCAACATGTTTCACAGATGGGATAAGGTTCTTATGCTGGAATGCAGTGTTTTCCTTTCTCCAAACTTAACGCTTCTCATTTAAACCAAATTGTTCAATTTTGGGCTCAGCCATCCACAAAACATTTTTCCAATAGCCTTCTGGCTTGTCCATGTGATCTTTAGCAAACTGCAGACAAGCAGCAAGTTTTTTTGGAGAGCAGTGGCTTTCTCCTTGCAACCCTGTCATGCACACCATTGTTGTTCAGTGTTCTCCTGATGGTGGACTCATGAACATTAACATTAGCCAATGTGAGAGAGGCCTTCAGTTGCTTAGAAGTTACCCTGGGGTCCTTTGTGACCTCGCCAACTATTACACGCCTTGCTCTTGGAGTGATCTTTGTTGGTCGACCACTCCTGGGGAGGGTAACAATGGTCTTGAATTTCCTCCATTTGTACACAATCTGTCTGACTGTGGATTGGTGGAGTCCAAACTTTTTAGAGATGGTTTTGTAACCTTTTCCAGCCTGATGAGCATCAACAACGCTTTTTCTGAGGTCCTCAGAAATCTCCTTTGTTCGTGCCATGATACACTTGCACAAACATGTGTTGTGAAGATCAGACTTTGATAGATCCCTGTTCTTTAAATAAAACAGGGTGCCCACTCACACCTGATTTGTCATCCAATTGATTGAAAACACTGGACTCTAATTTCACCTTCAAATTAACTGCTAATCCTAGAGGTTCACATACTTTTGCCAGTCACAGATATGTAATATTGGATCATTTTCCTCAATAAATAAATGACCAAGTATAATATTTTTGTCTAATTTGTTTAACTGGGTTCTCTTTATCTACTTTTAGGACTTGTGTGAAAATCTGATGATGTTTTGGGTCATATTTATGCAGAAATATAGAAAATTCTAAAGGGTTCACAAACTTTCAAGCACCACTGTGTGTATATATATATATATATATATATATATATATATATATATATATATATATATATATATATATATATAAAACCACTGTGCAATCCGATGTCCTTCATGTGCTTCATTCATTTAGTTTTGACTAAGTGCTAAGAGATTACTGTAGCTGTCACATATGGAAAGCAGATGCTGGTAAATAAAGTTCATTAGTATGGCCAAAATGCAAGTAAAAGCCCCAGTGTGCTGCTCAGTCTTGTTTTCATTGCCCAGAAACCTAATTAACTAGACTAAAGGGTAGTAGTTTAGTTAACAGAAGGTTCTGTATTTTTGCTCAGTTTTGTCACTGTTTTCAAATCCCTGTGTTGCTAATCCGTAAAACAAAAATGTCTGCCATTATGTACAAAGTAATTTACTCAACTAATAAAAGAGAGTTCAAACCAATGACCATCCCCAGGTTAATATGTGTAGCGTAACTGGTGACGGGGTTGGGGAATGAGTAATGTGTTTTAGGAATACATTGCAGTACCATGGAATATCAGAACTAACTGGAGATGTTTAAACATACATAAACCAGGATGCATATATGTACATTCGGGATGGAACCAAAATATTACTTTTACATCATTTGGAATGAACGGGTAATGTGTTCTTAACAGCCACAAATACAGATACCATTAAGGTGTACTATTCTATCAGGTACTATTCAGTGATTGGTTGGTTGGGTTAGTTAGTTATTTATACAGAAAGCTTTTTTAGTGTTTTTCAGTGTTTGTGGGGACATAGGGTTAGAGGTCATATTGACTTCAAAGAAAAAAAACAAGAAGGAAGAAAACTTTCTTGTTTAGGCCACACCCACAGATGTTGATGCATGCTTTTCTGCATGGTTTCCATTTCCAGCTGAGAGTATGCTGTGCGCATATTGGCTGCCGCTTCTCACTGGAGCTTTTTATTTTTTCCCTTTGTTTTTCTTTTTGTGTTTGTATAGTTTGATGTTTGTTCTTTGTTTGAATGTTTTGTTTGAGTGTTTGGTCCGCCTGTTGTGGTGTAGCTCCAGACCCAGTTTTGGGCGTCGGTTCCCTTCAGGCCTTGGTCCACCGTAGGTGATGCCTGTGCTCCTCACTTTGAACTGTAGTGAGCTCGTTGCTCTTTTAACACTGGGGTTGTCCAGCGCTCTGTATGGCGGTACTTCTGTGCTTGGTGTGGTGTTCCGAGCGATGTTGCCTGGTGGCATCACGGTGGCTTTCAGGTGGTTTGGGACATACCAGTGCTCTGTGCAGCAGTGCTTCTGTACTCATTTTGTGGATCCATGGCATGGTGTTCCAGGTGGTGTTGCCCGGTGGCATTGTGGTGGCTATGTAGGCAGTGTGGGACATACTTTTGTGCACTTTTTGGTGGGACTGTGGATAGCTACACCATTGGAATTTCATCCTGAACATCTTTTGGTGGACTTTTTTTTTTAATTGTAAAGCGACCTTGGGTGTGAGAAAGGTGCTATATTAGTTAAACTACTTATTATTATTATTGATAGGGATATTTGGAGAACTAAATACACCGATCAGCCAAAACATTATGACCACTGACAGGTGACGTGAATAACCTTGATTATCTCTTTACAATGGCACTTGTTCAGGGGTGGGATATATTACACAGCAAGATAACAGTCAGCAAGCATAAGGACCTGAGAGACTTTGACAAGGGCCAAATTGTGATGGCTAGATGACTGGGTCTGAGAATCAACAAAATGGCACATCTTGTGTGGTGTTCCCAGTATGCAGTGGTTAGTACCTACCAAAAGTGGTCCAAGGAAGGATAACCGGTGAACCAGCGACAGAGTCATGGGTGTCGAAGGTTCATTGATTCCCATGGGGCACGAAGGCTAGCCCATATGGTCCAGTCCCACAGCAGAGCACAAACTGCTGAAAAAGTTAAGGCTGACACCTTTGTTTTAGTCAGCATTAACTTTTTTCAGCAGTTTGTGCTAGAGTAGCTCTTCTGTATAAATTATTTCAGTTGGTTGGGTATGGGTCAGCTATAAGTACAGCACCCTCCACAATTATTGGCACCCCTTGTAGAGATTAGTTGGGGGGGGTAAGAAAAAAAATCCACCTTTTGGTAAAGTGTTTGTTGTTGTTGTTTTTTTTACAATAATTATTTCATGATGAGGGTTTTGTTTTTCTCTGAATAAATATATATTCCATTAAAGGTAGGATTTTCCTAATTTTTTCAGTGTGAAATGAAGCTCCTTCACCAAAAGGTGGCTTTTTCTAACCCTTTATACTCATCTCTACAAACGGTGCCAATAATCATGGAGGGCACTATAGGTGAGGGGATGAGTTTGTATTTCCAGACAACTCTCAGATTATTAAAACTGCCTGGCATGAACATGTTGTATTAGTTACCAGCTTATGTGCCTTACCACGTACAAAGTAGGCATACTTATCCTTGAAATTCAATGTATATTTTTAGCCCTTTTTGTCAGACACATAATGTCAGAGTTGAAAATAATAAACAACATGGCGTGGGCGGCACGGTGGTGTAGTGGTTAGCGCTGTCGCCTCACAGCAAGAAGGTCCTGGGTTCGAGCCCCGGGGCCGGCGAGGGCCTTTCTGTGTGGAGTTTGCATGTTCTCCCCGTGTCCGCGTGGGTTTCCTCCAGGTGCTCTGGTTTCCCCCACAGTCCAAAGACATGCAGGTTAGGTTAACTGGTGACTCTAAATTGACCGTAGGTGTGAATGTGGGTGTGAATGGTTGTCTGTGTCTATGTGTCAGCCCTGTGATGACCTGGCGACTTGTCCAGGGTGTACCCCGCCTTTCGCCCGTAGTCAGCTGGGATAGGCTCCAGCTTGCCTGCAACCCTGTAGAAGGATAAAGTGGCTAGAGATAATGAGATGAGATTAAACAACATGGCTTTATTAAGGAAAACACCAAGGCATAGAATGAAAAAAGGGCAATAACATTGCTCAAAAAGCAAGGAAAGGTTGAAGACAAAATGGCTAAAGAAAAAAGCAGTGCATAAGATCTAATAAAAGAAAAAGTGAGAAAACAATGTAAGGCTCTTACATGGAATATCAATAAATGTATGTGTTATATTGTATATTCAAGAGAAAGTGAGACTGGAATGTAGTGAGATTAATCAGTAATCAGAGGAGCTTGAGCAAATGGGATGCAAAATCAGTGTTGGCTAAAGATTCAGTTTCAGGAGGACATGACGGTTGTGACAGTTGTTTTCTGAGAGAGGGTGCTTATTCTTATTTACAAGCAGCTGATCAGTAGTCTTAAACAACACTAAAGCTTTAGAAAATTGAAGAGTAACTATCTTACTATCGAAGTGCATGGCAGAAAAATAAAAACAGAGCAGTTTCACATTATAATGTGAAATGTTTAATGTTATAACAAGATATTTTCATGTTATTATGACATACAAACTTTGACATTATAAAACGAAACTTTTACTACTACTACTCAACGAAAAGATTATAGCACTGCTGCATTATTTTAACCAAAGATAAAACCGACCAATTCAAAACAAAAATTGTCAACTCAGAATTTCATGACAAAATAAATCTTTGATTCATCATACTAACAAAACATTCCTTTCATCCTTTAATTCAATATATTCCAGTAGTTACAGATGTGTTTGAAAGTTTGTGAACCCTTTAGAATTTTCTATATTTCTGCATAAATATGACCTAAAACATCATCAGATAAAGAGAACCCAGTTAAACAAATGAGACAAAAATGTTATACTTGATCATTTGTTTATTTATTGAGGAAAATGATCCAATATTACATATCTGTGAGTGGCAAAAATATCTGAACCTTTGCTTTCAGTATCTGGTGTGACCCCCTTGTGCAGCAATAACTGCAACTAAACATTTCCGGTAACTGTTGATCAGTCCTGCACACCGGCTTGGAGGAATTTTAGCCCATTCCTCCGTACAGAACAGCTTCAACTCTGGGATGTTGGTGGGTTTCCTCACATGAACTGCTTGCTTCAGGTCCTTCTACAACATTTCGATTGACTTGGCCATTCCAAAACTTTATTCTTTTTTAACCATTCTTTGGTAGAACGACTTATGTGCTTAGGGTTGTTGTCTTGCTGCATGACCCACCTTCTCTTGAGATTCAGTTCATGGACAGATGTCCTGACATTTTCCTTTAGAATTCACTGGTATAATTCAGAATTCATTGTTCCATCAATGATGGCAAGCTGTCCTGGCCTAGATGCAGCAAAACAGGCCCAAACCATGATACTACCACCACCATGTTTCACAGATGGGATAAGGTTCTTATGCTGGAATGCAGTGTTTTCCTTTCTCCAAACATAACGCTTCTCATTTAAACCAAAAATTTCTATTTTGGTCTCATCTGTCCACAAAACATTTTTCCAATAGCCTTCTGGCTTGTTTTTTAGCAAATGGCAGATGAGCAGCAATGTTCTTTTTGGAGACCAGTGGCTTTCTCCTTGCAACCCTGCCATGTACACCATTGTTGTTTAGTGTTCTCCTGATGGTGGACTCATGAACATTAACATTAGCCAATGTGAGAGAGGCCTTCAGTTGCTTAGAAGTTACCCTGGGGTCCTTTGTGACCTCGCCAACTATTACACACCTTGGTCTTGGAGTGATCTTTGTTGGTCAACCACTCCTGGGGAGGGTAACAATGGTCTTGAATTTCCACCATTTGTACACAATCTGTCTGACTGTGGAGTCCAAACTCTTTAGAGATGGTTTTGTAACCTTTTCCAGCCTGATGAGCATCAACAACGCTTTTTCTGAGGTCTTCAGAAATCTCCTTTGTTCATGCCATGATACACTTCCACAAACGTGTTGTGAAGATCAGACTTTGATAGATCCCTGTTCTTTAAATAATACAGGGTGCCCACTTACAGCTGATTGTCATCCCATTGATTGAAAACACCTGACTCTAATTTAACCTTCAAATTAACTGCTAATCCTAGAGGTTCACATACTTTTGCCACTCACAGATATGGAATATTGGATCATTTTCCTCAATAAATAAATGACCAAGTACAATATTTTTGTCTCATTTGTTTAACTGGGTTCTCTTTATCTACTTTTAGGACTTGTGTGAAAATCTGATGATGTTTTAGGTCATATTTATGCAGAAATATAGAAAATTCTAAAGGGTTCACAAACTTTCAAGCACCACTGTAGGTGTGTGGTTTCATTTCTATGCAAACAGTTTTGCATAGATGATATACTTCAGCTGTGTGGGAATGGGAACTGCATCCGAATATTAACTTTACCTGAAATAGGGTTTGAAGCAATGCTTTTTGTATCACCAAATCTGGTTCAACAGCTAATCCTTTTTAAGCTGCTCCACAGGGTATACAGTATATTATCCTAAAAATAAGTATGAAATGAAACTTATGAAAGCTTATTAATGATCCATGCTACTGCATTTGCAGATATAAAGCAATTAGTAGAGTTCGACATACAGTATGTTCTGGTAATGCACCACCATCTGTAAGGTCAGTGTTGGCTGATGATACATTACAGGCATTTAGCAGATGATCTTATCCAGAGCGACGTACAACATACCCAGAGCAGCTTGGGCAGCAGTTGGGGGTTAGGTTAGGGTAACCAGATTTCCCTAGTCTGAAACTGGGACACTTTTGCGCGCGACCATGCTCGTGCATGCACACCTTTTTTTTTACGTAAATGTGACGCTCAGAGAGGTGCTCTTATCATTTTGTTGAAGCTCACATTTATCAACATCTCACATGAAATAAAACAAACGGGCATTTTGTTATCTAGTAGCATAGTAGTATACAGATCAGTTAAATTATGGTCAGACAACAGATTTTGTAATGGCTGAGAATAGGCCAGGCTATGTCCATAGGCCAAATTTAAACTGTTTTATTTCACCTGTTTGTGAGAACACCAAGAAGAATGCATATGCACATGTAGGCTATATCTCTAAAATTGTATGCACTATAGCATGAACTTAAAAAGTAGATATGTGACCTCAACATAGCCTAGGTCAGAATCAACCTTACTAACTATTCCCCACAACTGAATGAATAAAGCAAGAAGATGTGTACAAAAGTGAACACTTTAATGGTATGTGCAACAAGCTGTTCAACACAGCAATATGGCCAAACTGTCAGAATGGTATGTTAAACAGAAACAAAAAAGACACAAGTGATTTGAGAATATATACTACGGAAGCCGAGAGAGGCCCTTCATATAATCCTTTTTTTTATTCACCTTGTTATCCCGAGAAAACGGCATAATTAATTCAGGATCTTGAGAAAACAACACAACTAATTCGAGATCTCGAGAAAACAAAACAATTATTCCGTGATCTCGAGAAAACAAAACAATTATTTCATGATCTCGAGTAAACAGCTGAGAAATGGTTCATTCAGGTATGCCAAGAGACTTGTGATATGCTGACTTTGGGGCTATTTCTCATTCTGTATAGACGCAACTTTGGTCATTAGAATGTCTGGAATAATCGATCACCTAATAAGGCAATATTTTGATCAGGGGTTGACACAGGGAGAGATTGCATTAAGTCTTTTAATAAGGGATAATTTCAAAATTAGTCCGCGGCACCTCCGCAGAAGACTGGCCCGGCTTCGTCTCTACCGACGGAGATACAGTGATCCAGCTGAGATCATGAAATAATTGTTTTGTTTTCTCGAGATCTCGGAATAACGGTTTTGTTTTCTCGAGATCTCGAATTAGTTGTGTTGTTTTCTCGAGATCCTGAATTAATTATGTCGTTATCTCGGGATAACAAGGTGAATTAAAAAAAAGATTATATGAAGGGCCTCTCGCAGCTTCCGTAAATATACACTCAAACAAAACAGCAATAAAGGAGGAGAGGGGCGACAGCCCGAGGAAAGCCCCCACAGGAGCGCACATCATTTGCAACATAGGCTACCCAACTCAGTACAAGAACAAAGCACTTACAGTGTGTGCAGTAGGCTTCGTGCGCATTGTTCTGCATCTCTCAGAGGAAGGGGTAGGTGCCCTGTAAATCTTTGGAAAAGGTACATTTTCTTTTCAGCATAATCGCTGTGGCATTACTGCTGCTAGCTGCTAGACAAAGAACATTCGCGCCAGTTAATGTTTATTTTATTATTGCATGGCAACACGTTCTGTTGTCTGGAATAATGTGGCTAAATAAACACCCATGCCACAGGGCCAGGGGGCAGTAACCAGGAAAGTTTGCGATTCCTGTCAATTCATCAAAATAATAAATGTAGACATTTCTCCGCTAATGATTCCCACGCTGCTCAGTCGCAAACATCGCGAGTGGCGAAAACCGGGACATATCCATGTCCTGACAGACTTTTGTCGGGACTCGGGACGCACAACCCCAAATCGGGACTGTCCCGGTAAAACCGGGACGTCTGGTCACCCTAGGTTAGGTGCCTTGCTCAAGGTTTATGGTTATTTAGCACAATAGTCTTTTAGCACAAGTTATAAAGTTTGTGTGCTAAAGAACTTGAAGTTTAGCACAACTCCAAGTTCTTTAGCACAAGATCCAAGAACACTTAGAGGAGAACTGAAGGCAAATTTTTTATTATTAAAATTCTATTTATCTCATTTAATTAAATATAGGAATGTATTTTTGATAGCTATTTTGTCACTGCTATAGCAAGTTATGAGTGTTTGAAATATGTTATGTAATACTGTATATCAGTCCATATATCAAAGCAATGGCTGTAAATAAGATTTGTTTAGACCTGTGCGAGACATTGTAGGACAGAAGTAAAATGTACAGCGGAAATCAAAGTGACCAGCATCTGCCAACATTGTCAAAAGACGCATGCACCCTCTTTCAAATGCTGATGTAATCAAGCTGGAAGTTTTGTTTGTTTTGATAGCAATCAGGAAAGTTTGAAAAAAGTAGGCAGTAATCGTCACTTAAACTGCAATATTTCATTTGGAAAACAGTTTTCAAAATGGTGGCACTGGCACCTGGCTGACACTTCACGTTTCGAAGTCTCGCACAAGTCTCGTGAAGATCGCGCGGATAAGTGACGCCTGCCATGGACCAAACGAACTAAATTCAACATGGCTAAAAACTGAATAGACCGATAAGTATAATATTTAATTGCAATTAGTTGCCAAGACAAGTCACGATATAAGGTTACTAAAACCGAAAATGTAACTGTAGAATCAGAGCAGGTGGGTGGAGCACAGAAGCACGGCAGGCCAGAACTGAGTTCTAAGAAACTCTTTTATTTTTAACGATATATGTGGCTTTTCAGCTCATTCACACTCTCACACACGCACACACATGCATTCAGGTCAGGAGAGAGCTCCCTTTCTCTGCTCTCTCTCTCCTTTTATAGGGTGCAGTCACTGGGGAAGACACACAAACACAGGTTAACTCACATCAGGTGTAGTGATTCTGCCACTTACCTTCCCTGACTCCGCCCTCCATTCACAGACCGATGTTTGACCACGCCCCCGCTGCCACATACCCCCACCGCCCGACTCAGGCCAGGGAGCCGTCCGGCCTGCAGCTGACACCCCCCCCGACAGGAGAGGAAATCCGCCATGACCATCTGTGCCCCTGGCCTGTGGACCACCTTGAACTTAAATGGCTGGAGTGCCAGATACCAACAGGTGATCTGCGCATTGGCATCCTTCATGCGATGGAGCCACTGGAGGGGGGCATGGTCCAAACAGAAGTTGAAAGGGCATCCCAGCAGGTAGTAGCGGAGGGCGAGGACCGCCCACTTGATGGCGAGGCATTCCTTTTCTATGGTGCTGTACCAGCCCTCACGCACCAACAGCTTCCGGTTGATGTACAGCACTGGATGATCCTCCCCCTCCACCTCCTGGGACAGAACAGCCCCCAGGCCTCTGTCCGACGCATCCATCTGCAAAACAAAAGGAAGAGAAAAGTCAGGGGAGTGTAACAGTGGCCCCCCACACAATGCAGCCTTTACCTCAGAGAAAGCCCGCTGGCATTGCTCCATCCACTGGACTGGATCTGGTGCCCCCTTTTTAGTGAGATCAGTCAGTGGGCTGGTGATGTCCAAATAATTAGGTATGAACCTATGATAGTAGCCAGCCAGCCCCAGGAACTATCTCACCCCCTTTTTGGTCTTGGGCCTCGGGCAGGCCGCAATCGCTGCTCATCTCATCTCATCTCATTATCTCTAGCCGCTTTATCCTTCTACAGGGTCGCAGGCAAGCTGGAGCCTATCCCAGCTGACTACGGGCGAGAGGCGGGGTACACCCTGGACAAGTCGCCAGGTCATCACAGGGCTGACACATAGACACAGACAACCATTCACACTCACATTCACACCTACGGTCAATTTAGAGTCACCAGTTAACCTGACCTGCATGTCTTTGGACTGTGGGGGAAACCGGAGCACCCGGAGGAAACCCACGCGGACACGGGGAGAACATGCAAACTCCACACAGAAAGGCCCTCGCCGGCCCCGGGGCTCGAACCCAGGACCTTCTTGCTGTGAGGCGACAGCGCTAACCACTACACCACCGTGCCGCAATCGCTGCTGTCTTATTAATTTGGGGATGCACCTGCCCATTGCCCAAGTGGAAGCCCAGATACCATACTTCCACCCACCCAATCACACACTTCTTTGGGTTAGCTGTGAGACCCGCTCGCCTCAGTGATGTAAGGACAGCCCTTAGGTGTTCTAGGTGTCACGGCCAGTCATTACTATAAATAATGATGTCGTCCAAGTATGCGGCTGCATCGGTGGTGTGGGGGTGGATGACCCTATCCATAAGCTGCTGGAACGTAGTGGGTGCCCCAAATAGCCCAAAAGGAAGTGTGACGAACTGGTGGAAGCCAAACGGTGTGGAAAAGGCTGTTTTCTCTTGGGATAACGGAGTCAAGGGGATCTGCCAATATCCCTTTGTCAAATCCAGTGTCGAATAAAAATGAGCTGTGCCTAGTCGATCGAGCAACTCGTCAATACGAGGCATTGGGTATGCATCAAATTCAGACACCACATTGACTTTTCTATAGTCCACACAGAACCGGACCAACCCGTTGGCCTTGGGAACCAAGACCACCGGGCTGCTCCAGTCACTGTGGGACTCCTTGACAATGCCCATTTCGAGCATGTCCTCCAGTTCTTCCCAAACCACCTTTTTTTTGTGTTTGGGCAGTCTGTAAGGGTGGCTGCACACTACCACCCCCGGGGGCATCTCAATGTGGTGTTCTATGAGATGGGTGAGGCTGGGCAGGGGAGAGAATATGTCAGAAAATTCTGTCTGCAACTGGGCGACCTCTGTGAGTTGGGTTGGAGAGAGGTGGTCTCCACAGGGGACTGGAGTGGTGGGCAATGTCAGTTTTACTTTTTGAACCTCTGGCCCCAGCTCTGCCTTCTCTGGAACCACCGACACCAACACCATGGGGACCTCCTCATTCCAAAGTTTTAACAGATTGAGGTGGTAAATCTGTAATGCCCCACCCCTGTCCATTCGCCGCACCTCATAGTTGACATCCCCAACTCGCTGTGTGACCTCAAAGGGTCCTTGCCACCTGGTGATCAATTTGGAGCTCGATGTGGGCAACAACATGAGTACTTTATCTCCCGTTGTGAATTCCCTAAGGCGCGTGCCCCTGTCGTACAGACGGACTTGACATTCTTGGGCCTGCCGCAAATTCTCCTGGGTTAGGTGTGTGAGGGTGTGGAGTTTGGCGCGCAGGTCGATAATGTATTGAATCTCATTTTTGCTTGTTGAAGGTCCCTCCTACCAATTTTCACACAACACATCTAAAATGCCATGCGGCTTACACCCGTATAATAAATCGAACGGGGAGAACCCTGTGGAGGCTTGTGGGACCTCTCGCACTGCAAATAACAGGGGCTCGAGCCATTTATCCCAGCTGCATGCATACTCGCTTACAAATTTTAGAATTATGTTCTTGAGGGTGCGGTTGACCCCTCCTAGAACTGCCACCTTATTGTGGTGGAGGGGTTTGTGTGCTTGAATGATCCTAGGAGCTATGTTGTCGGGGGCATTATGCCCCTGTTAGGGTTTCCCAAGGCAGACAGGTCCTAGGTGACAGGCCAGACCAAGAGCAGTTCACCAAAAAACCCCTATGGAGAAAAAATCCAGGACCGTGACGTCGCCCGGTAGGACGCAGCCAGGGCCCCACCCTGGAGCCAGGCCTGGGGTTGGGGCTCGTATGCGAGTGCTTGGTGGTCGGGCCTTTGCCCATGGGGCCCGGCCGGGCTCAGCCCGAAGAGGCGACGTGGGCCCGACCTCCTGTGGGTTCACCACCCACAGAGGTAGCAGTAGGGGTTTGGTGCAGTGTGGATTGGGTGGCAGTCGAAGGCAGGGGCCTCGGCGACCTGATCCCCGGACACAGCGGCTGGCTGTTGGGACATGGAATGTCACTTCGCTGGGGGGGAAGGAGCCTGAGCTTGTGCGGGAGGTTGAGAGGTACCGGCTAGAGATAGTCGGGCTCACCTCCACGCACAGCTTGGGCTCTGGAACCCAGCTCCTCGAGAGGGGCTGGACTTTCCACTTCTCTGGAGTCGCCCGTGGTGAGCGGCGGCGGGCTGGTGTGGGCTTCCTTATAGCTCCCCAGCTCAGCCGCCATGTGTTGGAGTTTACCCCAGTGAACGAGAGGGTCGCCTCTCTGCGCCTTCGGATTGGGGAGAGGGCTCTTGCTGTTGTTTGTGCCTACGGGCCAAATAGCAGTATAGAGTATCCGGCCTTCTTGGAGTCCCTGGGAGAGGTACTGAGGGGTGCTCAGACTGGGGACTCCATTGTGCTACTGGGGGACTTCAATGCTCACGTGGGCGATGACAGTGACACCTGGAGGGGCGTGGTTGGGAGGAACGGCCTCCCCGATCTGAACCCGAGTGGTGTTTTGTTATTGGACTTCTGTGCTAGTCACAGTTTGTCCATAACGAACACCATGTTCGAGCATAGGGGTGTCCATAAGTGCACGTGGCACCAGGACACCTTAGGTCGGAGGTTGATGATCGACTTTGTAGTCGTGTCATCTGATCTCCGACCCTATGTCTTGGACACTCGGGTGAAGAGAGGGGCTGAGTTGTCAACTGATCACCACCTGGTGGTGAGTTGGATCCGCTGGCGGAGGAGGAAGCTGGACAGACCTGGCAGGCCCAAACGTATGGTGAGGGTCTGCTGGGAACGTCTGGCCGAGCACTCTGTTGGGGAGGTCTTTAACTCCCACCTCCGGGAGAGCTTTTCCCAGCTTCCGAGGGAGGCGGGGGACATTGAGTCTGAGTGGACCATGTTCTCTACCTCCATTGTGGACGCAGCTGTTCGGAGCTGTGGCCGCAAGGTCTCCGGTGCCTGTCGTGGCGGCAATCCCCGAACCCGGTGGTGGACACCGGAAGTAAGGGATGCTGTCAAGCTGAAGAAGGAGTCCTATCGGGCCATGTTGACCTCCGGGACTCCTGAGGCAGCCGACGGGTATCGGCAGGCCAGGCGTGCTGCAGCTCGGGCAGTTGCGGAGGCAAAAACTCGGAACTGGGAGGAGTTCGGGGAGGCCATGGAGAAGGACTATCGGTCGGCCTCGAAGAAATTCTGGCAAACCGTCCGGCGCCTCAGGAGGGGGAAGCAGTACTCTGCCAACACTGTTTACAGTGCGGGTGGGGAGCTGTTGACCTCGACTGGGGACATTGTCGGGCGGTGGAAGGAATACTTTGAGGATCTCCTCAATCCCACCGTCATGTCTTCCACTGAGGAGACTGAGGCTGATGACTCAGAGGTGGACTCGTCCATTACCCAAGCCGAAGTCACTGAGGTGGTTTGCAAGCTCCTCGGGGGCAAGGCACCGGGGGTGGATGAGATCCGCCCTGAGTATCTCAAGTCTCTGGATGTTGTGGGGCTGTCTTGGTTGACACGCCTCTGCAACATCGTGTGGCGGTCGGGGACAGTGCCTCTGGAGTGGCAGACTGGGGTGGTGGTCCCTCTTTTTAAGAAAGGGGACCGGAGAGTGTGCTCCAATTATAGGGGAATCACACTTCTCAGCCTCCCAGGGAAAGTTTACTCCAGGGTACTGGAGAGGAGAATTCGACCAATAGTCGAACCTCGGATCCAGGAGGAACAATGTGGTTTTCGTCCTGGTCGCGGAACACTGGACCAGCTCTATACCCTTCATAGGGTGCTCGAGGGTTCATGGGAGTTTGCCCAACCAGTCCACATGTGCTTTGTGGATCTGGAGAAGGCATTCGACCGTGTCCCCCGTGGTATTCTGTGGGGGGTGCTTCGGGAGTATGGGGTTCGGGGCTCTTTGCTAAGGGCTGTCCGGTCCCTGTACGAACGGAGCAGGAGTCTGGTTCGCATTGCCGGCAGTAAGTCAGACCTGTTCCCAGTGCATGTTGGACTCCGTCAGGGCTGCCCTTTGTCACCGGTTCTGTTCATAATTTTTATGGACAGAATTTCTAGGCGCAGCCAGGGGCCGGAAGGAATCCTGTTTGGGAACCACAGGATTTCATCTCTGCTTTTTGCGGATGATGTTGTCCTGTTGGCTTCTTCAAACCAGGACCTTCAGCATGCACTGGGGCGGTTTGCAGTTGAGTGTGAAGCGGCTGGGATGAGAATCAGCACCTCCAAGTCCGAGGCCATGGTTCTCGACCGGAAAAGGGTGGCTTGCCCTCTCCAGGTTGGTGGAGAAGTCCTGCCTCAAGTGGAGGAGTTTAAGTATCTCGGGATCTTGTTCACGAGTGAGGGAGCACAGTCACTCGGGAGGAGCTCGGAGTAGAGCCGCTGCTCCTCCACATCGAGAGGAACCAGCTGAGGTGGCTCAGGCATCTTTTTCGGATGCCTCCTGGACGCCTCCCTGGGGAGGTGTTCCAGGCATGTCCCCCCGGGAGGAGGCCCCGGGGAAGACCCAGGACACGCTGGAGGGACTATGTCTCTCGGCTGGCCTGGGAACGCCTCGGTGTTCTTCCCAAGGAGCTGGCCGAGGTGTCTGGGGAAAGGGAAGTTTGGGCTTCCATGCTTAGACTGCTGCCTCCGTGACCCGGTCCTGGATAAGCGGAAGAAGACGAGACGAGGGTGCGGTTGAACCTTTCAACTAAGCCATCTGTTTGTGGGTGATAAACACTGGTGCGGATAGGCTTAATTCCCAGTCACCCATACAGTTCGCGCAGTGTGTGTGACATAAACGTAGTGCCTTGATCAGTCAGAATCTCTTTGGGGATTCCGACTCGGGAGATGACGTGGAAGAGTGCTTCCGAAATACTGTGTGCAGAGATATTGCGAAGAGGCACTGCTTCCGCATATCGCGTTGCATAGTCCACCAGAACTAAACTAAAGCGATATCTTCGTGTTGACCAATCTAATGGCCCGACGAGATCCATCCCAATTCTTTCGAACAGGGTCTCGATTAATGGCAGAGGGCGCAAAGGCGCTTTTGGAATGGCCGCTGGATTTACTAACTGGCATTCGTGGCACGCCGTACACCATCTATGGACATCGCCGCGAATCCCTGGCCAATAGAACTGGGCCATTATTCAGGCTAGTGTCTTATCCTGCCCAAGTGTCCGGCCATGGGATTAAAGTGAGCCGCCTGGAATATAAATTCCCAGTGGCTCTTTGGGATCAAAAGCTGTGTTATCGGTTCCTTAGTCTGAGTGTCCTGCGTCACTTGGTATAACCTATCCTTAATAATGGAGAAATAGGGGAAGGACGGGGTGGCATTTGGCTGAAGCATTTGGCCATCAATTACTCTCACTTGGTCAAATGCATGCCGCAGGGTCTCGTCTCGTGACTGCTGTCATGGGAAATCTGCGAGGGATTCTCCAAGAGAGGGAGGAGGAGCCTGCTGCTCCTCACTCTGATGTGGTGATGACATAGATGGCTCTGTGACAGCTGCTCCCGTCAATGCCACACCGGGACCTCCCCCCACTAAATTATGGCAGGGCCCACTCTTCACTAAATGTGCCATTAATTCCCAAAATCCCAGCCAATCAGTCCCCAAAATTATCAAGTGGGTAAAGCGAGGATTAACCGCTGCCTTTACTCTAAATTTCTCCCCTCGAAATAGAATGTGGACCGACACTAAAGGGTAGTTGTGAACATCCCCATGCACACACAACTCCTTCACCAATTGTGCTCTCCCCAATGCCTTGTCTTGCACCAGGCTTTGGTGGATTGAGGTCTGATTACAGCCGGAGTCCACCAAAGCCCGATACGTATCCCCTTGGATACTCACCGGTATGCGATACACTCTGGCCCGATCGAGGACAGTCCCTGGTGCGTCGGGGATCCGGACCACCGTGCCCACCTCCATCGCCGAGCACTGATGCTGGAGGTGCCCCGGCTCCCTGCGGCGCCAGCATACCGGCCCAGGCTCTCCCTCTGCACCGGTGTTTCGGAGCTCACTCACCTGAGGGGGGGAAGACACAGACATGGAAGTAGGAAACGGTAGGGCACCGCGGGTGCAGTGGGCCGGCTGGGGTGGAGCCGGCCCCCACCTCCGCGGTGGGGGAATTGGGTGAGGACGAGAAACAGAAGGGGAGAGAGAGAGAGAAGAGAGGGGAGAAGAGCAGACATGCTGTCCTGCCATTGGAACAGCCACCATATGGTCCTCCACCAGCTCAATGGCCTGATCCAGTGACGCCAGCCGATGGCACTGGACCCACTCCGCTGTTCTTTCCGGAAGTCAAGTAATGAATTGTTCCAGTGCCACCAGGTCAATGATTCCCTCAGCATCATGGCTGTTGGCCCTCAGCCACCGCCGGCAGGCGTCCCGGAGTTGCTGGCCAAATGCAAACAGCCGGCCAACCTCCTCCAGGCACAGCATGCGGAAGCGCTGCCATTGCTGCTCTGGGGTGTGCCCCACACATTGGAGGACAGCCCTGTGGAGGTCGGCATAGACCAGCCGGCTGTCGGCAGGGAGCTGTAGCGTGGCCAGCTGCGCCTCACCTGTTAGCAGGGGGAGGAGGTGCACCACACGCTGTTCCAGTGGCCAACCCCCTGCCTCTGCTGCCTGCTCAAAAAGAGCGAGGAAGGCTTCAGGGTCATCATGCAGACCCATCTTCGTTAGGGTGAGGTGGGGAGGGTCCGCAGCAGTGGTGATGGTGGACCCTACCGACGTGAGCAGGTGCCGGAACGCCTGGCAATCTTCCTGCTGTGCCAGCACCAGGGCTTCGAACCGCTGTTCTTGCTCCTTCCAGAGGGCGACCAGCGCCTGGTGCTGGCTCTGTTGGGCCGAGGCGAGGGCATGGACCAGGTCCTTGAAGGGGGAGGACTCCATGGGGCTGTCTCCTTCTGCGCTCCGTCCTGGGTTTCGGCACCACTGTAGAACCAGAGCAGGTGGGTGGAGCACAGAAGCACGGCAGGCCAGAACTGAGTTCTAAGAAACTCTTTTATTTTTAACGATATATGGGGCTTTTCAGCTCATTCACTCTCTCACACACGCACACACATGCATTCAGGTCAGGAGAGAGCTCCCTTTCTCTGCTCTCTCTCTCCTTTTATAGGGCATGGTCACTGGGGAAGACACACCAACACAGGTTAACTCACATCAGGTGCAGTGATTCTGCCACTTACCTTCCCTGACTCCGCCCTCCATTCACAGAACGATGCTTGACCACGCCCCCGCTGCCACAGTAACTGAATAACACATTAATTAAGAAATAAAGCAAGTTTAAAAATTACTTCAGTTCCCCTTTCATCTTTATTATGAATACTTGCTAATCATGCTGAAAGATGTTTGATGGATTTTTAATGAAAGTTGCAGAGATTCCGATCTAAAATGAGTGACTGTATTTCCCCACTCCAGCATCTTGAAACCGCCATGTTTGATGTAGCCGGTATGTTAGTCACCAATCCTCCCTGTACATTATTTAACACAACATGTCCCCTGACACAGTCCACTGCTACAGCCAACTTCCAGGTTTGTTTTGTCTTTATTAAAGCGCCAAGCTTAAATTATGTCATATTTATTATTTGCTAATTTGATAAAGAATGAAAAGTCAAGTGAAATTTACAAGATGATGAGTTTAAAGGAAGCTATTTGTTTGTTACTTAAGAAAGGAAAATTGTGTACAGTTATTTCAATTATTTTATTAAGCTATTTACATTTTAGATAATTGCTGCGATGGGTGACACGGTAGTGTAGTGGTTAGCGCTGTCACCTCACAGCAAGAAGGTCCTGGGTTTGAGCCCAGTAGGCAATGAGGGCCTTTCTGTGTGAGGTTTGCATGTTCTCCCCGTGTCTGCGTGGGTTTCCTCTAGGTGCTCCGGTTTCCCCCACAGTCCAAAGACATGCAGGTTCGGCTAATTGGTGGCTCTAAATTGACCACGAATGTGAGTGTGAATGGTTATGTCTATGTGTCAGCCCTGCAATGACCTGGCGACTTGTCCAGGGTGTACCCCGCCTCTCGCCCATAGTCAGCTGGGATAGGCTCCAGCTTGCCCGCGACCCTGTACAGGATGGATGGATAATTGCTATGACTTCTAAATGCAAGAAAGTGAAATAATTAACAAAAAAAACAACTTGATAATCAATTAAACTGCAAGTGCCACTAAAAATGCTCACGATTTAAGAAGTTGGAAGACATTAATTTCATTTTTAAGAATTAGATTTTCAGTCCACGTTTCAGGGATCAACAACTGATCCTGAACATGCACAGCAGCAGACATTCTGGCTTCCAGTCACTAAGCAATCATAATAAACCCCTTCCTATATCCATCCGTCCATTATTTGTCGCCGCTTATCCTCTTCTACAGGGTCACAGGCAAGCTGGAACCTATCCCAGTGGACTATGGGCGAGAGGCAGGGTACACCCTGGACAAGTCGCCAGGTCATCGCAGGGCTGACACAGAAACAAGCAACCATTCACACTCACATCTACATACATGTCAACCTTTGGTCAATCAAACCTGTATAACCAACCTCCAAAATCCGTATTTCCCTTATAAAATCCTTATAAGATGCAAATTAAAATAATTTACCTAAAATTTGAATGATAATTAACAATGATATATCCAAGTTACTTTTTATTCAATATTAATAACAATAATCCTTCAGAATGAATACAAAGCTCCAATGTTTGACAAAAACACAAAGTGTCACTCTAATGTTCTGAATTATACTTCATGACAGCTTTTTTAGCAGTCTGCACCAATACCTCACTAGGCTGCATGTCACAGCAAGTGTCTGTGTTGATCTTGCCGGAGTGCCAATTCAGAATCTTTTCAGTTGCTAGTGAAAGTCGCTCAGGTGGAAATACGCGTTTCAAACAAAATGTTACTTCCCGGTTGGCGGGATTCTCGCAATGCGGTGTGTGCATAATCAAAAGTGGAACGAAGTCTCGCTACCACAAGATAACACGCGATTTCATAAGACTCTTTACTGGCTGTTTGTGCTTTCTGTGGTGTACAGTACATTTGTAAATGTTATGCGCTCTTTTATCATCGTGGGAATTGATTATAGCTCTAAATAAATATTGAATTTTTTTTAAAGAATCCATATAACTTTATTTGTACGCCCGTATACTACGTTTATTGAATCAAATCCGTATAAAATACGGACATTCCGTATAGGTTGACATGTATGCATCTACGGTCAATTTAGAGCCACCAATGAACCTAACCTGCATGTCTTTGGACTGTGGGGGAAACCGGAGCACCCGGAGGAAACCCACGCAGACATGGGGAGAACATGCAAACCCCACACAGAAAGGCCCTCGCCAGCCTTCTTGCTGTGAGGCGACAGTGCTAACCATTACACCACCGTGCCGCCCCCTTTCCTATATCAAGATGAACATTTTTTATTATTGTGATCATAATCCAGAGTTGTGCTCAAGAACATAGAGTTGTGCTAAGAGACTTTAGAATTTGTGCTAAAAGACTTTAGATTTGTGCTAAAAGACTTGTGCTAAATAACCGGATACCTTGCTCAAGGGCACTTCAGCCATTCTTGCTGGTCCAGGGAATCAAACTAGTGACCTTTTGGTCCAAAAGCTGCTTCTCTAAACATTAGTCTATGGCTTCCCCCCTTGATACCCTATTGAGCTCTGTGTTTCACAGTGCAAACTTTTCATCATAGAAAGAAAACTATACTCCATGTGAGGCTTATGGCCACTCTGCCCTAATTTACTAACAAGAATTGTAAGTAAATTGTAACATGCACCCATTACTTACTGCTGTGGATATGAAAGCTGTCCAGAGACCATGAATCCTTGGACATGACACAGGAATAAACCCTGGATTTAATTCCAGACCATCCCAAGCTACCATGCGTACACTCATTCATGCCTAGGGGTGATTTAGCATAGCCAATCTACATACTGACATGTATTTGGGAGGTAGGAGGAAGCTGAAGAACCTGGAGAACATGCCAAATGCTGCACAGACAGGACCCCATCATGGGACCAAATTACACCAGTCCCATCAGTGCATTTCTTATTTAAAAAAAAAAACCTGTTTAGGATGAATAAAATTGGTGATTTCATTATTCTGCCATTTAACCATTGTGACAATGAAAACTGTGACTGTTAAAAATATTTTGAAATGATTTCAACATTAAATCTAAGAAAACATACATTTAAACATTCAAAAATGACCTAAGCAATCTTAATATTTAATTTTTATAAAGGTAGAAAAACATGAGAGAGAGAGAGAGAGAGAGAGAGAGAGAGCATACTTTTCTTTTTCCCAGGATCTTCAGCAAATTTGGATGAAGCAACATCCTGCTGAAAATGTGATTTGTAATACAGTACTGTGCGAAAAGTCTTAGGCACCCTTTTTTTTCATACAAACTTTGTGATAGATTTCTATTTTATGACTTCTACATTATTGAGTCAGTACAAAAAACATTTCAGAGTCTAAACGTTCATTTTTCAGCACAAAATTAAATGTTACAGAAAAAAAGGTTTGTATCTGAGCAGCATATTACATAAGAGAGCAATTTTCAGATTAAAAAAGAAAACATACTGAAGGTCGCTGGGTTTTGATGCAAAATTAAGAAGTGTGACAGTCAAAGTGTCCAGAAGAACTGTGGCTGGTTCTGCAAGATGCTCAGTAAAACCTACAGCTCATTTCCTTGTAAAACTGCACTCATTGTACCTGAGACTACTATTTTTTTTTTAAAGCAAAGGGACGTCTCACACCAAATGCTGACTTTGTTTCATTTCTTATGGCTCACTGCTGTTTATAGTATTTTTTTCATCTTGAAACATTTAGTTTCATTATTTTTTTTAAGCTATTTTTGGTCTCCAGCATTTCTTTACATGTGCCTAAGATTTTTTGCACAGTACTGTATGTACAGTGGTGCAAAAAACTTTGTGAACCTTTTAGAATTTTCTATATTTCTGCATAAATATGACCTAAAACATCATCGGATTTTTACACAAGTCCTAAAAGTAGATGAAAATAACCCAGTTAAATAAATGAGACAAAAATATTGTACTTGGTCATTTATTTATTGAGGAAAATGGGCCAATATTACATATCTGTGAGTGGCAAAAGTATGTGAACCTTTGCTTTCAGTATCTGGTGTGACCCACTTGTGCAGCAATAACTGCAACAAAACGTTTCCGGTAACTGTTGAATAGTCCTGCACACTGGCTTGGAGGAATTTTAGCCCATTCCTCTGTAAAGAATAGCTTCAACTCTGGGATGTTGGTGGGTTTCCTCACATGAACTGCTCACTTCAGGTCCTTCGGCAACATTTCGATCAGATTAAGGTCAGGACTTTGACTTGGCCATTCCAAAACATTAACCATTCTTTGATAGAACGACTTGTGTGCTTAGGGTCGTTGTCTTGCTGCATGACCCGCCTTCTCTTGAGAGTCAGTTCATGGACAGATGTCCTGACATTTTCCTTGAGAATTCCTTGGTATAATTCAGAATTCATTGTTCCATCAATGATGGCAAGCCGTCCTGACCCAGATGCAGCAAAACAGGCCCAAACCATGATACTACCACCACCATGTTTCACAGATGGGATAAGGTTCTTATGCTGGAATGCAGTGTTTTCCTTTCTCCAAACATAACACTTCTCATTTAAACCAAAAAGTTCTATTTTGGTCTCATCCATCCACAAAAATTTTTCCAGTAGTATTCTGGCTTGTCCACATGATCTTTAGCAAATGGCAGATGAGCAGCAATGTCCTTTTTGGAGAGCAGTGGCTTTCTCCTTGCAACCCTGCCATGCACACCATTGTTGTTCAGTGTTCTCCTGACGGTGGACTCATGAACATTAACATTAGCCAATGTGAGAGAGGCCTTCAGTTGCTTAGAAGTTACCCTGGGGTCCTTTGTGACCTCGCCGACTATTACACGCCTTGCTCTTGGAGTGATCTTTGTTGGTCGACCACTCCTGGGGAGGGTAACAATGGTCTTGAATTTCCTCCATTTGTATACAATCTGTCTGACTGTGGATTGGTGGAGTCCAAACTCTTTAGAGATGGTTTTGTAACCTTTTCCAGACTGATGAGCATTAACAACGCTTTTCTGAGGTCCTCAGAAATCTCCTTTGTTCGTGCCATGATACACTTCCACAAACGTGATGTGAAGATCAGACTTTGATAGATCCCTGTTCTTTAAATAAAACAGGGTGTCCACTCACACCTGATTGCCACTTCATTGATTGAAAACACCTGACTCTAATTTCACCTTCAAATTAACTGCTAATCCTAGAGGGTCACATACTTTTGCCATTCACAGATATCAAATCAAATCAAATCAAATCAAGTTTATTTGTACAGCGCTTTTAACAATAAACATTGTCGCAAAGCAGCTTTACAGAATTTGAACGACTTAAAACATGAGCTAATTTTATCCCTAATCTATCCCTAATCTATCTGTTAAATATGTATATTAGATATGTAATATTGGATCATTTTCTTCAATAAATAAATGACCAAGTATAATATTTTTTGTCTCATTTGTTTAACTGGGTTTTCTTTATCTACTTTTAGGACTTGTGTGAAAATCTGATGATGTTTTAAGTCATATTCATGCAGAAATATAGAAAATTCTAAAGGATTCACAAACTTTCAAGCACCACTGTGTGTGTGTGTATATATATATATATATATATATATATATATATATATATATATATATATATATATATTTCACAGAGGTGAATTTGTTCAGGTAACCCTGAGTGAGTGAATGTTGTGATATTAAAATGTAATTTTTTTCATAATCAATCATGAATTCACAAGGGCTCGAAATCAATATTTCAACCATGAAATGATAAATGGATTCACACATTAATGCCAAAAAAGATATTTGAATTATATTAATTATTATATTTCAAGGGGCGGCACGGTGGTGTAGTGGTTAGCGCTGTCGCCTCACAGCAAGAAGGTCCTGGGTTCGAGCCCCGGGGCCGGCGAGGGCCTTTCTGTGTGGAGTTTGCATGTTCTCCCCGTGTCCGCGTGGGTTTCCTCCGGGTGCTCCGGTTTCCCCCACAGTCCAAAGACATGCAGGTTAGGTTAACTGGTGACTCTAAATTGACCGTAGGTGTGAATGTGAGTGTGAATGGTTGTCTGTGTCTAAGTGTCAGCCCTGTGATGACCTGGCGACTTGTCCAGGGTGTACCCCGCCTTTCGCCCGTAGTCAGCTGGGATAGGCTCCAGCTTGCCTGCGACCCTGTAGAAGGATAAAGCGGCTAGAGATAATGTGATGTGTGTGATGTGTGATTATATTTCAAGGTAAAACGTATTTGTATTGGTCTAAAACAGGTAATAATGGCTTTCTCTATGTGCTGTAGATTTTATAGGTGTTATTACTGTTTGCCTCTGCCAACTTTGCTGGAGGAGTTTTTTCCGCCTCTGTTTGTTTGTTTGTTCCCAACATAATGCAAAAATTATTGAACAGATTTTGATGAAATTTTGAGGACAGGTATGCCATGGGCCAAGGAATAATTAATTTGTTTTTGATGCAAATTTAAATGTGGCTTGGCAGTGGTATGCACTCTACCAAGTGCCCTTTGAATTTGAATTATTTATTTGAAACCTGCACATAGGTTGTCATGACATGTCAGGATACTGTACCCAAGTTTAAAATGCCTTTCACTTTACATTCCTATCTTTACATGTACTATCAGTGGGCCACAAATGGCACTGCAATTGTGTAATCATACAAATGTTATAACAATCACCAAATTATTAAAATATTTGCCACATTTGGCAAAGATACAGTGGTGCTTGAAAGTTTGTGAACCCTTTACAATTTTCTATATGTCTGTATAAATATGGCCTAAAACATCATCAGATTTTTAGACAAGTCCTAAAAATAGATAAAGAGCACCCAGTTAAACAAATAAGACAAAAATATTATACTTGGTCATTTATTTATTGAGGAAAATTATCCAATATTCCATATCTGTGAGTGGCAAAAGTATGTGAACCTCTAGGATTAGCAGTTAATTTGAAGGTGAAATTAGAGTCAGGTGTTTTCAATCAATGGGATGACAATCAGGTGTGAGTGGGCACCCGATTTTATTTAAAGAACAGGGATCTATCAAAGTCTGATCTTCACAACACATGTTTGTGAAAGTGTATCATGGCAAGAACAAAGATTTCTGAGGACCTCAGAAAAAGTGTTGTTGAGGCTCATCAGGCTGGAAAAGGTTACAAAACCATCTCTAAAGAGTTTGGACTCCACCAGTCCACAGTCAGACAGATTGTATACAAATTGAGGAAATTCAAGACCATTGTTACCCTCCCCATTAGTGGTCGGCCAACAAAGATCACTCCAAGAGCAAGGCTTGTAATAGTTGGTGAGGTTACAAAGGACCCCAGGTTAACCTCTAAGCAATCAAAGGCCTCTCTCCCTTTGGCTAATATTAATGTTCATGATTCCACCATCAGGAGAACACTGAACAATAATGGTGTACATGGCAGGGTTGCAAGGAGAAAGCTACTGCTCTCCAAAAAGAACATTGCTGCTCGTCTGCAGTTTGCTAAAGATCATGTGGACAAGCCAGAAGGCTTTTGGAAAAATGTTTTGTGGATGGATGAGACCAAAATAGTACTTTTTGGTTTAAATGAGAAGCATAATGTTTGGAGAAAGGAAAACACTGCATTCCAGCATAAGAACTTTATTCCATATGTGAAACATGGTGGTTGTAGTATCATGGTGTGGCAGAGGGGGCGTGGTCAAGCGGCGGTCTGTGAATGGAGGGCGGAGTCAGGGAAGGTAAGTGGCAGAATCACTGCACCTGATGGGAATTAACCTGTGTTTGTGTGTCTTCCCCAGTAACAGCGCCCGATAAGAGGAGAGGGGGAGCAGAGGAAGGGAGCTCTCTCCCTAACCAGAACGCTTGTGTGTGGGTGCGTGTGACTGGGAGAGTGTAAAGTGAAAGCTGAAAAGCTAAAATAAATGAGTTTGAGAGAACTCAGTTCTGGCCTGCTGTGCTTCTGTGCTCCACCCACATTAAACCATTTCTACAGTGGTGCCGAAACCCAGGATTGGAGTACAGAACAGCCTCAAGGAGTCCTCCCCTTTCAAGGACCTGGTCCATGCCCTCGCCACGGCCCAACAGAGCCAGCGCCAGGTGCTGGTCACCCTCCGGAAAGAGCAGGAACAACGGTTCGAAGCCCTGGTGCTGGCGCAGCAGGAAGATCGCAAGGCATTCCGGCACCTGCTCGTGTCGGCGGGGTCCACTATCACCACCGCCACGGACCCTCCCCACCTCACCCTAATGAAGATGGGCCTGCATGATGACCCCGAGGCCTTCCTCGCTCTTTTTGAGCAGACACCAGAGGCATGGGGTTGGCCAGTGGAACAGCGCGCGGCACGCCTCCTCCCCCTGCTAATGGGCAAGGTGCATCTGGCCACACTACAGCTCCCCGCCGACAGCCAGCTGGTCTACACCGACCTCCACAGGGCCATCCTCCAATGTGTGGGGCGCACCCCGGAGCAGCAACGGCAGCGCTTCCGCACGCTGCGCCTGGAGGAGGTCGGCCGGCCGTTCGTGTTTGGCCAGTAACTCCAGGATGCCTGTCCGTGGTGGCTGAGGGCCAACAACCGTGACACCGAGGGAATCATCGACCTGGTGGCACTGGAACAATTCATCGCCTGACTTCCTGAAAGAACAGCGGAGTGGGTCCAGTGCCATCACCCGGCGTCGCTGGATAAGGCCATCGAGCTGGCAGAGGACCATATGGTGGCTGTTCCGACAGCAGGACAGCATGTCTCCTCTTCTCCCCTCTCCTCTCTCTCTCTCCCCTTCTGTTCCTCATCCTCACCCCATTCAGCGCAGCCGACCCGCCGCACCCGTGGTGCCCTACCATTTCCTACATTTGTGTCTGTGTCTTCCCCCCCTCAAGTGAGTGAGCTCTGGAACACCGGTGCAGAGGGAAAGCCTGGGCCGGTATGCTGGCGCCGCAGGGAGCCGGGGCACCTCCAGCATCAGTGTTCGGCAATGGAGGTGGGCGCCGTGGTCCAGATCCCCGATGCGCCAGGGACCGCCCTTGATCAGGCCGGAGCGTATCGCATACTGGTGAGTATCCAAGGGGATACGTATCGGGCTTTGATGGACTCCGGCTGTAATCAGACCTCAATCCACCAAAGCCTGGTGCAAGACAAGGCATTGGGGAGAGCACAATTGGTGAAGGTGTTGTGTGTGCATGGGGATGTTCACAACTACCCTTTAGTGTCGGTCCACATTCTATTTCGAGGGGAGAAATTTAGAGTAAAGGCAGCGGTTAATCCTTGCCTTACCCATTCTATAATTTTGGGGACTGATTGGCCAGGGTTTAGGGAATTAATGGCACATTTAGTGAAGAGTGGGGCCTGCCATAATTTAGCGGGGGGAGGTCCCGGTGTGGCATTGCCGGGAGCAGCTGTCACAGAGCCATCTACAGTGGTGCTTGAAAGTTTGTGAACCCTTTAGAATTTTCTATATTTCTGCATAAATATGACTTAAAATATCATCAGATTTTCACACGAGTCCTAAAAGTAGATAAAGAGAACCCAGTTAAACAAATGAGACAAAAATATTATACTTGGTCATTTAGTTATTGAGGAAAATGATCCCATATTACATATCTGTGAGTGGCAAAAGTATGTGAACCTTTGCTTTCAGTATCTGGTGTGACCCCCTTGTGCAGCAATAACTGCAACTAAACGTTTCCGGTAACTGTTGATCAGTCCTGCACACCGGCTTGGAGGAATTTTAGCCCATTCCTCCGTACAGAACAGCTTCAACTCTGGGATATTGGTGAGTTTCCTCACATGAACTGCTCACTTCAGGTACTTCCACAACATTTCGATTGGATTAAGGTCAGGACTTTGACTTGGCCATTCCAAACATTCACTTTATTCTTCTTTAACCATTCTTTGGTAGAACGACTTGTGTGCTTAGGGTCGTTGTCTTGCTGCATGACCCACCTTCTCTTGAGATTCAGTTCATGGACAGATGTCCTGACATTTTCCTTTAGAATTCGCTGGTATAATTCAGAATTCATTGTTCCATCAATGATGGCAGCCGTCCTGGCCCAGATGCAGCAAAACAGGCCCAAACCATGATACTACCACCACCATGTTTCATAGATGGGATAAGGTTCTTATGCTAGAATGCAGTGTTTTCCTTTCTCCAAACATAATGCTTCTCATTTAAACCCAAAATTTCTATTTTAGTCTCATCCGTCAACAAAACATTTTTCAAATAGCCTTCTGGCTTGTCCAAGTGATCTTTAGCAAACTGCAGATGAGCAGCAATGTTCTTTTTGGAGAGCAGTGGCTTTCTCCTTGCAACCCTGCTATGCACACCATTGTTGTTCAGTGTTCTTCTGATGGTGGACTCATGAACATTAACATTAGCCAATGTGAGGGAAGCCTTCAGTTGCTTAGAAGTTACCCTGAGGTCCTTTGTGACCGCGACGACTATTACATGCCTTGCTCTTGGAGTGATCTTTGTTGGTCGACCACTCCTGGGGAGGGTAACAATGGTCTTGAATTTCCTCCATTTGTACACAGTCTGTCTGACTGTGGATTGGTGGAGTCCAAACTCTTTAGAGATGATTTTGTAACCTTTTCCAGCCTGATGAGCATCAACAACACTTTTTCTGAGGTCCTCAGAAATCTCCTTTGTTCGTGCCATGATACACTTCCACAAACATGTGTTGTGAAGATCAGACTTTGATAGATCCCTGTTCTTTAAATAAAACAGGGTGCCCACTCACACCTGATTGTCATCCCATTGATTGAAAACACCTGACTCTAATTTCACCTTCAAATTAACTGCTAATCCTAGAGGTTCACATACTTTTGCCACTCACAGATATGTAACATTGGATCATTTTCCTCAATAAATAAATGACCAGGTATAATATTTTTGTCTCATTTATTTAACTGGGTTCTCTTTATCTACTTTTAGGACTTGTGTGAAAATCTGATGATGTTTTAGGTCATATTTATGCAGAAATATAGAAAATTCTAAAAGGTTCACAAACTTTCAAGCACCACTGTACGTCATCACCACATCAGAGTGAGGAGCAGCAGGCTCCTCCTCCCTCTCTCGGAGAATCCCTCGTGGATTTCCCGTTGGAGCAGTCGCGAGACGGGACCCTGCGGCATGCGTTTGACCAAGTGAGAGTAATCGATGGTCAAATTCTCCAGCCAAACACCACCCCATCCTTCCCCTATTTCTCCATTTCTCCAACCTATCTCCAAGGATAGGTTATACTGAGTGACGCAGGACACTCAGACTAAGGAACCAATAACACAGCTTTTGATCCCAAAGAGCCACCGGGAATTTATATTCCAGGCAGCTCACTTTAATCCCATGGCTGGACACTTGGGGCAGGATAAGACACTAGCCCATATAATGGCCCAGTTCTATTGGCCAGGGATTCGCAGCGAAGTCCGTAGGTGGTGTACGGTGTGCTGCGAATGCCAGTTAGTAAATCCAGCGGCCATTCCAAAAGCGCCTTTGCACCCCCTGCCATTAATCGAGACCCCTTTCGAAAGAATTGGGATGGATCTCGTTGGGCCATTAGATCGGTCAGCATGAGGATATCACTTTATTTTAGTCCTGGTGGACTATGCAACGCGATATCCGGAAGCAGTGACTCTTCACAATATCTCAGCACGTAGTATTGCAGAAGCACTCTTCCGCATCATCCCCCAAGTCGGAATACCCAAAGAGATTCTGACTGATCAAGGCACTACGTTTATGTCACGCACACTGCGTGGACTCCATGGGTTACTGGGAATTAAGCCTATCCGCACCAGCATTTATCACCCACAAATGGATGGCTTAGTCGAACGGTTCAATCACACCCTCAAGAACATAATTTGGAAATTTGTAAGCAAGGATGCACACAACTGGGATAAATGGTTCGAGCCCCTGTTATTCGCAGTGTGAGAGGTCCCACAAGCCTCCACGGGGTTCTCCCCATTCTAATTATTATACAGGCGTAAGCTGCGTGGCATTCTAGATGTGCTGCATGAAAATTGGGAGGCGGGACCTTCACCAAGCAAAAATGAAATTCAATACGTTATCGACCTGCATGCCAAACTCCACACCCTCACGCACCTAACGCAGGAGAATTTGCGGCAGGCCCAGGAACGTCAAGTCCGTCTGTACGACAGGGGCACGCGCCTTAGGGAATTCACACTGGGAGATAAAGTACTCGTGTTGTTGCCTATGTCAAGCTCCAAATTGATCACCAGGTGGCAAGGACCCTTTGAGTTCACATAGCAAGTTGGGGACGTCAACTATGAGGTGAGGCGAACGGACAGGGGTGGGGTGTTACAGATTTACCACCTCAATCTGTTAAAACTTTGGAATGAGGAGGTCCCCGTGGCATTGGTGTCAGTGGTTCCAGAGAAGGTGGAGCTGGGGCCAGAGGTTCAAAAGGGAAAATTGACATCGTCCACTGCTCCGGTCCCCTGTGGAGACCACCTCTCCCCGACCCAATTCACGGAGGTCGCCCAGTTGCAGACAGAATTTTCTGATGTGTTCTCACCCTTGCCCGGCTGCACCCACCTCACAGAACACCACATTGAGACGCCCCCGGTGGTAGTAGTGCGCAGTCGCCCTTACAGACTGCCTGAACACAAGAAAAAGGTGGTTCGGAAAGAACTCGAGGCCATGCTCAAAATGGGCATTGTCGAGGAGTCCCACAGTGACTGGAGCAGCCTGGTGGTCTTGGTTCCCAAGGCCAACGGGTCGGTTCAGTTCTGTGTGGACTATAGAAAAGTCAACGCGGTGTCTAATTTTGATGCATACCCAATGCTTCGTATTGACGAGTTGCTCAATCAACTAGGCATGGCTCGGTTTTACTCGACACTGGATTTGACAAAGGGATATTGGCAGATCCCCTTGACTCCGCTATCCTGAGAGAAAACAGCCTTTTCCACACCGTTTGGCTTCCACCAGTTCATCACACTTCCTTTTGGGCTGTTTGGGGCACCCACTACATTCCAGCAGCTTATGGATAAGGTCCTCTGCCCCCACGCCACCTACGCAGCCGCATACTTGGATGACATCATTATTTATAGTAATGACTGGCCGCGACACCTAGAACACCTAAGGGCCGTCCTTACATCACTGAGGCGAGCGGGTCTCACAGCCAACCCAAAGAAGTATGCGATTGGGCGGGTGGAAGTACGGTATCTGGGCTTCCACTTGGGCAATGGGCAGGTGCATCCCCAAATCAATAAGACAGCAGTGATTGCGGCCTGCCCAAGGCCCAAGACCAAAAAGGGGCTGAGACAGTTCCTGGGGCTGGCTGGCTACTATCATAGGTTTATACCTAATTATTCGGACGTCACCAGCCCGCTGATTGATCTCACTAAAAAGGGGGCACCAGATCTGGTCCAGTGGACAGAGCAATGCCAGTGGGCTTTCTCTGAGGTAAAGGCTGCACTGTGTGGGGGGCCACTTTTACACTCCCCTGACTTTTCTCTTGCCTTTGTTTTGCAGACGGATGCGTCGGACAGAGGGCTGGGGGCTGTTCTGTCCCAGGAGGTGGAGGGGGAAGACTGTCCAGTGCTGTACATCAGCTAGAAGCTGTCAGTGCACGAGGGCTGGTACAGCACCATAGAAAAGGAATGCCTCGACATCAAGTGGGTGGCCCTTGCCCTCCGCTACTACCTGCTGGGGTGCCCTTTCACCCTCTGTTCGGATCACGCACCCCTGCAGTGGCTCCACCGCATGAAGGATGCCAACGCATGAATCACCAGTTGGTATCTGGCACTCCAACCGTTTAAGTTCGAGGTGGTCCACAGGCCAGGGGCGCAGATGGTCGTGGCGGATTTCCTCTCCCGTCAAGGGGGAGGGAGTCAGCTGCAGGCCGGACGGCTCCCTGGCCTGAGTCGGGCAGTGGGTGTATGTGGCAGCGGGGGCGTGGTCAAGCGTCGGTCTGTGAATGGAGGGTGGAGTCAGGGAAGGTAAGTGGCAGAATCACTGCACCTGATGGGAATTAACCTGTGTTTGTGTGTTTTCCGCAGTGACAGCGCCCTATAAGAGGAGAGGGAGAGCAGAGGAAGGGAGCTCTCTCCCCAACCAGAATGCTTGTGTGTGGGTGCGTGTGACTGGGAGGGTGTAAAGTGAAAGCTGAAAAGCTAAAATAAGAGTTTGAGAGAACTCATTTCTGGCCTGCTGTGCTTCTGTGCTCCACCCACCTTAAACCATTTCTACACATGGTTTGGGCCTGTTTTGCTGCATCTGGGCCAGGACGGCTTGCCATCATTGATGGAACAATGAATTCTGAATTATACCAGGGAATTCTAAAGGAAAATATCAGGACGTGTCCATGAACTGAATCTCAAGAGAAGGTGGGTCATGCAGCAAGACAACGACCCTTAGCACACAAGTTGTCCTACCAAAGAATGGTTAAAGAAGAATAAAGTCAATGTTTTGGAATGGCCAAGTCAATGTCCTGACCTTAATCCAATTGAAATGTCGTGGAAGGACCTGAAGCGAGTGGTTCATGTAAGGAAACCCACCAACATCCCAGAGTTGAAGTTGTTCTGTCCAGAGGAATAGGCTAAAAGTCCTCCAAGCTGGTGCGCAGGACTGATCAACAGTTACCGTAAATGTTTAGTTGCAGTTATTGCTGCACAAGGGGTCACACTAGATACTGAAAGCAAAGGTTCACATACTTTTGCCACTCACAGATATGTAATTTTGGATCATTTTCCTCAATAAATAAATGACCATGTATAATTTTTTTTCTCATTTGTTAAACTGGGTTCTCTTTATCTATTTTTAGGACTTGTGTGAAAATCTGATGTTTTAGGTCATATTTATACAGAAATATAGAAAATTCTAAAGGGTTCACAAACTTTCAAGCAACATTGTAAATACAATATTTGAATTGTAAGTTAATAAAATAAACCAATCTGGTCATCACAAGGTAGTAGTGAATTGCTGTTGGTTGCAAAAACTTTACGAACTTACACAATACTCACGTCTATTTCCTGTTTCTTACAGCAGGTGTGATGCCCCCTGGAGGTGGAAATCACTGATGATAAACATGCTCCCCCATGGCCTTGCTCACGCGTGCCGGGCCATCGAGGAGGAGCAGGACAACGACAGAGAGGAGAGGATCTTGGCTGTTCTGGGTATAGTTGGCACCATTCTCAACCTGCTGGTGGTCATCTTTGTCTACATCTACACCACCATCTGAAGACTGGAGTGGGACACGAAGAGCCATTCAGAGATCTGAGAGGAAAGAAAACCAGAGTGGAAAGATTCAGTTTTGTGTATACACCCAGTGAGGACAGGAAAAGATGAGAAGAATTGCCAAAAAAAAAAGTGCTGTTACAATTCACACTCATTATTTACACAAAGTAAATCTGAATAATGTTCACCATTTTCACTATTAATTCAGTTTAAATTGACATTATTACATTTGAATGCTTTACCTAGTTATGTTGTAAATATTTGATCATGGCATCTTAGTCTATTTCTTATGGCATGGCATTCTAGTATATTTCTTCTGTGATTGATTTAACATTTTAGGGACAGGTAAGTATTTGCCAGCTTTAACATCAACCCTTTCAACACAAAATACTGCAGATCATGGAGGCATCTTCTCAGGTGACAGTTGCATCACTTGCTGGATGTCTTACTTTGAGCAAATCTGGTGAAAAGACAGACATTTCACTGATATGTGCAAACAGGACAGCATCCTCCAGCTTCATCTACAATACTAGAGGAAAAAATCTCAACATGTACGTTATAATGAAGCAGCTTTTCTCAAGTAACAACGTTGACATAACATGATATTGAGATTCCTATATGGAAGACATGCTAAGAAGCAAATCGAGCTTCTTTGGTCTACAGTATATGGCTATTCCAATGCCTAAGCAGGATCTGTAGCAGTGTACATGCTTTGCATCATTCAGTGGGCAGAAAAGTGGATTATGTTGGATGTTCTGTTTCACATGGCTTTTCTATAGCTTTGTTAAACCATTAAAATGGGAGTAACGTTTGCACGGAATTATAAACACCGAAAGCAAATACGGAAAAAGAATAAAGTTACAAAGAGTTGCAAAGGTTTACAGGATTTCATTGTAAGTGTGAAATCATAATTGACACAATGACCTATTTCATCAAATTGCCTCAGCATGATTGCTAATTGCAAATTGCAAATGATTGCTAATAAAGAGGCATTAAAGGCCCGGTCCCATAACACCAATAATTACAACTGTAATGATAACTATAAATAAATAAATCCCCTGCAGTTTATGTGGTTGGTGCTCGCACCAGATCAATAACGATACCTATAGCCCAGTCCTGGGTTTATAGGCATCTGTGAAATTGCTTCTGGAGCAATTTTTCCAGGCCTGGACCTGATCCGATAAAACATCTGACCAATCAGGTCATTGTTTACATGTGGCATTATTTGAGAATGTGCTATTTTTCCTGGGCATCTTTGTACATCCTTGTTGCATCATGAAGTCACAGAATATGGATTCACAAAAAAAAAATATATATATATATATATATATATATATATATAATACAAAGCACAGATCTTTTATTCACGTATACGTGATTTTCCATGAAATATCAATTGTAAATTAATAAAGTAAACATATAAATGCAGGTAAGATATTTTAATTATGAACTTCACCAGTCCAAACATTGAATTGTTTTAGACTTCTTAATTTTTTATCCGTGATGCATCATCCGTATGAAATCGGTAACCAATCTGGAATATACTAAAACGTCCGTGACTGATCCATAAATTATTATCATCTGTGATGCATCCATATTAAAATCCATAAACACTCTGTATTTTGTATCCTTTTTTTTATTATATTTCCATAGTCCATGACCTATCCATATCACGGCAACCACCGGAGTATGTACATGGGTTGTTTTGAAGTCCAAGCTGTACAGTATGACCCTGAATAATGTGCTACTACTTGGAAAAACACTTCCATGACTATTCCTAAGTTGCATGCATTTATTTACCTGAGTGACAGGACCAACCGATATTATAGTCGGGATTACCGTATAGTTGTGGTGTGACTGCTCCAGACTGGAACTAAATTCAGGCACAGGTATAGTCATAGTTGTAGTTATAGGTATAGTTATAGTTATCGGTGTTGTGGAACCAGGCCCTCAGTCTTAAAAAAAAAAAACCCTTCCTTCTATCAATCCGATTTCTTCATGAGGTTTTCCTGTTTTTTTTTCTTGAGCTCAACAAAAGTACTACCTTAAACTCACAAATAAAACATTGCACAACACATAATAATGTCTGAAAGAATGAGTGCAGACCAAATGTAATTTCTCTCCCTCTCTGAAAAAATATCAAGAAGGAAGGCCAGAAATGAGCAGTGTGCTGGAGAAAAACAAGAGTACCAAGGGGAACAGGAGAGCCTGCAGCAAATACAATGCCATCTGCTCAGCTCATGGACTATTGCATCACGCCCTTCTACATTTCAAAGCCGAGCACACAGACATGCACATACAACCTATAATCTACACTGAATTTGCCAGTTTATCAGTTACTAGATTGCTGTACTGTGCAATTTCATGTGTGCGTGTAATAATTCTGTTTCCACTCTAACACTCAGAGAAATAATTTAGCTTTGTCATAGCACAAAACATACTTTAAAAAAGTAGTATTTTCGATTCAGAAAATACAGGATGTGCCAAAATTTTTGAGACATACAAGGAATATTGTTAAATAAATGTAAACAAATTCTCATACTCAGATAACTTGATCTCTGTGCCCAAGAATGTCGTTGTTCCCTTTCACCATGTAAAATTCCTTTAGCATCCATTACCATGGGAAAAACTAAAGAGCTTTGAGCACAAGCAAGATGGATTGTTATTGACCTTCACAAACCAGGTAATGTATGTAAAAAAATAAAATTTTATATATATATATATATATATATATATATATATATATATATATATATATATATATATATATATATCAGCAGTTAAAAATACCACATATCTGAAACTGTTTGATATTTGCCAGGAATTGCCACACTGTTACACAGTGAGAGGAAGTTGAAGGAGGCAAAAAGTAAAACAAAAAATAATAACGAGACCGTCAATGATGGCGTAGCTCACTCCAGCCCAGTCTAGTCCAGAAGGAATGATCTAAAGTGAGCTACCTTGCACAATAAATGTTGCAAGCTATATACACTATATACAAGCTATATGTAGAAGGTATATAAACCCTAGGAATAGCTACATATTTGCCAGAAAGAATCCAAAATGGCAAGGAATTGACTGAGAAGAAGCGATTTTTGTTGAACTGCTCATTAAGACTTAATTAGTACATAACTTCATTACTAATTGTAATTAAACAAATCTGGGTAGAAGTTATATGCACCCTGGGTAGCCCTACCTTCATGCCAGAAAGAATCAAAATCAGTGAAGAATTGAGGGAGAAGTAGTGATTTGTGTGGAAACTGCTCATTAGGGACTGATTACTCCATATCTTCATTATTAATTGCAATTATGCAAATTTGGGTAGAAGCTATTACTGGGTTTCACATGACATGACATCCACCTCATTAGTTATTTAAAACTTTAGCTGGTGGTCTACCAAAGCTCAGTTGACAAAACGTTTGTATGGAGAAGGTGCATTGCTCGCATGAAAAATGCCTTACACTTGCGTTGTTTTAGGTTGTTCGAAACGATCAAACCGTGAAACTGATAAAAGTTTCTTCAGGGTTCCCTGTGAACTAATAAAAAAGGGTGAACAAACACAGGATTTCACAAAAAGACGTCGAGAAAGGTGGCTTTTGAACCTCTCACTGAAATCGAAGGGAGCCGAGTCGAAGCATGCTCGAGTTTGCAGTGATCACTTGGTGAAAGGTTTGTATATCCCTCTCAGCTACGTCCTTAGTGTTTTCCAAGTACTTTTCTTGCTATGTGTCATTATTTTATGGTACTTTTTTAGTCACTAAGTGCTAAAGTCCCCAGCTGTTTCTTTGTTTACTCCTCACTCCTCACAAAGTCCATATCCATGAAGGTCATGACAAAATTCTTACCCAGCCATACAGTTACAATGCACCGTGATCACTTCTCTGTCTTGTTTAACTAAGATCCGAGTCTTTAAAGGCGTTTCTGATTATCTTTGTGAATGATCTAACTGAGAGATAAGAGCCAACACAAGTGAGAACCAAGCCAACTGTTGTTTGTTAACACTTCAACTTGCAGCACATCGTTGTAAAGGCACAAACGAAAAGCTTAAAAAAAACATACTTACACAGGCAAAAACAATACAGGATTCATTCAGCAGCGACTTGATACCGAGGTCCTTTACCCAGCCACATACAAAAAAGTTGTAAGCCTCCATACTCTTCCATGCTTTCATCCGTTTTGCGGTGTATAAGGACGTCTGCAACACCAGATAGTTCGAGATATCAGGGAACTCGACTGAAGGGTAGTTTTCGAGATCGTATGACAAATCCTTCTTTCCCAGACTGTAGGGGTCGATTCCATTGCACATAGCAATCTTCTGAATATATCTAAAGCGAGCAGTGGCTTCTAGACTACAAGCATACTCTGATAAGTTATCGCTAGTTGTTTGCACTACGGCAGCCATTTAGACCACCAGCTATTTCACTTCCAGTAAAATCGCTAAGAAAAGTCACGTGACTGAAACCCAGCAATATGCACCCAAGGCAGACCTATCTTCCTGCCAAAAAGAATAAAAATCAGTGAAGAACTGAGAGAGTAGAAACGATTTTTGTGAAATGTGGATGACGTTGGATGGACGACGGACAACATATGATGGCATAAGCTCATCGGCCTGTCAGCTGGATGAGCAAATAACGATGGTTTAACAATTTCAGTCGATTAATTTAGTTGATTCTTGTGGTTGTCAAGCTTCAAAGTCAAATGTGAGCTCCACTTTCATAACAACAATTTGGAAATTGTGAAAAAAGAAGTTCTTTCTGATATCATCTCACAAAATGCAGCTCCTGAACTTCACTGAAGGTCATTAGAACTACTACTGACATGCATTGTATGCTTGTCAATAAATCAAACTTTTTGGCCATGCACGCCAGAACGATTAATGCCAAAAGGGGACTGCACGCATAGAAAAGCATCTGATACCCCACTGTAAAATATGGTCTTAGATCCTTGATTCTTTGGACATGTTTTGTGGCTGGAGGTTCAGTTGTTCATGAAATTCTTGAAGGTGAACATTGATGGTTTCATGAATTCTGCCCCAAACCTGGTTGGTTTAGAAGGTTCATGCAAATATATGTTTTGTTATGACCATCTCAGTCTCGGGATTTGAACCCCATTGAAAACTCATAGTCTGAATCGAAGAGGGAAGGACAAACCTAACAACTGAATATAATCTAATGTAAGATGTTCTGCATGGAGCTGTGGAGTAAGATACCTCTACAAGTGTCTCAAACATTACAGGAAGACACTCAGAGCTGTTATCATCTCCAGGCCAGGCATCATTAAATGTTAAAGGTTCTGACTACATAGATGAATTCTGGGCAAAATGTTCTATTTCTATTGCTGTTGGAGTTTCAAGATGTTTTGCTGCTGCACACACCGTGTATCCTATGTGGAAATGTTTTGCCGAGATAAAACATGTCCCGCATTTTACGATTCCAGAGATTGCCAAAGGAAGTGAGTACAATATCATGTGACCACCGTGGGGCGTGTTTGACCTACTTTTAACCAAAACAAGTTGGCATGGACAAACATGGCGGACTCTGCTCTCTTGCCAAGTAAAACCAGCGGAAAAGAAAAGGAAAGTCTGCCTAGTGAGTGTAACTGCAAGATAGAGCAAGGTTAGATGACATGTCATTTTTCTGGACAGATAAATAAATCATTCTAGCTAGTGCTTAGCTATTTTAGCCTTAGAATGCATGAGCTCGACTCCACGGTAGCGAGTATGGAGTTATACTGTACACCTAATGTTTTGATCTTACAGAAAAAGAAACAATAACACAAAAGCAGTAACAGAGAAAAGATATAGTTGTCTTCTGTTTCATGGATCTATTCGCGAATGTCAAATACAAATACAAACATGCAACTCAAAACTCTCCGTGGTCGATGTAGAGTCACGATGTTTTCCTTGCATCGCCATCTTGGTGTGGCACAGTTCCATAGTTATGCTAATTAGTTAAAGCTCCTCGTGTTCGGCTGTTTCCGTAGGGCTGTACTGTTTACCTCAAGAGGTAGGAAAATAGTCCCAAAACAGAGAAAAGTGACCCTCAGGATATCAAAATGATCACATCTCGTCCACATAATATTGTTCTTGCGAGACATAGGAAAATGCCATGCACAATTAAAAAAATAATAATTCTAATGACTTTGCAGTCAGCACCTTTAACTGTCTGTATGAGTGCCAATAATTCTGAAACCAAGGTTTTAAAAGAAAAAATACTTTGAAAAAAATATTTTTGTGTGTGTTTGAAAGGAACATGTTTAAATTAAAATATACTGCAAATGTAATAGCCAACTTGTGATTAAGATAAATGTATTGCTTTCTACATCTCTTCGATTTGGGGCTGTACATGTCTGTACCATACAGACAATGCCACGGCAAATCAAGACCATTTCATCGTGGTTTGAGTGTGTGATGAGCTGCTTCATTTTTGTTTCAGCTAATCAGTTTCCATATGTGTCACTGTAGATCATCTGTGGAGCCCTCCACAATTAATGGCCCCTTTTGTAAAGATGAGTAAAATGCACTAGAAAAAAATCCACCTTTTGGTGAAATTGCTTCATCTCATGCTGGAAAAAAAGAGAAAAATCCTACATTTAATGGAAAAACATTTATTCAGAGAAAAACAAATTCCTCACCAAGATATAATTATTTTCAACAAAAACACCTGTGCCACTTTTCTGGTACTAAATTAAAAATGAGCATATATTTAAAAAAAAAAAGATTTCTCAGTTTCAACAATTGTTATGTTGACTTTATACTATTTTCAATTACATGTACAGTTTCCATGACATGCATATCATCACATTCTGGTTCTATTTACATTTTATACAACGTCACGATGTTTTTAGAATTAGGGTTGTAGATGTGGCCTAAATATGTGGTGTATTATAAAGATTTGTATTCCGTACTTTTTTTTGGATTATTACATTAGTACATGGCGGCACGGTGGTGTAGTGGTTAGCGCTGTCGCCTCACAGCAAGAAGGTCCGGGTTTGAGCCCCATGGCCGGCGAGGGCCTTTCTGTGCGGAGTTTGCATGTTCTCCCTGTGTCTGTGTGGGTTTCCTCCGGGTGCTCCGGTTTCCCCCACAGTCCAAAGACATGCAGGTTAGGTTAACTGGTGACTCTAAATTGACCGTAGGTGTAAATGTGAGTGTGAATGGTTGTCTGTGTCTATGTGTCAGCCCTGTGATGACCTGGCGACTTGTCCAGGGTGTACCCCGCCTTTCGCCCGTAGTCAGCTGGGATAGGCTCCAGCTTGCCTGCGACCCTGTAGAAGGATAAAGCGGCTAGAGATAATGAGATGAGATGAGACATTAGTACACACGTGAATAGACAAAAAAAATGGCAGACATAGAACATTATATCAGTATTCTAATATAGCAGGGCAAAGATAGATAAACAGACAGATAGACAGATACATAGAACTAAATAGTATTTTCAGTGAAATTGAAAACTTCTGAAAGTACATACAGAGCAAAATAGGGGTTATGTATAATAATATGAATAATAGCATATTATTAATCTCATCTCATTATCTCTAGCCGCTTTATCCTGTTCTACAGGGTCGCAGGCAAGCTGGAGCCTATCCCAGCTGACTATGGGCGAAAGGCGGGGTACACCCTGGACAAGTCGCCAGGTCATCACAGGGCTGACACATAGACACAGACAACCATTCACACCTACGGTCAATTTCAAGTCACCAGTTAACCTAACCTGCATGTCTTTGGACTGTGGGGGAAACCGGAGCACCTGGAGGAAACCCACGCGGACACGGGGAGAACATGCAAACTCCACACAGAAAGGCCCTCGTTGGCCATGGAGCTCGAACCCAGAACCTTCTTGCTGTGAGGCGACAGCGCTAACCACTACACCACCGTGCCACCCATATTATTAATAATAGCATAAATATAAAAGCAAAATATAGAGATTTCAATTTTTTTTTTTGCTGGAGTTTAATTTTTACATCGTTATCTAGTGTTATACGTCTCATCTCATCATCTCTAGCCGCTTTATCCTTCTACAGGGTCGCAGGCAAGCTGGAGCCCATCCCAGCCGACTATGGGCGAAAGGCGGGGTACACCCTGGACAAGCCGCCAGGTCATCACAGGGCTGACACATAGACACAGACAACCATTCACATTCACACCTACGGTCAATTTAGAGTCACCAGTTAACCTAACCTGCATGTCTTTGGACTATGGGGGAAACCGGAGCACCTGGAGGAAACCCACGCGGACACGGGGAGAACATGCAAACTCCGCACAGAAAGGCCCTTGCCGGCCCCGGGGCTCGAACCCAGGACCTTCTTGCTGTGAGGCGACAGCGCTAACCACTACACCACCGTGCCGCCCCAGTGTTATATGTATAGTATTTAAAAAATACTATAAGCAGTAAGCCATAATAAATGAAACAAAGTTAGTATTTGGTGTCAGACGATCCTTTGCTTTAAAAAAAAATAGTCATCTCAGGTACAATAAGTGCAGTTTTGTAAGGAAATGAGCTGTAGGTTTTATTGAGCATCTTGCAGAACCAGCCACAGTGACACAGTCTGGACATTTTGACTGTCACACTTGCTTTGTAATTTTGCGCCAAAACCCAGTAGCCTTCATTATGTTTTCTTTTTTAATCTGAAAAGTGCTCTCTTATGTAATATGCTGCTCAAATACAAACTTTTTTTTTTCTGTAAGGTTTAACTTTTTGCTGGAAAACGAATGTTTGGAACGCGAAAATGTTTTTGTACCGACTCGATAATGTAGAAGTCATAAAATAAAACCGATAACAATGTTTGTATGAAAAAAGGACACCTAAGGCTTTTGCACAACACTGTTGCTAATTTATGCCTTGTATGATTTTAAATTCCTTTTTTTTTTTACAATTTTTACATCTAAATGTATTTTTTGACTTTAGAATAAATGTGCCTAATATACAGCCGTTAAATTAAACCCATAATCTGCAATGTTATAACGAAAGCCCATATTCATCTCAAACCCATGTGAAACATGTACAGACTGTCTCTCACCTCTTCATCACACCACACACTCTCTCTGTCTCCTACTCATTCTGTGTCACACTCTAGCAGACATTTATATACACACACAACACACCCAGTGACATGCATGCAAAACCTTTATAATGTTCACTCTGTAGTGTTCACTTTCTTTCTCAGGCACTCAAACACACAGAGCACATACTGTACATGACGCTCATTACTGCACTACCACCACAGCCCTTACTTGGAACCAGGAACTTTCCTGAAGCCAAAGCAGAGCCTTGCTTTCCTTTTGTAGCTGGCCGACAAAAAGCATGTTGAGGGAAAAAAGAGAAGATTGCAGGAATGCAGGAGAAGGATGAAAGAAAGAAGAGTAAATAAATCATTCACTCAGAGCTGAATCTGCGCCCAGTGCAAATATTTGCAACAAGAATGTGTAGCTGTGTCTACATGGCTGAGTAATGAGGATGAGGATGTGATGTGTCCTGATAATAATTAAACACAGTGTGATACAAATTGGTTAATCCTGTTTATTTTCACAAGAATTTACATCCATGACCGTGGGGTGATTGCATTTTTATATCGCAAATATGTGATCAAGAAAAGTGGGAAATACTTCACTAATAATATACTTTTTTCACTATAAGCTGAATCCATCCATCCATTATCTGTAGCCGCTTATCCTGTTCTACAGGGTTGCGGGCAAGCTGGAGCCTATCCCAGCTGACTATGGGCGAGAGACAGGGTACACCCTGGACAAGTCGCCAGGTCATCGCAGGGCTGACGCATAGAGACAAACAACCATTCACACTCACATCTATGGTCAATTTAGAGCCACCAATTAGCCTAACCTGCATGCCTTTGGACTGTGGGGGAAACCAGAGCACCCGGAGGAAACCCACACAGAGAACATGCAAACTCCACACAGAAAGGCCCTCATCGGCCACTGGGCTCGAACCCAGGACCTTTTTGCTGTGAGGCGACAGTGCTAACTGCTACACAACCATGCCACCCTACAAGCTGAATCTCATCTCATCTCTCATCATTTCTAGCCGCTTTATCCTTCTACAGGGTCGCAGGCAAGCTGGAGCCTATCCCAGCTGACTACGGGCGAAAGGCGGGGTACACCCTGGACAAGTCGCCAGGTCATCACAGGGCTGACACATAGACACAGACAACCATTCACACTCACATTTACACCTACGGTCAATTTAGAGTCACCAGTTAACCTAACCTGCATGTCTTTGGACTGTGGGGGAAACCGGAGCACCCGGAGGAAACCCACGCGGACACGGGGAGAACATGCAAACTCCACACAGAAAGGCCCTCGCCGGCCACGGGGCTCGAACCTGGACCTTCTTGCTGTGAGGCGACAGCGCTAACCACTACACCACCGTGCTGCCACAAGCTGAATCATTGAAGGGGGGGGGAGGCATCATGGCTCATTGAAATTATCATGCAATATAGTGAATAAATGGCAAGTTTGTTGTTTTGTTTTTATTTTTTAAGAAAATGATGCCATCACCTCTCTCTTAAATTAATATTAATGCTCCAAAAATAATCGCAGAGCTCCCCATGAACGACATACATGTACCACCACAGGGTACCCGATCATGAGTGCAAAGTAACATATCTCATAAACACTTCTCCATTGGACAATGAAATTTGTATCTTTATTCACATAAGACAGACGAGTTTTTATCCAGCACTTATTTTTAATTTACTTTTTTTTAAAATAACATGGGCTTATTTACTAACACATTTTATACTCTTCGGGAGTTCCACTTTTAGGCAGTGCCTATATATACACACACACACACACATATACACACACACACACTCACTCACCAGCCACTTTATTAGGAACACCCTTCCACCTGCTGTTTTATGCGTTTATCTAATCAGTCAATCCCTTGACAGCAGCACAATGCATCAAATCATGCAGATACAAATCAAGAGTTTCAGTTAATGTTCACTTCAAACATCAGAATGGGAAAAATTGTGATCTCAAAGTGTGACTTTCACTGTGGCATGGGTGTTGGTTTGACCCAGATGGACTGGTTTGAGTATTTCAGAAGCTGCTGATCTCCCGGGGTTTTCACACACAACAGTCTCTAGAGTTTACACAGAATGGTGCGAAAAACATAAAATATAGAGTAAATGACAGTTCTGTGAGTGGAAACAAACGCTTTGTTGATGAGAGAGGTCAGAGGAAAATGGCCACTTTGGTTTGAGCTGCCAGAAAGGATATAGTAACAGGAAGGATATATATATATATATATATATATATATATATATATATATATATATATATATATATATATATATATATATACAAACAATAATTAAGATGAAAAAAAACAGAAATCTGGAGTGTGCATAGATATAATACTCCAAGAGACTTGCAGCTGTAATTGCAGCAAAAGGTGGCTCGACAAAGTATTGACTTTGGGGGGTGAATACCTACGTATGCACACTCCAGATTTCTGTTTTTTTCATCTTAATTATTACTTGTGTCACAATAAAAGAACAATTTTCATCTTTAAAGTTGTATACATGTTGTGTAAATCAAACGGTGCTAACCCCCCCAAAAATCAATTTTAATTCCAGCTTGTAATGCGACAAAACAGGACAAACACCGGGGGGAATTCTTTTGCATGACACTGTATAAAGACTCTCACACCAACTAGTCATTCTGAAATATATGCTCTGTCTTCTTGTACCAGTTGTCTTGTACGGTACCAAGCCTTCTATTTAGTCATAGTCATGTTTTTGCTCATTGTCTAGTCCTGTTTATGCTGATGGTACATTGCCTGACCTTTGCCTGTTCTTTGACTTTGTTATTGTCACAAGTTTTGGTATCTGTCTGCAAGCTTGATAATGCTTTGTTTACAAAAGACCTGTGTTCATATCTGCTGCCTGACAGTAAGTCACAAAATACAATTCCTTTTTAAGTATCTGTATAATCTGTTTTTTTTTTTAAGTATCTGTATTTTACTTATGGTTCTCATTTGTCTAATACTTTTAATTTTCCTTTCATTTACTACTTTTTAAAAAGGTTCTTTATTTTCTACTTTTTCTACATCACTACATTTCTCTTCACATCAGACAGGTTAAACTCCTAATTAATAATATAAATGTTAACTCATGACATCTAATATCAAACCTAGTGCACTTTGTATTTATCATGGCAGTTTGTATTGTGATGGATATCTATTAGCATTCAGCTTGATTGGGCATTAATTTACCTTCAGGATGATTTGAGGAAGGCTACATTTTTATGAATTTTCTTCTTACTTTCCTACTTTAAAGGCAGGGTAGGTGATTGTTAGAAGCATTTTGTTATATCTTATTTCTCTTTACGTTCTCTTAATAATGAATAAATCAAATGTTCTGGCAATAAAAAGAGAAAAATCCCATCCAACGATTTCATTCATTCTGAATGAATTGATTGGATGGCCTACCTGCCTGTCTACTGACCTGCGTGCTCTGCCCGTGCACTCATTACATATAACTGGAGCCTTCCACAAGGCTCGGCAGATATATTGCTAAAACTCATGAGCTAGTCAGCTGTGAGAATTAACTATAGCCGTGCTCACTGTTTACATTTATGATATAGAGGTTTTGCACTGTCACATGACCCCCACAGCAACGGTAACTATGCCATCATGACAGTAGGCATGCTTGTAGTGCTTCATTCAGATGAGTTAGTTGTTATTGATCGGTATGGGAAGGTTTTGCTGTGTTTTTGGATATGCAAATCATTCTGAACGAAACAAAGACATCAGATTTTTTAATTTGCCAAAAGTAATTCATCATCAGGGGGAAAACTTGAGAGATTTCTAAATGGAGAAGGGAAAATGGCTCACAAACATTCGTCGGGACTCAGTGTCGAACAGAGAGGTCAAAAACCCTATGGTATGCTCACTTAATTTCCATGAAGGTAAGGATTAAAAAAAAAAAATCATTTTCAGAACTGCAGTGAGGTGCTCATCCAGTGACGTGAACATGAGCTTGAGAGACAAAATGCGGCAAGGTGCTCAAGCTCATGTTCAAGTCTCTGTATAAGAATGAGCACCTTGCTGCACTTTGTATGGTTGTGCACCATTTTTCCCTTCTACGTTGAGAAATCTATTTTTCCCCCAATGATGAATTATTTTTGGCAAATTAAAAAAATCTGATGTCTTCGTTTCGTTCAGAAGGATTTGCACATCCAAAAACATAGCAAAACTTTCCCATACCGATCAGTAACAACTAACTCGTCTGAATGAAGCATTACAAGCTGCCTCCTGTCATGGTGCCATAGTTATTGTTGCTATGGGGGTCACATGACGGTGCAAAGCCTCTATTAGGTGCTTTCTGGTATATGAATGAGACATCAGGTAGTTGACGTACTACATCTGCCCCACCCCCAAAGTTTTCTTTTGTGGACTCATCCTCCAGCAATAATCAGGCCGTGCATGTTCACGTGTTTTAAAGGAGTGGCTTTGGAGGGAGGTCTGAAGAGATGGGGTGGGATTTTTCAAAATCTAGCATACTCTTGCTGGTTTCTTCAAAATTACCTAAAAAGCTGCCTTAAAGTACATTTTAGGGGTTATACATTCCTATTTGAGTGAAGTTTTTAATTGGATGAGTAGCTGCACACTTACTTGAATAAATAATTGGGCCATTTGTACCACCTCTACCTAAACTAATACTATTTATTAGAAAGTCAGTGTCACACCCCAGGGTTAAAAATACTTTGACACACAACAAGCAATTAATTTGTTCTTGAGGGAAAGTGGGGGAGGGCATCACTAACCTTTCACCTGTGACCTTGGCTGTTTATCTAATTCTATCTTTCAGACTGTATTTCTCTCTCTCTCTCTCTCTCTCTCTAAGTATCCATAGTATAGTAACCAAATATACAGTGGGGCAAAAAAGTATTTAGTCAGTCATCAATTGTGCAGGGGTGGCACGGTGATGTAGTGGTTAGTGCTGTCGCCTCACAGCAAGACGGTCCAGGTTCGAATCCCGTGGCCGACAAGGGCCTTTCTGTGCGGAGTTTGCATGTTTTCCGCGTGGGTTTCCTCCAGGTGCTCCGGTTTCCCCCAAAGACATGCAGGTTAGGTTAACTGGTAATTCTAAATTGACCATAGGTGTGAATGGTTGTCTGTGTCTATGTGTCAGCCCTGTGATGACCTGGGGACTTGTCCAGGGTGTACCCTGCCTTTTGCCCATAGTCAGCTGGGATAGGCTCCAGCTTGCCTGTGACCCTGTAGAACAGGATAAAGCAGCTAGAGATGAGATGAGACCAGTTGTGCAAGTTCTCCCACTTAAAAAGATGAGAGAGCCCTGTAATTTTCGTCATAGGTATACCTCAACTATGAGAGACAAAATAAGAAAAAAAAATCCAGAAAATCACATTGTCTGATTTTTAAAGAATTCATTTGCAAATTATGGTGGAAAATAAGTATTTGGTCAATAACAAAAGTTCATCTCAATACTTTGTTATATACCCTTTGTTGGCAATGACAGAGGTCAAACGTTTTCTGTAAGTCTTCACAAGGTTTTCACACACTGCTGCTGGTATTTTGGCCCATTCCTCCATGCAGATCTCCTCTAGAGCAGTGATGTTTTGGGGCTGTCGCTGGGCAACACGGACTTTCAACTCCCTCCAAAGATTTTTTATGGGGTTGAGATCTGGAGACTGGCTAGGCCACTCTAGGACCTTGAAATGCTTCTTACGAAGCCACTCCTTCATTGCCCAGGCAGTGTGTTTGGGATTATTGTCATGCTGAAAGACCCAGCCACGTTTCATCTTCAATGCCCTTGCTGATGGAAGGAGGTTTTCACTCAAAACCTCATGATACATGGCCCCATTCATTCTTTCCTTTACACGGATCAGTCGTCCTAGTCCCTTTGCAGAAAAACAGCCCCAAAGCATGATGTTTCCACCCCCATGCTTCACAGTAGGTATGGTGTTCTTTGGATGCAACTCAGCATTCTTTCTCCTCCAAATACGACAAGTTGAGTTTTTACCAAAAAGTTCTATTTTGGTTTCATCTGACCATATGACATTCTCCCAATCCTCTTCTGGATCATCCAAATGCTCTCTAGCAAACTTCAGACGGGCCTGGACATGTACAGTACTGGCTTAAGCAGGGGGACACGTCTGGCACTGCAGGATTTGAGTCCCTGGCGGCGTAGTGTGTTACTGATGGTAGCCTTTGTTACTTTGGTCCCAGCTCTCTGCAGGTCATTCACTAGGTCCCCCCGTGTGGTTCTGGGATTTTTGCTCACTGTTCTTGTGATCATTTTGACCCCACGGGGTGAGATCTTGCGTGGAGCCCCAGATCAAGGGAGATTATCAGTGGTCTTGTATGTTTTCCATTTTCTAATAATTGCTCCCACAGTTGATTTCTTCACACCAAGCTGCTTACCTATTGCAGATTCAGTCTTCCCAGCCTGGTGCAGGTCTACAATTTTGTTTCTGGTGTCCTTTGACAGCTCTTCGGTCTTGGCCATAGTGGAGTTTGGAGTGTGACTGTTTGAGGTTGTGGACAGGTGTCTTTTATACTGATAACGAGTTCAAACAGGTGCCATTAATACAGGTAACGAGTGGAGGACAGAGGAGCCTCTTAAAGAATAAGTTACAGGTCTGTGAGAGCCAGAAATCTTGCTTGTTTGTAGGTGACCAAATACTTATTTTACCGATTAATTCATTAAAAATCCTACAATGTGATTTCCTGGATTCTTTCCCCCCCTTCTGTCTCTCATAGTTGAAGTGTACCTATGATGAAAATTACAGGCCTCTCTCATCTTTTTAAGTGGGAGAACTTGCACAATTGGTGGCTGACTAAATACTTTTTTGCCCCACTGTACCATGCACTGAGAGGCTCCAGTTGAAATTATGGATTCTCTGAGGTGACTGGCATAGCACTATTTTCTAAAATAGTACTACATTACAGGCATTTAGCAGACACTCTTATCCAGAGCAATGTACAGTACAACATACCCAGAGCAGCCTGGGGGTTAGGTGCCTTGCTCAAGGGCACTTCAGTCATTCCTGCTGGTCCAGGGAATCAAACTGGCAACCTTTTGGTCCCAATGCTGCTTCACTAACCATAAGGCCATGGCTTCCCCCATGGCAGTACTATGCCAGTCGCCTCAGAGAATCTATAATTACTCGTGTCTCTCAGTGCATGGTATATTTGATTTATATCCCTCATCAAAAAATTCCAAACAAAAAGTATTAAGACTGAATCTCAGCATAAACTCATTGGAAGCAGCCATGTTTGTTGTTTACATCAGAGCGACCTTTGATCTGCACATGTGTAATGTACGATGCTATCACCTGCTTCGTTAGGCATGATCATGACACTTAGAGCTACACACACAGAAATGCTCGCGGAGCCACAGCTGTGACTCGAGTCGGCCGTATAGACCCTTTTCAGTCACGTGACCTTCGTAAACGCGACCACCATTTTGGACATGTAGCGGACTTCGGCTCGAATTGGTTTGAATGCGAGGAAGGCGACAAACGGAGAACATACAAGAAAAAGGAGCGAGATGCAGAAAACACCTTCGCTATCCAGCAACGTAGGGCATTTACAGGGCGAGCAGAGGGAGAAATAACAACAGTAACGACACATTAGCAACGCCGTACAGAAATAACGGTTTATGGCACAGACCCTTTCGGTTCTCGCTCATCTAGCTGCTACAATGACTGCTTAGACTGCAACAATAATACCTAACACACATTTAAGTATCCGTCGTAAAGACGTGAAACTCGTCGAGTGACGAGTGTGTTCATTGATAAGCTAACACAATCTAAAAGTAGACATACCATCACACTGCCCTGGCGCTGTGTACAGTTTACCTTCTACGGTTTGTGCACTCACTATTTGCCATTACTTTCTCCAACCGTTGTTACAGATTACAGGGAACGGCCTGGATTTAAGAGACAAATACATGTTCCTCTTGTTTTGAACACTTATTTGTAGGCAGTGCTTAATTTGTAAAGTGGGAGGTCCCGGAGCGCAGAGGATGAGCGGCTCTGGTGAGGAAAAAAAGAGGGGGGAGGGGGGCGCGGCGCTGCACTGCACTTCTGGGCATGTTTTGTAATAACACTGCAAATTAAGTTCATCTGCAGATATTTTGTGGATGTCGTTTCATGAGAGAAATCACCAACAAGACAGATATCAAAATCAGACATTAACACTAAATAAACTTGCATTTTTTATTTAATTATTTGGTTTTTTTTTTGTTACATAGTCAAAAGAGGTGTCGGATCACCGGATCCAGTGTAAATAGCTGCCGGAGCCAACGCCCGAGGTTCCGGAGCGCGCTCCGGCTTGCTCCCCCTCAAATTAAGCGCTGTTTGTAGGACACTGCCTCTGATCTGTCCTACAGTCTACCAACAGCAAAGGAACACAACGCTAGCTAATGTCGTTAGCTAATAGCTACTACAGAAGAACAAAGAGGTTACAATGGGTTATTTTAGCCTATTTGGTTACACACTCGCCGCCACAGAATGTTAACAGCAATGTAATGCCTTTTCTGGCTAATTTTATTCGTCTTACCTCCAACAAAGTGGTCACTACACAAGCGCTGGTATGCCGAGGGCTGCCAATCTTTCCTGTTTATGGCCGCTATCCATCTTCTCCGTCGGGATCCGATAAAATGATAAACCTTGCCTTGTTTGTTGATGGTTACTACATCCAGGTGCACAACAATATAGTGGCATGATGGAAGTCTTGCTGAAAATAAACACTTTCTTTGCTGCCGTTCCTCAATGCTGGCTGTGGTAAACTACTGGTAGTACATGTCCAAAATGGCGGCCGCGTTTGTCGTGATGTCACGTGAAAAGGGTCTATAGCTCAAAATTGTGATGTCAGTTCATGGTATATCCAGGATACACTATGACTGACTCACACCATATCCATTTTTTTTTTAATTTGACATCACGAGATATGTTACTTAATCAATGGTGGAATTATTTTATGTCATGTGAGCCATCCTTGGCCAATCCCTGCACTGGAATTTTTTGATGAGGGATATAATAAATAATAGGATTTACATTTCACTGAAATTGAGTTTCCAAAACTTTGGAAAGTTTACAAAGTGAGCATATCTCTAAGCATTTTGAATAAGGCTGTGTTTTCTGAAATGATCCATCTAAGCAACTCTGGACCCTCAGACACAGTGGGTAGCTGATATAAAGACAATGTGCCTTGTACTACATTGTACTGTATATAAAACAAGCAGTCCTAAATACCTTCAGTTATTGCAGCCCTTTCTGTGAGTTTGATGAGGATCCACTGCTTATTAATAGATCTGAAAGTATTCAAATGAATTCCTCATTGTAATTTTTGAATGAATAACTCCTTTAAGATGGCTGAATGTGAGATGTCAAATAGAATGCCTTTATTGTCACTGCACAAGCGTATAACGAAATTTAGTTTGTCATAGGAGAGCAAAGCCGTTGCGTACTTGTACACCACCACTCTTGGGCACTTCAGCCCAAGGCCATCTCATGTTAACCTAACTGCATGTCTTTGAACTGGGGGAGAAACCAGAGCACCTGGAGGAAACCCACAGGGAGAACATACAGACTCCACACAGAAAGGCCCCTGTTGGCTGCTGGGCTCAAATCCAAAACCTTCTTGCTATGAGGCAACAGTGCTAACCACTACACCACCGTGCCACCTCAAAGCTGTAGGTTTGGCCAATTTGCATCTGTCAGACAGGCCAGTTTTGAAAGGGTGTGAAAACTTTCAGCTGCAGAATATAAAATAAGCTAGCTACCTAGTAATGTTAGTGATGATTAAAGTCTGGCTGTTACTGTAGACTTAAACAGGGATAACAGATTTGGTTAATGTGAAATAAAAATACATTTTAAATACATTTTGAATTAAAATGTAAAAATGCGACTTCCGGGTATGGCGGCCACCCAGGGAGACGTGCTTTGCGCTGTTCTGCTGTAGCCATTAACATTTCTACTAAAAACACTTGCAATTATAACTTAACTTGGTAATATAAGGTGAGCGTGGATATTGTAATGTCGAAGGCTGCCAGTGTAAGTAAAGGAAAAAGCAAACCGTCAAAGCAGCCGAAGCTACCTGACTACCATGTTAGTGGTGATACACGGAAAGCTGACAAGGACATGGTGGAGGACGAGGCTAGCAAAGGGGAGACACTCGGAGGGGCGACGGCGGAAGTAGTGCTGGCTGCTATAAGCTGCATGAAAACTGAGTTGACTTCAAGATTTGATGGAGTTATGGCGGTGATAGAAAATATGAGGAGGGAGATAAATGAGTGCACAGAGCGAGTGTCGCAGACCGAGCTACGGATATCAACTGCCGAGGTCGACGTAGTTGGTTTGCAGGCCAAAGTCCACACACTGGAGTCAAAAAATAAAACTTTGGAGGATAAGCTTTTGGACTTGGAAACCAGATCCCGCTTAAATAACTTGAGACTGGTGGGTCTGGCGGAGGGACGGGACCCATGCTCCTTTTTGGAGAAGTGGATCCCGGAAGTATTGGATGCTGCGGCTAATATTGAACAGGCACACCGAATCGGGCCAGCGAGGGACCCAAAGGCACCACCGAGAACACTTATAATGAAGTTTCTCAATTACAAGGACAAGCGGGCAGTTATGGAAGCTGCAAGGGCTAAAAGGGACATCCGCTACAAGGAACAGCAAGTACGGTTTTACACTGACTTGGCTACGGGGATACACCAGCTGAGGAAGAACTTCGACCCAATCCGCCAGGAGCTGCGCAACTTGGGGATCCGACATGGAGTGATTCAACCCACCAGATTGCGGATAACATATAAAGACCAGACTTATACTTTTCAAACGCCAGCAGAAGCCTGAGAGTTTGTCAGGAAGATCAAGGACGACACCAGCGGGAGTTAAAATTAAATGGTTGAGCATTTGAATACGGTAATATAATACCTGAATTATGGTGCTGAAAATCACTATCATAAATTCGACTTAACCTGCGTTCTGAAGGCGTATTAGTATTTTGAAGGTAATTTCAGTTAACAATATATTATTCACAATGCATAAGTCTCCACTTCATGATGAGGCTGTAATGTGGGCCTTGGTATCAAGTGCATACATTGAATCACAGGCATTCACAGAAAAAAAAAAAAAAACACACACACTAAAATACGTTGGACTTTTGAACATTCACATTAAACTTGGGATGCATTTGATTTGTGGAGCATATTTGATAAATAAAAAACGCTGTTGGGTATAGACTAAAAACAAACACGCTACATATGTTGCAGGCGAGTGTTAATTATTGTTATAACAGCGGCAGAAATTTTTTTTTTCGGTTAGAGGATAGCAGAGTGGTTTGACTGATCCTCATTAAGTGTGGAACAGGTTGCGATATCGGGAGTCAAGATGTTTTCAGGGGGGCTCCCATGAAAGTGGGAAAGGGGAAGTAGTTCATGTTTAGTGTGTTGGATATATGTTCAAGAATCCATGTTTGTTATGCTCCTCCGTATTTTTTTTCTTTCTTTTCTTTTCTCATATTGCAAGGCAATCTATCATTGTCCCTTGTTAAAGATGTCTCAAGGAGTAAACCTTAACTTTGTTTCTTGGAACTGCAGAGGTCTACAACAAATTAGAAAAGTTAAACAAGTCATGAATAAAATAAAGGAAATGGACTCCAAAATAGTGTTTCTACAAGAAACGCATCTCTTAGAAAAGGATACTATTAGGATATGGAGGAGATGGCACGGTAGTGTATATACAGCATCATTCTTATCCCAGGCCAGAGGAGTTATGACCCTCATTCATAAAACCATCCCATTTCAAGTGAAAAATGTAATTAAGGATACATTTGGAAGGCATTTAATCATCCAGGGCTCTCTATTGTCAGAAAACTTAAACTTGGTAAATTTATATGGCCCTAATACAGACGATCCTAGTTATTTTGTAAATCTGTTCCTTACTCTCTCAACACTTGCAGGACATTATGTAATAGCAGGGGATTTTAACTGTACTTTGAATCCTAGCGTGGACAGATCTACAGGAGTAGATCAATCTCATAATAGGAGTAGAGCAGTTATTCATCGCTTTATTAACGAATACAGCCTGTTAGATATTTGGAGAGAATTGAGACCACATGCCAAAACCTACTCTTGCTACTCAAACACATTTAAGTCATACTCTCGTATTGATTATTTTTTAATCTCCTCACAACTGTGATCCAAAATTCATGACAGCTTCTATGATAATATCGTGATCTCAGATCACGCCCCATGTTGGATAGTATATGTCTCATCTCATCTCATTATCTCTAGCCACTTTATCCTGTTTTACAGGGTCGCAGGCAAGCTGGAGCCTATCCCAGCTGACTATGGGCAAAAGGCGGGGTACACCCTGGACAAGTCGCCAGATCATCACAGGGCTGACACATAGACACAGACAACCATTCACACCTACGGTCAATTTAGAGTCACCAGTTAACCTAACCTGCATGTCTTTGGACTGTGGGGGAAACCGGAGCACCCGGAGGAAACCCACGCGGACATGGGGAGAACATGCAAACTCCACACAGAAAGGCCCTCGCCGGCCACGGGGCTCAAACCCGGACCTTTTTGCTGTGAGGCGACAGCACTAACCACTACACCACCGTGCCACCCATATAGTATATGTGGATAAAAAATTGACAAAAGACCCAGCTAAAAAGTTTCTGTCGCATGTCCGAGACCTGGTGAAATGTAACTGAATTGTCTTGGCCAGCCCTAAGGGTCCCATCTGCATCTCATCATTGCTGAGGAGTGTGCTCCCATCACCCAATCAAGCATCCAGCCAGAGCAGGTCATGATATATTTTTTACCATAATAACATGCCATTGTGTGTGTTATGCCTGATGTAAAGACTCTCGTCTCTGCGAGCCTACCACACAGATTTAATACTTGTCATTTTTAGGGCATACCTAACAACATGTGTTTTCTTTCTCTCTCTCTCTCCCCCCCCCCCCAATCTGTCCCTCTGAGTTACATGTTGGTCCTGGGATTGAGATGCTGGCCTCTTCTGCCCCTCGGACCTGCTTGGTCCATCCTGGTGCCCTGTGTCTAGTCGGAGTTTTATCGCACCGCTCCTGTGAAGGACGGCCCCATGAGGACAGTTGAGGGTTATACCTGGAGGATGCTTTTGACTCTTACAGTAATGCTTTTATGGCTGAGGACTACAGTTGTCTTGCTAACTTTAGGACTGCAGTTATCATGAACAGTTTTGCACTCAAGTTTCCATCAATGAAGAGTTATAACATCAACGAAACTGTCCTCATGTTAAAACTGTTAATATTATAGTCAGGCTGTCTGTTGTTGCCCAAATGAGGATGGGTTCCCTTTTGAGTCTGGTTCCTCTCGAGGTTTCTTCCTCATGTCATCTGAGGGAGTTTTTCCTTGCCACCATCGCCACAGGCTTGCTCATTGGGGATAGATTAGGGATAAAATTAGCTCATGTTTTAAGTCATTCAAATTCTGTAAAGCTGCTTTGCGACAATGCTTATTGTTAAAAGCGCTATACAAATAAACTTGACTTGACTTGACTTGACTTGACTTGACTTGACTTGACCCAGCTAGATGGCACTTTCATCACACATGGTTACAAAATGAAGAATTTGTAAAATATATAGGAAAACAAATAGAAGAGTTTTTTGAACATAACACTACACAAACCTGCTAGTATAAAGTGGGAAGCATTTAAAGCTTTCCTAAGAGGACATATTATCAGTTATACAGGTTCAAAATAAAAAAAGGCATGTGAGGAGAGAGTACAATTGGAATATAGAATAAAGACTCTCCAGGAAAAAGTTTATGAGAAAAGTGACCCACAAATGGAAAGCGAATTACTGATTCTTAGGGCTGAATATGATAAGCTGTCTGCTTCTAGAGCTGCCTCTAGTCTACTGAGACTAAAGCAATCATTCTTTGAACACGGTGACAAATCGGGTAAATTATTAGCATGGCAGATTAGACAACTAGAAACCAAAACATCAATTACAACCATTACATCTAATGGGGAAGATATAGTGGACCCTTTAGAAATTAACGATGCCTTTAGAGGCTACTATAAAGAATTATATGATACTAAAAACGAGATCAATGTGCAAAATCTGAATAGTTTTCTAGATGAACTATCTATACCTAAGTTACCTAACAATGATAAAGAAGATCTGGAGATGGAAATTACTGCAGAGGAAATAGGGCATGCCATTGATAATATGAAGTCAGGAAAAAGGGCAGGACCAGAAGGTCTCCCATTTGATCTATATAAAAAATTCAAAAATAAGTTGCTAATACCACTTTTGGAAATGTTTCTGGAGGCATTTCAGAAAGGCAGTTTTCCACCCTCAATGAATAGTGCTTTAATTACTTTACTGCCAAAATCAGGTAAACCTTCTAACAACTGTGAAAACATGAGACCAATAAGTTTGCTAAATTCTGACCTTAAAATACTATGTAAACTGCTGGCAATACGCTTACAAAAGTTAATGCCAAATATTATTAATAGAGATCAAAATGGATTTATAACAGGAAGGCAGGGTTTTCACAATGTAAGAAGAGTATTGAACATTATTCATACAAACAAAGAAATGCCAGATGCAGCACTCTTATCATTAGATGCGGAAAAGGCCTTCGATAGGGTCGAATGGCCTTATCTTTTCAATGTTTTAGAAAGGTTTGGAATTGGAAGTAATTTTATAAAATGGGTTAGGGTGTTATATAAAAATTATACTGCAGAAATCTTGGCAAATAGAAATATTTCAAAACCAATAAAAATCAGTAAAGGGTGCCAGCAAGGTTGCCCATTATCTCCTTTATTGTTTATACTAGCAATTGAACCTCTCACAATCAGAGTACGTTCACATCAGCAATTTTGTGGTATAACAGTGGGGCCAACAGAACATAGAATATCCTTATATGCTGATGATGTTATTCTATTTATATCTAATTTAAACAAAACAATACCGGTTGTGTTACAGCTAATTAAAACATTTGGTGAAATTTCAGGATATAAGGTGAATAACACAAAATCTTCTATATTACTACTCAAATGAAAGAAAGAATCCAATTCCAAGTGTAATTCAATTTAATGTTGTAGATCAGTTTAAATATTTGGGGGTACAGATTATGCCAAGACTGGAAAACATTGCTGAAGCTAATTATGAACCTTTAATGATGGAAATTAATGAATCAATCGATAGATGGATGTCACTACCAGTATCTATAATTGGGAGAATTCATATTTTAAAAATGAATATACTGCCGAAGCTACTCTATCTATTTCAAAATATTCCTCTGCCACCTCCTCCAGATTTTTTCTCAAAAACTAAAAATATGTTTGTGAGATTTACAACCCCGATTCCAAAAAAGTTGGGACAAAGTACAAATTGTAAATAAAAACGGAATGCAATAATTTACAAATCTCAAAAACTGATATTGTATTCACAATAGAACATAGACAACATATCAAATGTCAAAAGTGAGACATTTTGAAATTTCATGCCAAATATTGGCTCATTTGAAATTTCATGACAGCAACACATCTCAAAAAAGTTGGGACAGGGGCAATAAGAGGCTGGAAAAGTTAAAGGTACAAAAAAGGAACAGCTGGAGGACCAAATTGCAACTCATTAGGTCAATTGGCAATAGGTCATTAACATGACTGGGTATAAAAAGAGCATCTTGGAGTGGCAGCGGCTCTCAGAAGTAAAGATGGGAAGAGGATCACCAATCCCCCTGATTCTGCGCCGACAAATAGTGGAGCAATATCAGAAAGGAGTTCGACAGTGTAAAATTGCAAAGAGTTTGAACATATCATCATATACAGTGCATAATATTGTCAAAAGATTCAGAGAATCTGGAAGAATCTCTGTGCATAAGAGTCAAGGCCAGAAAACCATACTGGGTGCCCGTGATCTTCGGGCCCTTAGACGGCACTGCATCACATACAGGCATGCTTCTGTATTGGAAATCACAAAATGGGCTCAGGAATATTTCCAGAGAACATTATCTGTGAACACAATTCACCGTGCCATCCGCCATTGCCAGCTAAAACTCTATAGTTCAAAGAAGAAGCCGTATCTAAACATGATCCAGAAGTGCAGACATCTTCTCTGGGCCAAGGCTCATTTAAAATGGACTGTGGCAAAGTGGAAAACTGTTCTGTGGTCAGACGAATCAAAATTTGAAGTTCTTTATAGAAATCAGGGACGCCGTGTCATTCGGACTAAGAGGAGAAGGACGACCCAAGTTGTTATCAGCGCTCAGTTCAGAAGCCTGCATCTCTGATGGTATGGGGTTGCATTAGTGCGTGTGGCATGGGCAGCTTACACATCTGGAAAGACACCATCAATGCTGAAAGGTATATCCAGGTTCTAGAGCAACATATGCTCCCATCCAGACGACGTCTCTTTCAGGGAAGACCTTGCATTGTCCAACATGACAATGCCAAACCACATACTGCATCAATTACAGCATCATGGCTGCATAGAAGAAGGGTCCGGGTACTGAACTGGCCAGCCTGCAGTCCAGATCTTTCACCCATAGAAAACATTTGGCGCATCATAAAACGGAAGATACGACAAAAAAGACCTAAGACAGTTGAGCAACTAGAATCCTACATTAGACAAGAATGGGTTAACATTCCTATCCCTAAACTTGAGCAACTTGTCTCCTCAGTCCCCAGACGTTTACAGACTGTTGTAAAGAGAAAAGGGGATGTCTCACAGTGGTAAACATGGCCTTGTCCCAACTTTTTTGAGATGTGTTGTTGTCATGAAATTTAAAATCACCTAATTTTTCTCTTTAAATGATACATTTTCTCAGGTTAAACATTTGATATGTCATCTATGTTCTATTCTGAATAAAATATGGAATTTTGAAACTTCCACATCATTGCATTCCGTTTTTATTTACAATTTGTACTTTGTCCCAACTTTTTTTGGAATCGGGGTTGTATATGGAAGAATAGGAGAGCGAGACTTCGTTTGTCTTTGTTATATTTGCCATTTGACCGAGGGGGCTTAAAGTGTGCAAACTTAATGTGGCATTACTGGGCTGCACAGCTGAGGTCTGTTATGTTCTACTTTTCAGCAAATGAGCCTCCACATTGGACTGAAATGGAGTCTCATGGTCTGGCGTTGCCTCTTCCCTCATACATATACTCAGACACAGTAAAAAGACTAAAGAAACAAACTAAAAACCCAATAGTAAAGCATATGTTAAAGATATGGTATGATGTTCAAAAATACTTAAAGGAACAGCATACATTATCTCAATATAATCCAGTATGGGGTAATCGTTTCTTTGTACCAGGGAGAGCGGATGCAGCGTTTAAATTGTGGCACTCTAAGGGACTTAAAATGGTCCAAGATCTTTACTTGTCAGACTCAGATATTATGATGTCTTTTGAGGAGTTGAGCTTTAAGTTTGGCCTCAACAGGAAACATTTTTTCAAGTACCTTCAGCTTAGAAGCTTTGTTAAAGCAAATCAAAATAATTCATTGACTAGACCCCCACATTCATCCTTGGAGGAAATTATAATAAAGAACAGTTTAAGAAAGGGTATCATATCAGAGGTTTACAGGTTGCTGACATCTTATTCATCAGAAAATGCACAGTATGAGTTGAATACATGGAAGGAAGATTTGCAATTAGAAGTTTCAGATGGGGATTGGAAAGCAGCCTGTGCTAAGGCTCACACTATGTCTATAAATACACATCTTAAACTTATACAGTACAAATGGTTAATGCGGACATATGTGACACCAGTAGATTTAAATAGATATAATAAAAATGTACCAGATGTATGCATAAAATGTATGGAATCCAGAGGTACTCTGTTTCATTGCATTTGGCAATGCAGAAAGATTAAAATATTCTGGGAAGAGGTAAGAGCTATAGTCGAGAAGATTATCTCAAAACAAATCTTACTGGATCCTAAACTTTTTTGTTGGGCTTATACCCAGAGAAACACAACTACAGTATAGTAGGAATGAGTGGGCATTTATAGACCTCAGCTTGCTTTATGCTAAGAAATGTGTTGCATTATTGTGGAAAAAGATTTACAGACCAAGTACTACTCAATGGATAAGACAGATGTTAGCAAGCCTTCCATTAGAGAGAATAACTTGCATGTTAAAGGCTAAACGGCATGTATTTGAGGACATATGGAGCCCTTTCATCAACTACATTAAGGACTTGGATTTAACAGGCGAAGAAGTGGATGACTAGTCTTTGTGGACAATGCAGATCCCAATTTTGTAAGATTTATATTGTTTTTCTATATATGTGTTTTAATTTACATTAATTACAAACAATACTCGATTGTATATAGATTACCATCTTTGACAGGAGGAGCATTCTTGCTTTGAGTGTTATGTTTTGTTCTGCTTTTACATCTGTCTCTAAGTAAATGCAGCGATCTACAGTATGGAAGTTGAATAAAGATGTATGAATGTAAAGCCTGTATGTAAAAGTGTTAAAAACTGAAAATAAAATAAAAATATTGTGGAAAAAAAATGTAAAAATGCAACTTAGACAATCAACTTTCAGTCATATTTTCATGTGACATATTTGAACTAGTTTTGTAGGAGTTACAGTGGTACTTGAAAGTTTGTGAACCCTTTAGAATTTTCTATATTCCTGCATAAATATGACCTAAAACATCATCAGATTTTCACACAAGTCCTAAAAGTAGATAAAGAGAACCCAGTTAAACAAACGAGACAAAAAATATTATACTTGGTCATTTATTTATTGAGGAAAATTATCCAATATTACATATCTGTGAGTGGCAAAAGTATGTGAACCTCTAAGATTAGTAGTTAATTTGAAGGTGAAATTAGAGTCAGGTGTTTTCAATCAATGGGATGACAATCAGGTGTGAGTGGGCACCCTGTTTTATTTAAAGAACAGGGATCTAGCAAAGTCTGATCTTCACAGCACATGTTTGTGGAAATGTATCATGGCATGAACAAAGGAGATTTCTGAGGACCTCAGAAAAAATTTTATTGATGTTCATTAGGCTGGAAAAGGTTACAAAACCATCTCTAAAGAGTTTGGACTCCACCAATCCACAGTCAGACAGATTGTGTACAAATGGACAAAATTCAAGACCATTGTCACCCTCCCCAGGAGTGGTGGACCAGCAAAGATAACTACAAGAGCAAGGTGTGTAATAGTCGGCGAGGTCACAAAGGACCCCAGGGTAACTTCTAAGCAACTGAAGGCCTCTCTCACATTGGCTAATGTTAATGTTCATGAGTCCACCATCAGGAGAACACTGAACAACAATGGTGTGCATGGCAGGGTTGCAAGGAGAAAGCCACTGCTTTCCAAAAAAACATTGCTGCTTGTCTGCAGTTTGCTAAAGATCACGTGGACAAGCCAGAAGGCTATTGGAAAAATGTTTTGTGGATGGATGAGACCAAAATAGAACTTTTTGGTTTAAATGAGAAGCTTTATGTTTGCAGAAAGGAAAACACTGCATTCCAGCATAAGAACCTTATCCCATCTGTGAAACGTGGTGGTGGTAGTGTCATGGTTTGGGCCTGTTTTGCTGCATCTGGGCCAGGACGGCTTGCCATCATTGATGGAACAATGAATTCTGAATTATACCAGTGAATTCTAAAGGAAAATGCCAGGACATCTGTCCATGAACTGCATCTCAAGAGAAGGTGGGCCATGCAGCAAGACAATGACCCTAAGCACACAAGTCATCCTACCAAAGAATGGTTAAAGAAGAATAAAGTTAATGTTTTGTAATGGCCAAGTCAAAGTCCTGACCTTAATCCAATCGAAACGTTGTGGAAGGACCTGAAGTAAGCAGTTCATGTGAGGAAACCCACCAACATCCCAGAGTTGAAGCTGTTTTATACAGAGGAATGGGCTAAAATTCTTCCAAGCTGGTGTGCAGGACTGATCAACAGTTACCAGAAACATTTAGTTGCAGTTATTGCTGCACAAAGGGGTCGCACCAGATACTGAAAGCAAAGGTTCACATACTTTTGCCACTCACAGATATGTAATATTGGATCATTTTCCTCAATAAATAAATGACCAAGTATAATATTTTTCTCTCATTTGTTTAACTGGGTTCTCTTTATCTACTTTTAGGACTTGTGTGAAAATCTGATGTTTTAGGTCATATTTACACAGAAATACAGAAAATTCTAAAGGGTTCACAAACTTTCAAGCATCACTGTAACTATCCAGCTAGCTATTTGCAAGAGTAGGAAGATGCAGCAGCATATCTAAATTGCATACTTATGAATAATACTAAGAATTTAACCCATCTGAAGCAATGAACACACACATGCACACACAATACAATTAGCACACATACATACCCAGAGTAGTGGGCAGTTATGCTACAGCGCCCAGGGAGCATTTGGGGGTTTGGTGCCTTGCTCAAGGGCACTTCAGCCATGATACAGAGAGAGGAGGAAGTGCTGCTCATTCATTTAACTCCCCTCACATTTTTCCTGCCATTCCTATGAATCAAACTGGCAACCCTTTGAGCCCAATGCTTCTCTAATCTACAGACCCCCTGTAAGAACAGATACTACACATTTGTAAAATGAATATATATGTATATTTATTTATTTTAGACATAAAGAAAGTTGGTGAATTCAAGTACCTGGGGTCAACTGTGCAGGAAAATGGGGGTTGCGATAGTGAGGTGAGAAAGAGAGTACAGGCAGGGTGGAGCAGTTGGAGAAGGATTTTGGAAGTCATTTGTGATAGGAAAGTCCCAGCAAAAATGAAAGGTAAGATGTATAAGAAAGTAGTGAGATCAGTCGAGTCAAGTTTATTTGTATAGCGCTTTTAACAATAAACATTGTCGCAAAGCAGCTTTACAGAATTTGAATGACTTAAAACATGAGCTAATTTTATCCCTAATCTATCTCCAATGAGCAAGCCTGTGGCGACGGTGGCAAGGAAAAACTCCCTCAGACGACATGAGGAAGAAACCTCGAGAGGAACCAGACTCAAAAGAGAACCCAGCCTCATTTGGGCAACAACAGACAGCATGACTATAATATTAACAGTTTTAACATGAAGACAGTTTTGTTGATGTAACTCTTCATTGATGGAAACTTGAGTGCAAAACTGTTCATGACTACTCCAGTCCTAAAGTTAGCAAGTCAACTGTAGTCCTCAGCCATAAAAGCATTACTGTAAGAGTCCAGAGCGTCCTCCAGGTGTGACTTTCAACTGTCTTCATGGGGCCGTCCTCCACAAGAGCGATGCGATGAGACTCCAACCAGACACAGGGCACCAGGATGGATCAAGCAGGTCCGAGGAGCAGAAGAGGTCAGCATCTCAATCCCAGGACCGACATGTAACTCAGAGGGACAGATTTTTTTTTTTTTTGGGGGGGGGGGGGGGGGGGGAGGGAGAGAAAACACAGGTTGTTAGGTATGCCCAATGTCACCTAAATAAGTGTTGGCAACAGGTGTCAATGTCTAAAAATAACACAAGTATTAAGTCTGTGTGGTAGGCTCGCAGAGACAAGAGTCCTGACATCAGGCATAATACACAACAATGGCATGTTAATATGGTTAAAAAATATCATGACTTGCTCTGGCTGGATGCTTGATTGGGTGATGGGAGCACACTCCTCAGCAATGAGACAGTTGGAATTATAGATCAGAGTGAGTGCAGGCAGATGCAGATGGGACCCTTAGGGCTGGCCAAGACAATATAGTTATATTTCGCCGGGTCTGGGACATGCAACAGAATGTCTGACGGCTGATTCCCTGCAGGCTACGAGAGCCAGTCGAGGTCTCCACCCTCTCCACCAAAAGATTTCCTGTTGACTCCATATAACTCAGACGGACAGATTTGGGGGGAGGGGGGGAGAGAAAGAGAGAGAGAGAGAGACAGGGAGAGAAAAACACAGGTTGTTAGGTATGCCCAATGTCACCTGAATAAGTAGGAACAGTATACATATTGTACTGAGTACAAGCAGGGATTCCAGCAACTAACTATGACAGCATAACTAAAAGGGGAGAGCCAGAAGGTAACACAGGCATGAAGGAGCCCCGGGATATAAAGCAGCAGCCACTACACTGTCAACAAACTCGAGTGAGCAAGCGAGTGGGCACTGACAGCATCCATACATCCCAGTTTACCTAAACACTCTATGTCTGAGGACCCTCCAGATCTACACCTTTACCTCATAAACACCATTAACAAAAGGCTTGACTAAACAGATATGTTTTCAGCCTAGACTTAAACGCTGAGACTGTGTCTGATTCCCGAACATTACTTGGAAGGCTGTTCCATAACTGTGGGGCTTTGTAAGAAAAGGCTCTGCCCCCGATGTAGTCTTCACTATATGAGGTACCAGCAGATAGCCTGCACCTTTTGATCTAAGTAGGCGTGGCAGGTCATAGAGGACCAGAAGTTCACTCAGGTACTGTGGTGCAAGACCCTTCAGTGCTTGAAAGGTCAATAGCAGGACTTTGAACCAGATTTTTTTTCCTATTGGTTCGTTCCGAACAGAAACAGAATTTTAACGTTTCCGGTTTTGGGTTCCACCATTAAATAGACGTTCCCGAACCGGTTAGAACAAAAAAATTTCGTTCCCAGAATGGTTAATTATGTTCCCTGTCAGCTGTTTAACAAATGGCTATAAAGTTATGTCTCTGTCTCATCCAGCTTAAGCCAAATGTAGGCTAATTCTATTACAACCTTCATTAAATAAGACAAGAAATAATTCAAAACAATTATTATTTCAAATGTTGGCGATTTGGATTCTCAGTATGTCTTCCCATCTACACAAACAGAAAAAGTGCCAAAAATGAAAGATAATTCGTTTAGTATGTTACCAAAGGCTAGTCAGGCCCTATAGAGGGCTACCGCATGACGTCACCGCGCCGCGAGATTTTGTTAGGCGCCATATTGGAAGACCAAGTACACATCTATGCAAGTACATACATACATAAAACAAACTACACCTGAAATGTAGCCAGGGCCGGTTCTGCCCTAATCTGGACCCAGGTGCAACATCGCGCACCCCCCCCCAAAAAAAAAAAAACAGCAGTCTAAATCAGGACAACCATCACATAACTATAACTATAAACATTTTATATCAACTATTTTAACTAAATGGGCTATAATAAATAAGCCTGCAGGCAGCCACGGCGGGCTGCCTCAGAAAATTAACCATTCAATGACACAACTGAAAGCCTGCAGCCACGGCGGGCTGCCTCAGAAAAGTAACCATTTGTCCTACCTTAAAACTCGTTTTGCATTTTCTGCCTCCTTTTTTGTATTTTCAACCCTCCGTTTATTTTCTTTCCTTTTCTGAAAACCCGATTTGTGTCCAGACATTTTGTTCTGCTACCAACGAACTAACTCATCAGGTCTCGTCTCTCGAGCCCGCGATGATTCCCGTGGGAAGGGCAACAACTGATACATTTTTACAAACAGCCAATAGGAAGCTTGCAACGTTCAGGCTCTTCTTTGCTCAGAGACACTCAGTAATGCACTTACTCACTTATTATCACGTGGAGACGTGATAGTAGTCCATCTTCCCGCTCTCTCCATTCAGTCAGCGAACGTCACACAGGAAGTGAACCCCAGCGGGTCATAGAAACTTGCGCAGGAGAAGAATGGCTTTTTTATTTGTAGGCTACGGAAACTTTGAGGAACGAAATAAAAACCAGTGTTAACCAGTTACCATTATTTTTAATAAGCGTTTCTGTTCCGGAACATAAAAAATAATAAAGTTTCTGGTTTCGTTTCTGTTCCATGTGAAATAGAAAAAGTTCCCGGTTTTCATTTTCATTCCTTGAACCGGTTCAAAGCCCTGGTCAATAGTAGTATTTTATAATCAATACGAAATTTGATTGGGAGCCAATGCAGTGTGGATAAGACAGGGATGATGTGGTCATATTTTCTCGTTCTAGTAAGGACTCTTGCTGGTGCATTTTGAACTAACTGGAGCTTGTTTATGGACTTATTGGAACATCCAGACAGTAAGGCATTACGATAATCTAACCTGGAGGTAACGAAAGCATGAACTAGTTTTTCCGTGTCATGTAGTGACATTAAATTTCTTATCTTAGCAATATTTCTGAGATAAAAGAAAGCTATCCAGGTAATGTTATCGATGTGAGTTTCAAATGAAAGACTGGGGTCAATAATCACCCCGAGGTCTTTTACTGCTGCACATGAAGAAACAGAAAGGCCATCCAGAGTTACTGTATAATCAGAAAACTTACTTCTAGCTATATGTGGTCCTAGTACAAGTACTTCAGTCTTGTCAGAGTTAAGCAGAAGGAAATTAATAAGCATCCAGTGTCTAATGTCCTTTACACATTCCTCAATTCTATTAAGCTGGTGTCTCTCATCAGGTTTTGCAGAAACATACAACTGTGTGTCATCAGCATAACAGTGGAAACTAATACAATGTTTATGAATAATATCAACCAGAGGTAACATATATAAAGAAAAAAGCAGTGGACCCAAGACAGAACCTTGTGGAACACCAAACTTTACCTCAGTATGTCTAGAAAAGTCACCATTTACATCAGCATACTGATAGCGATCAGTTAAATAAGACCTGAGCTAGGAGAGGGCCGTTCTCTTAACTCCCACAACATTTTCTAGTCTATCCAGAAGAATGGAATGATCAATGGTATCAAATACTGCACTAAGGTCAAGCAACACAAGTAGCGAGACAGCTCTAATCAGACACCAACAGTAGGTCGTTTACTACTTTAACCAAAACTGTCTCTGTACTATGATTAGGTCTAAATCCTGACTGATGATTTCATGGATGTTATTCCTATGTAAATATGAGCATAACTGCTGTGCCACAGCTTTTTCAAGGATCTTGGAGATAAAGGGGAGGTTTGATATTGGCCGATAATTGGACAGCTGACAGGAATCAAGTTCAGGTTTTTTAATCAGGGGTTTGATAACTGCTAGTTTAAAGGATTTGGGTACATAGTCAATTCTAAGAGAAGAATTTATTATTTTTAGAAGCGGTTCAATTACTTCAGGTATTATCTGTTTGAATAGACGTGTAGGTATGGGATCTAGTACACAAGTTGAGGCTTTTGATGCGGAGATTAATGAAAGTAATTCAATTTCTCTAAGTGGAGTAAAACTTTCTAATTGCTGATCTGAGCCAGCCCTGCGACGACCTCTCGCTCATAGTCAGCTGGGATAAGCTCCAGCTTGCCTGTGACTCTGTACAGGATAAGTGGCTACAGATAATGGATGGATGGATTATTACTTTTATTATACAGATTATTTTAATGTTTTAAACACATTTTCATTGATATTTCAGGAATGTTACTGTATAAAAATTTATTCATCTCTACATGCATTTTGAAAAATATCCATCCATCCATTTTGGCATATCACTACAGTGACGTGGCTGCTCTGACGGCTTCAGCCATCAAAGTCTCTTAGGAACATGACAGTAGTGGTTTCCCATTGCCTTCTACTGGATTATTATAAAGGTTTTGAAAAATATACATACTTTAAAAATGTCCATCAATATGTGCCACACTGATTGTTAATACTCTTGAGAGTATGAACGTTAATCTCAAATATTGCCTCATCAGTGACTTCCTCTGTCCCTCTCAGAGTGAAGACCAATTAAGATGACTCTATATATCCATCAGTCTAGGATGTGTAAGCTTACCATAGTCATCTGTCTTTCTGCCATGGGATTTCTGGGTAAAATCCTTGGTATTTCCAGTGGATAAGATGGTCATAATGTCAGCAGCCATGTGTCAGTTTTATAAATTGAGTAAGACACTTTAATCAGACAGTGCCATCCATATGTGAATGTTACAGAGTTAATGGACGCTTTGGTGTTCCTAAATGGAAAAGTTCAGCCAAAAAAGTAATTTACCTTCACTCCCTTACCTCCCCTCCTCCCCCATCTTTCACTGGGCACTTTATTAGGAACACTATAGTTACCCGTATATGGGATAGGACCTTCCTTTGCTCTTAATAAAACAGCTTCAAGTCTTCATGGCATTGATTCCACAAGATGTTGGAAAAATTCCTTTGAAATTCTGGTCTATGTTAACATGATTGCATCATACAATTCCTGCAGATTTTCCAGACGTGCTATCATGCTGTGAAATCTCCTGTTCTACCATGTCCCAAAGGTATTCTACTGGATTTAGATCCAGTGACTGGGAAGGCCACCGTGAGTTGGCCTAGTGGTTAGTGTGTCCACCTCTCAATCAGGAGATAATAATAATAATAATCATCATCATCATCATCACTTCAATTTATATAGCGCCTTTCTCACACCCAAGGTCACTTTACAATTGGGGGGGGTTGTCTACCAAAAGAGGGTCAGGATGTAATTCCAATGGTGTAGCTACCACAGTCCCACCAGGCGCGTGCAGTTCTACTTGCGGTTGGGTAATACCAAAGACCATCATAAAAATGGTACCTACTGCCATCTGGCAAGGCATGCTGCAGTACAGATGTGAGTGGGGAGTCAAACTCTTGCGGTTACCAGAGGACTAGCCCCCCACTGTAACCTGAGCTGTATAGGTGAGAGGCCAGGGGCTATTGAGGTATTTCACTCACGTGACCAAGTCATGTGATGCTGCCATTTTGGACGGCACGGCTCGAATCAGTTTGAATGCGAGGAAGGCGACAAACGAAAAACATAAAAGAAAAAGGAGCGAGATGCAGAAAACACCTTCACTATCCAGCGACGTAGGGCATTTACAGGGCGAGCAGAGGGAGAGGTATTTGCAAAAATTGAGGTTAGCAGGCTTAGAGAATGACATTTACCTGCTTCCACCAGGATTGTTCACTGACAGCTAAGATTTGTTCACATTTTCATTTACTTTCGGTCCTCAGGATAAACAAAATGTTATTAAATGTCATTGAAATAACTTCTTAGTCTGTTGAGACATGGCCTGTTATAAGTTTTTTTCCTTTACTGTATTTACTAGTTTACTGAGCGCGCTCCGGGGCTGGCTGGCTGGCGCTAGCTAGCTAGCGCTCCGGGGCTCACTGGCCGGCTAGCTAGCGCTCCGGGGCTCGCTGGCCGGCTAGCTAGCGCTCCGGGGCTCGCTGGCCGGCTAGCTAGAGCTCCGGGGCTCACTGGCCGGCTAGCTAGCGCTCCGGGGCTCGCTGGCCGGCTAGCTAGCGCTCCGGGGCTCGCTGGCCGGCTAGCTAGCACTCCGGGGCTCGCTGGCTCAGTAAACAGTAAATCCAGTAAAGGAAAAACTTGAGACTGAAAGGTTTTAACAGTCATCCAAATGACTGAACGTAAACATTGCTACAGTAACATACTAGCTACTGTTGTTGACATTAGCTAGCTTGCCGTCCAAAAGGGCGGACACCGGGGCGTCACATGACCCTGTGACATCAGGTGAAATACCTCAATAGAAGTAGAGATCAGTGCTGCCCAATGTGCCTTAACAGCCTGGTCTGAGTTTCCCAAAAGCATCATAGCACAAAGATCATCATTAAATAGTAGAGCGAACAGCACAATCAATGCTCTCTCTCCTAGTTAAGATACTCTTAGCATTAAGAGGCTTTTGGGAAACCCACCCCTGGTTAGTACTGGGACAGGAGACTGCCTAGGAAGACCAGGGCATGGCTTGGGAGGGACTTTATACTTTTCTAGACTGGGAAGGCCACTGAAGAACACTGCCATGTTGGAAGTTATAATATTGGAAGTAGCCATTAGACAATAGGTAAATTGTGACCATGAAGGGATGCACATGGTTAGCAACAATAATCAAATAGATTGTGCCATTCATCAATGCTTGATTTGTATTAACAGGCCCAAAGCATGCCAAGAAAACATTCCCCACACCATTATTCACCTCCACCAGCTGTTGACAGAAGGCAAATTCTGACCCTTTGCTGTTGGCGCCAAATTCTGACCGTACTATCTGTGTGCCTCAGCAGAAATCAAGATTCATCAGACAAGGCTACATTTTGCCAGTCTTCAAGTGTCCAGTTTTGGTGAACATGTACCCACTGCAGCCTCAGCTTTCTGTTCTTGGATGACAGAAGTGGAACCCGACATGGTGGTCTGCTTTTTTAGCCCATCTGCCCCAAGGTTCAGTGTATTGTGTATTCTGAGATGCTTCTTGCTCACCACAATTGTACAAAGTGATTTTCTGAGTTACTGTAGCCTTTTTGCCAGCTTGAACCAGTCAGGCCAATCTCTGTTGACCTCTCTCATCAACAAGGTGTTTCCACTTTCAAGATGGCTGCATGCACCAGTTGCGTTTAGCTGTAATTTACTTTGCCCTTTTTTGTAGATAACAGTGTCATACAGTAACAGAACCCACATAAGAGGTTAAGTAAAGCTGTTTGCAGACTGGGTGAAGTTTTCTTTTTTATTTATTTGTGTGTTTGTTTAAAATTTAATTTCATGTCTCCACTCTTATGCCTTGCACCATGTTGCAATGCCTGAAGCATTATCCTGCTTGTCTGGTCCTTCCACTGCTGCCATCTAGTGATTCAACTGTAACATTGAAAGAAGTTTTTGATCATAAATGATTAATGGAGGGGGGACAAAAAAACAAAGCACACTTTATAATAAATGAATTAATGAACCAAGTCCATGAATGTATGGATAGATAATGTAAATGCCTGTTTGTTTGTTTGTTTGTTTGTTTGTTTGTTTTTTCTTTCAGGTTCAGACAGCGGTCATAGTGTTACACCTAGACCAGGATGTTTAATCCATCTCAGACAAAAAGAAGAGGAACGAGTATTTCGAGAGACTATGCATTGCTTTAGCTGTCACCACCACCATGATCAACCTTGTTCTGTTAGTGTTTGTGTATATTTATACCCCAGTGGGGAGAGCTACCACTGTCCTCAAAGTCATGAGCTGTTAACGCCTTTCAATCTCCTACCCTGTTTCTTGACCGACTACAATCCGAAATCAGAAGAAAAAAAAAGTATGTATGAAAGGTATGTTGAAATTGAAATTAAAACTAAAAACAATGGGGTGGCACAGTGGTGTAGTGGTTAGCGCTGTCGCCTCACAATAAGAAGGTCCAGGTTCGAGCCCCGTGGCCGGCGAGGGCCTTTGTGTGTGGAGTTTGCATGTTGTCCGTGTGGGTGTGCTCCGGTTTCCCCCACAGTCCAAAGACATGCAGGTTAGGTTAACTAGTGATTCTAAATTGACCGTAGGTGTGAATGTGAGTGTGAAAGGTTGTCTGTGTCTATGTGTCAGCCCTGTGATGACCTGGCGACTTGTCCAGGGTGTACCCCGCCTTTCACCCGTAGTCAGCTGGGATAGGCTCCAGCTTGCCTGTGACCCTGTAGAACAGGATAAAGCGGCTAGAGATAATGAGATGAGATGAGAATGAGGTTAATTACCACTGTAGGTGTGAATGGTTGTGTGTCTCTATGTGTCAGCCCTGTGATGATCCAGTGACTTGTCCAGGGTGTACCCCACCTCTTGTCCATAGTCAGCTGAATAGGCTCCATCTTACCCACGACCCTGTACAGGATAAGTGGTTACAGATAATGGATGGATGGATAGTCAAAATAATAATCAAAGCAGGCAGATAAGAAGGCTTGGAATCAAAACAATCTCAAAGCTGGATCAAGCTTTCACAAAGTAACACTGAGACACCGAGTCATTTGATAGGCCTGATTGCAAACAGGTGGCATGGTGGTGTAGTTGTTAGCACTGTCACCTCATAGCAAGAAGATTCTGGGTTTGAGCCCAGCGGCCAATGAAGGCCTTTCTGTGTGGAGTTTGCATGTTCTCCCCGTGTCTGTGTGGGTTTCCTCTGGGTGCTCTAGCAAAAGCAAGTGTTTTACTGGAGGTTAGGTGATGAGGCTGTGGGCTGAGGATCACAGGAGTGACTGGAGGTCTGCACCTTCAGGCATTTCAAACATAGGTGTGGCAGCTAGTACGGTTACAAATCTGACTTTTACGGTCCTAAGTCAGTGCATCAAAAGAATGATAGCCATCTAGCCAGATAGATAAGCCTACTAAAACATTTTCTCTCTTTGAAAAAACAACAACAAAATTGCAAACAATTTAACAGTAAGTTTCCAGTGAACTCTGACCTATCAATCCTGTAACACAAGCTACAGCTGCTTCAACTGGATTCACAAAGACTTCAGAAAATGTGATGAAACTTGTCCTTCTTTATTGATTCGTTTATTAATCATTTGCTTCACAACTGACTTCACTCTGAATCCTTACAGAAATCAATTGTCCATAACTAGGTGACATTTCTATGCAATGATGTAATCTAAATGACAAATTAGGCCCAGTATCAGTCACTCTTTCTCCTGCCCTTCCTGACAGTGCTGTGCAAACCTTACAGTTTTATGTGAATGTCAAGTTCTGGGTACAGGGACATGGCTAGCAAACTTTATGGTAGACAAAAAAAATCTGTCCAATCATTTTATTCGGTCTGAATGAAATGATTGTATGGCCTACAGTGGTGCTTGAAAGTTTGTGAACCCTTTAGAATTTTCTATATTTCTGCATAAATATGACCTAAAACATCATCAGATTTTCACACAAGTCCTAAAAGTAGATAAAGAGAACCCAGTTAAACAAATGAGACAAAAATATTATACTTGGTAATTTATTTATTGAGGAAAATGATCCAATATTACATATCTGTGAGTGGCAAAAGTATGTGAACCTCTAGGATTAGCAGTTAATTTGAAGATGAAATTAGAGTCAGGTGTTTCAATCAATGGGATGACAATCAGGTGTGAGTGGGCGCCCTGTTTTATTTAAAGAACAGGGATCGATCAAAGTCTGATCTTCACAATACATGTTTGTGGAAGTGTATCATGGCACGAAAAAAGAAGATTTCTGAGGACCTCAGAAAAAGCCTTGTTGATGCTCATCAGGCTGGAAAAGGTTACAAAACCATCTCTAAAGAGTTTGGACTCCACCAATCCACAGTCAGACAGATTATGTACAAATGGAGGAAATTCAAGACCATTGTTACCCTCCCCAGGAGTGGTCCACCAACAAAGATCACTCAAAGAGCAAGGCGTGTAATAGTCGGCGAGGTCACAAAGGACCCCAGGGTAACTTCTAAGCAACTGAAGGCCTCTCTCACATTGGCTAATGTTAATGTTCATGAGTCCACCATCAGGAGAACACTGAACAACAATGGTGTGCATGGCAGGGATGCAAGGAGAAAGCCACTGCTCTCCAAAAAGAGCATTGCGGCTCATCTGCAATTTGCTAAAGATCACGTGGACAAGCCAGAAGGCTATTGGAAACATTTTTGTGGACAGATGAGACCAAAATAGAACTCTTTGGTTTAAATGAGAAGCATTATGTTTGGAGAAAGGAAAACACTGCATTCCATCATAAGAACCTTATCCCATCTGTGAAACATGGTGGTGGTAGTATCATGGTTTGGGCCTGTTTTGCTGCATCTGGGCCAGAACAGCTTGCCATCACTGATGGAACAATGAATTCTGAATTATACCAGCGAATTCTAAAAGAAAATGTCAGGACATCTGTCCATGAACTGAATGTCAAGAGAAGGTGGGTCATGCAGCAAGACAACGACCCTAAGCACACAAGTCGTTCTACCAAAGAATGGTTAAAGAAGAATAAAGTTAATGTTTTGGAATGGCCAAATCAAAGTCCTGACCTTAATCCAATCGAAATGTTGTGGAAGGACCTGAAGTGATCAGTTCATGTGAGGAAACCCACCAACATCCCAGAGTTGAAGCTGTTCTGTACGGAGGAATGGGCTAAAATTCCTCCAAGCCGGTGTGCAGGACTGATCAACAGTTACCGGAAACATTTAGTTGCAGTTATTGCTGCACAAGGGGGTCACACCAGATACTGAAAGCAGAGGTTCACATACTTTTGCCACTCACAGATATGTAATATTGGATCATTTTCCTCAACAAATAAATGACCGAGTATAATATTTTTGTCTCATTTGTTTAACTGGGTTCTCTTTATCTACTTTTAGGACTTGTGTGAAAATCTGATGATGTTTTAGGTCATATTTATGCAGAAATATAGAAAATTCTAAAGGGTTCACAAACCTTCAAGCACCACTGTACCTGCCTGCGTGCACTCTGCCCATGTGCTCATCGCGTGTGACCGGAGTCTTCCACAAGGATAGGCAGTCAGATTGCAGACATATTTTTAAAGTTAGCAAGCTAGTCAGCAGGTGTGAGTGCTAGCAATAGCTATGTCCTTTGTGTACATTCATTATGATAATGTTAAGTGTTTTCTTACATGTGAATGAGACATGAGGTTGTTAGATATGAAGACATGCTATGCTCTTCCCCCAATGCTCTGTCTCGTGGATTTCAGCAGTAATCAGGCAGCGTGTGTTTTAGGAGTGATTTTGGAGGGAGGGTTGAAGGGAGTGAGTGAGATTTTTTGGTTGGATTTTTTCAAAATCTAGGAGGCTCTTGGTGGTTTTTAAAAAATTACCTACCTTAACTTTAAGTCACATAACATACTGTAATCAATATTGGTATTGCATGAACAGTATAACCATTTCCTTATTATGGTATACTCTCACATCCATACTGGTGAGTCTGGAAGTGCAATTCATGTCAAAGATTATTTACAAATCATTATTTTTAGTCATCTCTCTCATCTCATTATCTCTAGCTGCTTTATCTATCTAGCAATTTAGAGTCACCAGTTAACCTAACCTGCATGTCTTTGGACCGTGGGGGAAAACGGAGCACCCAGAGGAAACCCACACGGACACAGGGAGAACATGCAAACTCCACACAGAAAGGCCCTCGCCAGCCACGGGGCTCGAACCTTCTTGCTGTGAGGCGACAGCGCTAACCACTACACCACCGTGCCGCCCTTGGCTAGCATTGAGTGGTATATCAGATATATTCCATTCAGCTAACATGATATTGAATGAGTCGAAGCTGAGTAGCTGAATGGAATATATCTGATATACCACAAAAAAAGCCAGCCAATATTATTATTATAATACATACACATACCTTTTGGGTGTTCTCTGCATCTTTCTCTTTCAAAATTCTCTCAAAATATTCTGTATTTAACGAAGCAAACCTGGTGGCCATGTTTGTTTGCAAGTTGTCACAGTCGCTCGATAGCACAGAAGTTTTACATCTCTGACGTGTGACATCATGTTGTCTTGATAACCGTGCAATATCATAAACCATATTCAACACTCATTCTCCATTGGGTAGAGTGATGTAATGCATGTAGGATAATCAGTATGCTAACAATATTGCATGCTATCAAACTAAATGAATGAAACTCGCTAGAAAGGAACAGCATACGTTTTTATTCCCTCGAAAAAGTATGTATGTATGTATGTATGTATGTATGTATGTATGTATGTATCATAAAGTGTGTTATTATACATGCATGTCTCATCTCATCTCATCTCATTATCTCTAGCCGCTTTATCCTGTTCTACAGGGTCGCAGGCAAGCTGGAGCCTATCCCAGCTGACTACGGGTGAAAGGCGGGGTACACCCTGGACAAGTCACATGCATGTATAATAATTAAATAATATTGGTTGGCTTTGAGTGGTCTATCAGATATATACCATTCAGCTAGCATGATATTGAACGAGTCGAAGGTGAGTTCAGTATCATGCTAGCCGAATGGAATATATCTGATAGGCCATGAAAAAAAGTCAGCCAATATCAGCATTATCAAAGACCAACGCGAGCTTACCCATGACTTGGTGCTGTTAGCGCAGCAGTGCAGTCGCCTTCCAGCTGGTGTAGTGTTCATCAGTTGTGTTAGCAAAGGCCAGTGCTAGCTTACCCATGACTTGGTGCTGTTAGCATGGCAGTGCAGTCACCTTCCAGCTGGCGTTGCATTCATCACTAGTGTTAGCGAAGGCCAATGCTAGCTTAGCTGTGACTCAGTGCTGTTAGCGTGACAGTCCAGTTACCTTACAGCCGGTGGGACATTGAGCAAGAGCATTAGTGAAGACCAATGCGAGCTTAGCTGAGATTCTGTGCTGTTAATGCAGCAGTCCAGTTACCGTCCAGCTGGTGCAGCATTGAGCAGGAGCGTTAGCGAAGGCCAATGCTAGCTTACCCCCGACTCGGTGCTGTTAGCGCAGCAGTCCAGTTACATTCCAGCCAGTGTAGCATTGAGCAGGAGCGTTAGTGAAGGCCAATGCTAGCTTACCCCCCAACTGAGTGCTCTTAGTGCAACAGTCCAGTTACCTCCCAGCCGGTGTAGTATTAACGAAGGCCAATGCTAGCACGGTCAAGCTGAATATTATCATTATTATTTTCTCTGTGTAATTTACTTAGTTACATTTAAAATCAACATCGACAGCTACACACAACAGAGCTACCTGGCAGCCAAAATTCTCTCAAAATCTTCTGTTTTTAACAAAACAAACCTGGCAGCCATGTTTGTTTACAAATTGTCACTGTCGCTCACTAGCACAGAAGTTTTATGTCTTTGACATGTGACATCACGTTGTCTTGACAACGTGCAATATTGTGACAATATTGCATGCTCATTCTCCATTGGGGAGAGTGGCATAATACATGGAGGATAAGCGATATGATAACAATATTGTATGCTATCAATAAACCCACAAGAAAGGAATAGAATACGTTTTTATTCCATGTAAAATGTGTCCTGTATGTATAATAATATTTAATATTGAACATCTTAGTAATTTACCAATACATTTGAAGGACTATGCAAGTAAAATTTTTTTAAAGTTTCAGTTTCATGAAATGCCCAAGAAAACCGATGGAATATATTTAGAACCTTGAAATCGTCAGTTGGTTTGGTTTGGAACATGAAATGGAACATAAACTCAATCTTCTCTGTCCATTCATCTTCAAGCATTCTGTTTTCATTGTTGTCAGTTCTTTTCTTTTAATTTCCTTTTTTTTTACAAGCTATGTCATAACTTCACTAGTCAGACCAGCCAGAACAGAAATTTAAAGTTGATGAAATTAAAAGTGAAATTAAACGTTCATGAAAATCTAGTTTTTAGTCTGATGAGCTGTCTTATGAAGGACTGTACATACAGTAATTGCGTGTCATTGGATAAGCTGGAGCTGGAGTTGGACTGAAACACAGCTAGTTGTTTTCCTACAACAACTTTGCTGGGTCTGCATCCAGATCACAGTCTGCCAGTTGATGACCCCTGTTCTAGACATTCATTCAGTTTCTGTACCACTTATCCATTGCAGGTTGCAGGTGAGCTGGAGCCAAACCCAGCTGAACACTGGGCAAGAGGCAGGGTATATCCTGGACAGGTCATCAATTTATTGCGGCACTAATACTGAGAGATAGCTGGTCATTCACACTCACACCGATGGGCAGTATAGAACAGGAACTTACATTATTCTATACTAGACTATGGGAGTAAACCAGAGCACCTGGAGGAAATTCACATAGGCAGAGGGAGAACATCCAAGCTCCACACAGAAAGGCCCTGGTGGTTGACCAGCAAGTTTGAACCATAAACCTGCTTACTGTGAGGCAACAATGTGAACCACTGCATCACCATGCCACAGACAGTTCAGTCTTATTTCCACTGTTGTGAATATACATGTTGTGCTGTACATTGTCCATATAGAGCCTAGGTTCAAACTCAGAACCTGCTTGCTGTGAAGCAACAGTGTTAACCACTGCACCACCATGCTGCCCAACTCTTCTGTGAAATGAATAGGAAAGATATGTAAATGGGAGAGGAAGGAATGAATCTGGACCTGCTAACAAGTCTTGAGACTTGACGAGAAACCATGAATTCTTATCTGATTACACCCAAAAAGTGGCCCTCCAATGGTATACATTTAGATGACACATTTTTGTAGTGTTAATACAATTTTACTTCACTACATGCATGTGGTAGTTTAAACACTAAGAAATGGTTGCAATGTAATGTAATAAAAGATAATGTTAGCTATAGCTAATTGTCAAGTCCTTCCCGTGCCATATGGTGGTGCCGATCTCTGTTTTTCGAGGTAGCCCTCAGCCTCTCGCATAGCTAGGGTTACAGTGAGTTACTAGTCCTCTGGTAATCACAAGAGTTTGACTCCCCACTCATATCTGTATTGCACTATGCATTGCCAGACAGCAGTAGGTACCATTTTTATGATGGTCTTTGGTATGACCCAACCGTGAGTAGAACTCACAATCTTCCAATCAAGAGGCAGACATGCTAACCACTAGGCCAACTCATGGTATGATAGCTAATTGTACTATCCATTTGTTACCTCTGCCAAATTTGTTGAACGAGGTTATGTTTTTGCCTCCATTTGTTTCACTGTTCCCAATGTAACTCAAAAAGTAGTGAACGGATATTGATTAAATTTTGTTGAAAGGGGAGCCATGGGCCAAGGAGCAATTCATTGGGTTTTGATGCAAATCTGGATATGTATATGGATCCAGGATTTTCTTGTCTGTTCCCAATGTAACTTAAAAAGTATGAACAGATTTTGATGAAATTTTGAGGAAAGGTGAGCCATGGGCCAAGGAACAATTGATTAGGTTTTGATGCAAATCCAAATATGTGGCTTGTCGGAGATATTAACTCTACCAAGTGGCCTTATAGTTTATATTATTTGTGAGCTAGCAATCTACATAGTCACCTATCCTTCATGATGATCAGTCTTTTCTGGACCAATCAATTCCAAAAATCCATCCATCCATTATCCATAACCACTTATCCTGTGTAGGGTTGCGGGCAAGCTGGAGCCTATCCCAGCTGACTATGGGTGAGAGGTGGGGTAGACCCTTGACAAGTCGCCAGGTCATCACAGTAGATGGGAAATGAATTGCAACTAGATGGGAAGTGAATTGCATACAAGTTACTGTAAGGTTACAGAAAAAAGAGGACCTGAAAACGATATGTGTTTGTAACCAGAGCAACAGGTTAGAGGAAGATTTGGAAAGATTTGAATGTATAATCAGACAACTTTATCAGCACACAAACAAATACAAAGCTAGCTAGTATGATATTGTGAGACTTGCTTTTTTTTTTCCATTTAGTGAATAACCTAACAGGTATGAGGAGCTCTCCTTATGAAGCATGAGTCACATATAGACCTGGGCTAATAAGTAAAGCTAAATTCAGATACTATAACCATTTGGGAATGTATTGTATTGTACTGTATTGTATTGTATTGCATGCTGTAGTTTATTATTTTTTGACAACATTAAAGCAGAAGCTTTTTACAAATATATGCCATTTTAGGTCCATATTGTACAAAAAATGTATAAGCTTTTAAATTTAAAATAAATAAACCTTAAAGAAAATTCACAAAAGGCAAAGATGTCTGCCTCAATTCACACACTGGACCACAGGAGGGAAAAAAATGATCTAAGGCTAACTAACAACCGCTTTATGTTGTTATGTATTAAATGTCTCAAATATTAGCTAGCATGGTAATCAGTCTGAGCAAACAAACTGGCAACATTTTTTGAAAACATATGGAGTAGGAGGTAGAGATTTGTTTCTTTCGAAATGTAGATAATAAAAGTAAAAGTAAAACTAGACAGAGAGTGTGACTAACATTCACAGTAATTTGTGCTAGCTGTTACAAACCGCAATGTCCGGCCACCATACCCTATAGATCCAGAACAGTGAGAGATAGAGAATGATGCTTAGCGAGGAAAGGTTATGCCCTGCCGCCCTGAACAAAAAAAAAACAAAAAAAAAACTGTTTTTCATGGATAATTCCGAATCAGTGATCCAGATCATCACCAAAAGTCCATCCATCTATCCAGTATCTATAGCTGCTTATCCTGTTCTACAGGGTCACAGGCAAGCTGGAGCCTATCCCAGCTGACTACGGGCGAGAGGCAGGGTACACCCTGGACAAGTCACCAGGTTATCACAGGGCTGACACATAGACACAGACAACCATTCACACTCACATTCACACCTACGGTCAATTTAGAGTCACCGGTTAACCTAACCTGCATGTCTTTGGACTGTGGGGGAAACCAGAGCACCCGGAGGAAACCCACACAGACACAGGGAGAACATGCAAACTCCACACAGAAAGTCCCTCGCAGGCCACTGGGCTCAAACTCAGGACCTTCTTGCTGTGAGGCAACAGTGCTAACCACTACACCACCATGCTGCCCACACCAAAAGTCATACCAACATAATTCAGCCCAGAGGTATTCTTCTTGTAAAATTTGGTGATGATTGGTTGAAAACTGAGGGAGAAATAAAGTCCTAAAAAACATTAGGAGAATAATAAGAAGAACAAAGTAGAAAGATCTTGAGTGAGCATAACAATTTGCATAGCAATGCTGGTAGCCAGCAATGCTAGCGCAAATTAATTAACTGCTAAAGCATTTGGTGGAAGAAAAACCTCATTTGGTTTAATCACAGTAACTAATCAATGGCATGAAAAGCCACTTCTTAAAACTCAACTACGGTACTAAAAGTTTAAAGTCCTTCCCACATCATGTAATCAGGCAACACCGATCTTCATTTTCCATAGCCCTCAGCCTCTTGCCTATACAGCTAGTGTTATAGTGGGGGGCTAGTCCTTTGGTAACTGCGAGTTTGACTCCCCACTCACATGTGTACTGCAGTGTGCCTTGCCAGACAGCAATAGGTACCATTTTTATGATGGTCTTTGGTATGACACAACCGTGAGTAGAACTCACAAGGTCTTGATCAAGAGGCAGGCATGCTAACCACTAGGCCAGCTCGCGGTTAACAACATTTGGCATCTTCTGTCTTGGTGTAGTTTCAGACTGCTAAATTTGTAACAATTTATACACCTCAGGGTTTTGTTTTTAATAAAGAGATACAGCATGAAGATAAAAAATTAAGGTTTAGCGTGTTGCTACCGTTGTGTTTTTTTCTTGTGACTTTGTATTGGTATAAAAGTGAACAAGGGCAAGTGTGACTATCCAGTATAAATCAAAAATGATTAGTATGAATTGTCACCAATAACTCAAGAGTGACTTCATAGCAGTTCGAATTCTTATTCATGTTTATTGAGTTTGGTTTGGTTATCATGTTTTATAGATGCATGTCAATCATTTTATCTGGGAATTAAACAGAAATGATTGCTAGAGATAGATTTTATATGGTTATCTGGTTAAAATTAGGATGTTGTATCTGAGTGAGCGGGACAAAGCTGTGAACCAAGCAGATCTGTGAAAAGAAAAGGCGCATTTATATGGAATTGACATGCGGAGTGTCTTCACACCAATCCGGCTGGGTGTCCCACCTGTGTGCAAACACACACACACACATGCAAACACTCAGGTTCCCACAGCATTCACGTGCATGGACACATTAAGCTTTCCTATCAGCTCCTGTGACCTCGGCTCCAAACAAGGCTGTCTTTCAGTCCATCATCCAGCTGCACATGGCCAAGACACACTGGCTCAGTGTTAGAACAGAACTGATAGATAAAGAGGCTAAAAAAGAGGTCAGGTGGAGTGAAAGGGAGCGAAGTGTAGCCTGTGAAACGCAGGAGACAGAAAGCACTGGCTAAACAAGCAAAGGAAAGCAAACCATGGTTTCTTCAGAAGCTGATTTTAGACTGGTCTACCTGTACCCTCAAGATGAGGACGAGGAAAAAAAACAGCCCATGACTCACTCGTGTAATATGTCAGTAGATATGCTAACACTCATGGAGTTCTGATTGCTTTCTCTTTTTTTTGTACCCTCTCCCCTTCACGAGCCACTTCTGTTTGTCTCTTACAATTATGTTTAATTCACATTGCTCACACTGCCGTGTTTCACAAGAGCTCTCTAGTCACCCTCTTGCTTTGTCTTTAGCAGTAGTGCCCTCCCTCTTTCACACATTAAAACGCACATACACACACAATCACACACACATACTCACGGGCATGACAGTTCCCTTAGTATCTCTCAGACCCAGTGCTTGTGTTTGAAATAGGGACTTGTGCGTATTGACCAGTTTTGGCTTGCTGCTTTTTTGTAAGATTTTGTAAGATTCCTTTCTTGACACACTTTATTTCACTGACAGTCTTTCACCAGTCTGAACTTGTAGTCAATCGAGTGGGCGTTTTTCTCTTCTTCTCTTCTTCTTCTTTTTCTTGTGGTCGGCTGGTTTGTTTTTGTACTGCTGTTTACTCAATTAGGTAGAGGTGTGGTAGAGAGAGCAAGAACGAGATCTTGCAGGTGCTAGTGTACAGGTCTGGTGAACAGGACCGAGACGATCCTCTCAGGCAAAGAGAGAGAGAGAGAGAGAGAGAGAGAGAGAGAGAGAGAGAGAGAGAGAGGTTGGCTTCAGCCTTCAGCGTCTCTGTTGTGGGTATCAACACAGTGTGACACAGTCAACTGATCTACAGCAGAGCCTCATGGAAAAGTAGGGGCCCTCGACTTGTGAACAGATGCTCTTACGCATCCAGAGAATCAGCGCAGGAGTTCAGAAGGGAGAAGATCATCCTTATGCCATGATTCGAAAAGAAACCAAGAGGTAACAGGGGCCTTCCCTACTTTCTCATTTCTTACAGATGTTAGGTTATGTGTCTCCAGGTTATGTGTCAGCGCAAATAGGGTTTGGCTGCATTGCCTTTTTCTGTGTGGTGTGTTTTTGCGAGGTCCGTTAGAGCTGTCTCTGCAGTGCACTGCAAAGAGGCACGATAATTGTGGTTACCCGACAAAGCTGTGGCTTCCCTTTGCATTCTTTAGAATTTGCAGCTCAGTTCTCAATCCCCCATTAGACACATACACACACAGACATAAAACTAGAAAAAAAATTCTCGACATTTGACTTTAAAGTTAGTTTTGCCCTCTTTAGCACTTTTTGAAAGACGATGGACGTGTGGATTTACATATCTGACACTTTTGTGTTAAATCATCAACTTTGTTATCTCCGATCTGTCAAGAGGGGATTTCACATCAGAGTCGCTTGCTTTTGAACTTTAAATTTCGCTGCCGTCATCTGCTGCAGATAGAGACTCCTGCCCTAGGGCTCGACTTTGAGATCCAGGCGATGTCGTTTCGCGAAGATCTTCGCAAAGTGAGGAAGAAGGCATCGTTCTGCGTCACGCACTGGACACAGCAGAACGGCTCCAGCAACACCTCCTCACAGTGAGTGGTGCAAGCCATCCGTGGCTGAATTTACTTCGAAATCTTATTCAGAAAGAAACGGCACCAAACATCAGAAACTTCAGCATTTGCTATGATAAAGTTTCAGTCATCATGTGTCTTTTTTTTAACGCAATCTTTGTGCTTTTATCTGATTGCTGGGAAATGACAGTCATTGCGCTCCTAGATACATGATATTATCAGCATCAGCCACTCAGAGCACTACTTAGGAAGTGCTGTCACATGTTTTGCGATATAAACAAATAAGTCATGATGATCATTCGTATACAAAATAGCACATTTTCTTTCTTTTAATAGCTAATATTTTGGGATACATATATTCGAACATTTATTACTGTATTAATTCATGTTAGCATTGTTTGTTTTTGTACAGAATATTTTTCAGGGTGCGTTTTTTTAATATGTTTCCATATTAAGAGCTTAATCAGCCTGATTTTGTGAAGGGAGATAATTTGTGATAATTGCACTGATTGTTTCATTGAAAGCTGCTTAATGATAGAGATTTGGGCATGAATTTAGTTTATCGTGTTTGTCTGTGGATTGTGTGTGCATACTAGAAGTGTGGAAGTAAATGGATAAGTAAAGAAGAACATTTTAAGTTTAATTGTAAAGAATATTTTGAAAATAATGCCATTGTATTAAATATAATTCACATAAGTACACAGTATACAGTAGGCTTGATACAATCAGGTCTGTCATGTTTTAAAATATAAAAATTAAAGCAGTGTCAATCAAGGCTTGACTTAAAAACTGGAATAGAGGAAGTGTACCTAATGTTTTGTGGAAGCCTGTGACAGCTTCAGGCAAAATGAACTCGGCTATAAGGCCAAAGCAAGTGAACAAGTTAATTTTATATATATATATATATATATATATATATATATATATATATATATATATATATATATAAAATTATTCTATCCACATTCACTGGATATGAGCAATCGTGCACTCTGATTGGCTACTCTACTACTAGGATATCAGCTCATATACCATGAGTAGAGAAAAACAAAATGGCGGAGCGTGTTGCTAAACCAATCATGGACGAAATAAAAACTCTACTCGAAAACAAAACCCTAAAAGGAAAAAAAAAGCAACAAAATATGAAATGAAAGTATTTGATGGTAAGAACGTATCTTTTTTTTTTAAGAATCGTTATTACAGCATTTTTCACAAATTGCTCCTGTCATTTCACCAGTTTGTTTATATTCTAAGTGGAAATAATTTTGTCGGTGTTTTGTATAAAGTTTTTATTTATTGAATTTGCAAAAAAGTCAAAATAAAAATGCCCTGTTTCTCAAAATCCAGTGAATGTGCATATAATAAAACAGTTATTTCACTCAATCTTGTCATACATGGCTTATAGCCAAATAACTGTTAGTCATCTATTAGTTATTATTAACTATTAGAATAACTATTAATTATATTATAAATATATGGCACTCTTAGGAACAGGGTCAAGATCAAGATTGACATGTAGCTTAACCCACTGGCACATTTACAGTTTGTTGAGATACGTTATGTAGATGCATTTGCAGTATTAATTTATATTCTTGACTATGGCTGATAACATAACATAACATAACATAACATAACATAACATAACATAACATAACATAACATATAACATAACATAATGTGTTTCTGGAAACTTTAATCCAGGGTTTCTTCAACTCTTCATATTTAAAATCAATTTCTCAGACCCTTTCAGCACGGCTTGATTTCATGAACACTATTTAAATACGTACAATAACATTTCATCTATTTATCAGAGCCATAGGGTTTTTTATTCCTGAACTTTCCATTGAGCAAGTTAAATTAGCCCTGTGACAGACTGACGATCTGTCCAGGGTGCACCCCGCCTCTCGCTCATAGTCAGCTAGGATTGGCTCCAGCTCAGCTGCGACCTGCAAAGGATAAGCGGTATAGAAAGTGAATGAATGAATGCTCAATTAATTATTATTCAAGCGATTGGTCATATAGACTAATGAGGACGAGAACTCAATTATAAATATAACGCTGAATGTTAAATTATTAAGAAATCAAATTATTTGATAATTAAATGACTACATAAAAAAATCACACACACCCTATTGGTGCTTGAGAGATCTATGGGGGTTAATAGGGAGTATCTGACCCATGGTTTTAATCAATGCAGTTATGTGAAGCAAGACTGGTCTTTGATGGTCTGACAATTTGGAGATATTTTGACGCAAATAAGTTGTGTTCTTCGGTGCATTTAGTTTTGTTTTGCACTTAAACAAGAAGTTGTGCAAATTAATAATACTAATACTTATTATTATTATTATTATTATTATTATTATTACAGATTGTAATGCATGGTCTGTGTGTGTGTGTTAATTCTAATGAATCAAATGGGCCTCCTCATTTCAAATGAGTCTAGCATCAGTTACTGGGAGAAAAGGGCTCCTGACTCCCGTGTGTGTGCGTGTGTTTGTGAGTGTTTGAGGGGATGTTGCCAGAGCTGCAGCCAGGAACTGGGAGCAAAATACTCGCTTCTGTGTCAGGGAAGAGGAGAAGGGAGTGTTGTGGGGGGGATTTCCAAAGAAAAAGGAGAAGTTGTTTTCTGAATGACCTGAATAGAGCAGGGGTGCTGAAGGAGAGGAAGAGAAAGTGTGTGAGAATGAGTAGGTGCTGTATAAGGCTGAAAGACATGCATGCCACACAAAATGCTGTGATATCAAATATGGCAGCCTGATCAAATCATGCACAGCACCCTCGGGGCTTTCTGGAAACACATAGCCGGCTTCTGAAAAGCCCTACAGCTTTTACCTACACGTTACCATCCTACAAACACGTTTGCATATTCGGAGTGCATTATGAAGTGTGTGTGTGATCAGTAACTACAATGGGGGTCTTCTTACCTGTAATGTGTGTGTGTGTCTGAGTGTGCACTGTTTGACTTATGCAAACAAGGGACAGAAATGTGAAATGGAGTATTTTGCATGGAACTTATCTGCTTTAGGATGAAGAGAAAGTAACGAGGAAAGAATAGTGGAATGAGGCGTGTGCCTCTTTTGAGTCAACACTGATAAACATGCTTATGAAAAGTAAATACATAGTCTCGTTCACTCTTAACAGTTGACTGATTAAAACGTTGCCTTAAAAGCGTGTGTGCGCATGTGCATATATATATATATATATATGTATGTGTGTGTGTGTGTGTGTGTGTGTGTATATATGTATGTTCTGCTGAAAGTTTTAGGATGTGAGAGTCTAAGCAGTGACAAGAAGAGAATTGAAAATGAGCAAGTGCTACTGGATGAGAGAGAGAGAGAGAGAGAGAGAGAGAGAGAGAGAGGGGTTGGTCATTCTAAGAACTTGTCCTCACTTCTCTATGCATGCAGCTAACTTCCTGTTTGTGTCGTCAGTTCAGCCATGGAGCCTGACCACACTTATGCATGTTACTCTTTTTAGAGAAGCCTTTATCTTTTCTACCTGCTGTGGCACACAAACAAAAAGCGCCTCAGTGCGTGACTACTGAATCAGAATCCAATTATTCACCAGTACTCCTGTGACTGGACGATTCTCGTTGCACATGTTTCATGAACATATGTATTAAACAGACTGTTCAAAAGGGGTTAAGACTAAAGAGAAGTTGTCGATTTGTTTTCATGCTCACCTGACATTTAAATGATGTATATCCTGTGTAGTTAGCATACAATATGTAAGGTCCTGAATAGATAGCATGTTTGAAGGAGTTAACTAAAGAGAGAGAGAAAAATTGGAATGCACATTGCAATTTGTTTTCATGATGTATTCCATGTCACAAGACACTACATTTTATTCCATCCACATTCACTGGATATGAGCAATCACGCTCTCTGATTGGCTACTCTACTACTTGGATATCAGCTCATATACCGTGAGTAGAGAAAAACAAAATAGCAGAGTGTGTTGATGAACCAACCAAGGATGAAATAAAAACTCTACATGAAAACGAAACCCAAAAAATAAAAAAGCAAAATATATATATATATATATATATATATATATATATATATATATATATATATATTTGATGGTAATATCATATCTTTTTTAACATATCTTTTTTTATTTTTCAAGAACTATTATTATTATTATAGCATTTTTCACAAATTGCAACTGTCATTTCGCCGGTTTGTTCACATTCTAAGTGGGAATGATTTTGTCGGACGTTTTGTAAAAAGCGTTTCTTTATCGAATTTGCAAAAAAGAAAAATAAAAAAGCTCTGTTTCTCAAAATCCAGTGAATGTGGATATAATAAAACAGCTATTTCACTCAATCTCGTCATACATGGTTTATAGCCGACTCGGCGCTACGGGCCTCATCGGCTGTCAGCTCATGTACGACTCGATTTTGTGGAATAACTGTTCAATGTTTATCCTATGTAGTGAGCATATGTAGTGAATACACTGCATATTTGAATGAGTTCAATTTAAAATAAAAAGAGTTGGCTATTATTTTAATGCATGCCAGGTCACCTAAGAAATGTAAAATTGAGCTAAATATCAGCAACCAAAACAATTACAGTGAATTAAAAGTGCATTATAGAACAATAATGATGTTTGCAAGAAATCACAAGCTGTACACATTTGACCTGATTCAAGGTTCAAACGTATGATATTCTTACCACAACGTTTCTTTAACTGAAGTCGACACTTTTGCAAAATGACTCGCATGATAACTCACATAACGTAGAAAAAGGAATCCAATAATAAATAATGCTTGTCATTTCAGGCATATGTTATTCTTTTTTTTTTAAATATGATTTCTCAAATATTAAAAATGAATCCTGCATGTGTGCTATTGCATGCATTTTTCTACATGTAATTACAGCTTAAGTGCATCCTATGGGTCATATAGTGCAAGTGGGTCTCTAGTGACATTATGTGTATCTTATGTAGTGAGCATATGTAGTGAATAGACTGTGTGTCGAAGTGTAAAACATAAAACCAATTCAGAGGATTAATATTAATGATTCTAAGGTTTATGTGAGATGGATACATAGTGTATCATTACATACTGTAGTGTATCATGTTCTGTGTCTGTGTCAGTAGCAAACTACAGGCGGATTAATAATCAACTACATACAAAGACTGTTTGTTGTGTATTTAAAACTTCAAGCTTTTGTGAAATACCTGGCAACTATACTGCACACACATAATGTCTGGTTGGAGTCTCATCGCATCGCTCCTGTGGAGGATGGCCCCATGTAGACAGTTGGGGGTTGCGCCTGGAGGACGCTCTGGACTCTTACGTACAGTGGTGCTTTTGTGGCTGGGGACTGCAGTTGACTTGCTGACTTTAGGACTGCAGTTGACTTGCTGACTTTGGGACTGCGGTTGTTGTGAACGGTTTTGCACTCAGGTTTCCATCGGTGGGGGGTTTATAGCATCAACGAAGCTGACTTTATGTTAGGACTGTTACTGTTATAGTCATGTTGTCTGTTGTTGCCCAAATGAGGATGGGTTCCCTTTTGAGTCTGGTTCCTCTCGAGGTTTCTTCCTCATGTCGGCTGAGGGAGTTTTTCCTTGCTACTGTCGCCACAGGCATACTCATTGAGGATAGATTAGGGATAAAATTAGCTCATGTTTTAAGCCATTCAAATTCTGTAAAGCTGCTTTGCGACAATGTTTATTGTTAAAAGCGCTCGCAGGCAAGCTGGAGCCTATCCCAGCTGACTACGGGCGAAAGGCGGGGTACACCCTGGACAAGTCGCCAGGTCATCACAGGGCTGACACATAGACACAGACAACCATTCACACTCACACCTACGGTCAATTTCAAGTCACCAGTTAACCTAACCTGCATGTCTTTGGACTGTGGGGTAAACTGGAGCACCCGGAGAAAACCCACGTGGACACGGGGAGAACATGCAAACTCAGCACAGAAAGGCCCTCGCCGGCCACGGGGCTCGAACCCGGACCTTCTTGCTGTTCTTGCTGTGAGGCGACAGTGCTAACCACTACACCACCATGCCGCCTTGACTTGACATAATGACTGTATACATAAGAAGCAAAGTATTACATGACATACAGTTGTGCATTTTCTAGTTGGCAGCAGTAAGGGACGTCAGAGGTCAAGTGTAGAGCGAGAACATTGTCACATTTTAACACAAAGGGCAAATGTTTTAGTCACAACAAATATAACAGACTGCAAATATGAGGCAGGTGATGACACAGGCGCAACAACACCAAACAGTCCACTGCTATGACCAAAACAGTAGTATAGATATGATCAGGGCAAAGACAGGAACCAATTCACTCCATAAACATCAACACACATGCCATGCTGGTGAACACACACACACACACACACACATATGCTGGTACATGGTCGTACATGCTTACTGAATCTCTGCCTCTGTGTTTCATCTGGACTACAATTTCAACTGTGTTTCCAGAGTTTAACTGCTAATATCTCTCATATCATAAAAGTGGAACAGCAACGTGAGTTGATCAAAAGAGCACCAGCAAACATTCAGTTATTATTCAGTTTGATTAAATCGTACTTGCTTAGCACTTTTAACAATGGACAATGTCTCAAAGCAGCTTTACAGAAATTCAGAAAAATACATTTCAATCTAAATTTATTCCTAAAGCAAACCAGAGGTGATGGTGGTAAGGGTAATAAGAGGTAATAAGAGGAAGAAACCTTGAGAGGAACCAGACTCAAAAGGAAACCCCTCCTCATCTGGGTGACACTAGATAGTGTGATAATACACCGATTAACCATAGCATTAACACCATCTAACATAGTGTAGATCCCTGTCATGCTGCAAAAACAGCTCCAACCCATCGAGGCACGGACTCCACAAGATATCTGAAGGTGTGCTGTGGTATCCAGCACCAAGACCTTAGCAGCAGATCCTTTAAGTCCTGTGAGTTGCACAGTGAGGCCTCCAAGGACCAGACTTGTTTGTCCAGCACATCCCACACTTTGTTCAATTGGATTAAGATCTGGGGGATTTGGATGTCAAGACAACACCTTGTCATGTTCCTCAAATCATTCCTGAACACTTTTTGCAGTATGGCAGGGTGCATTATCCTGCTGTAAGAGGCCAGTACCATTGGAAGTACTTGGTGTGCAACAATGTAGGTGGTACGTGTTAAAGTAACATCTACATGAATGTCAAGACCCACAGTTTCCCAGCAGAACATTGCCCAGAGCATCACACTGCCTCCACCCGTTTGGCTTCTTCCCATAGTGCATCCTGGTACCATCTCTTCCCCAAGTAAGTGACACATGCACCCGGTCATCCACATGATGGAAAAGAAAATGTGATTCATCAAACCAGGCCACCTTTTTCCATTGCTCCATGATCCAGTTCTGATGCTCAAATTTTAGGTGCTTTTATAGGTGCAGTGGATAGGGATCAGCATAAGCACTTTGACTGGTCTGCGGTTATGCAGTCCCATAGGCAGCAAGCTCTGATGCATTGTGTGTTCTGACACCTTTCTATCATAGCCAACATTAACTTTATTAGCGATTTGTGCTACAGTAGCTCTTCTGTTGGGTCGGACCAGACGGGCTAGCCGGTTCACTGGCTGCCCTTCCTTGGACCATTTTTGGTAGGTACAAACCATTGCATACCAGGAACACCCCACAAGACATGCAATTTTGGAGATGCTCAGACCCAGTCATCTAGCCATCACAATTTGGTACTTGTCAAAGTTTCTCAGATCCTTTTGCTTGCCCATTTTTCCTGCTTTGAACACATCAACTTTGAAATCTGCCTGTTCCTACACCTTGACAGGTGCCAATGTAATGAGATAATCAATCTTATTCCCTTCACCCATCAGTGGCTTTAATGTTATGGTTGATCAGTGTAAGTCATTTCATTTCTATACCTGGATACAAATTATTTTTAAGTTTGATATGCAGTGCACTCTTGTCATTTTGCGGTCACATCTTTGTATCTAGTGCCTTGCCATTTGCAGGAAATATGGCAGCATTTGAAATGTGCCCTAGCTGGTACGAAAGGACTACCAATGTTGACCTCTCAGCTTGTAGGTAAAAGGGGCTAGGGTGATACTGTATTAACAATCCTAGAAATGATGTTGCCATCTGTAGGTAATAAGAATTAGTTAACAATTTGGTACACTAAGAATGTACCCTAGTTGGTGCAGGACCCCAATAATGGCATTGTTTGTTACAAGTAATAGGGACTAGGGTGTCGTTTAGAATAATAGGAATGTAACCTAGCTGGGCGGCACGGTAGTGTAGTGGTTAGCACTGTCACCTCACAACAAGAAGGTTCTGGGTTCGAGCCCAGTGGCCGACGGGGGCCTTTCTGTGTGGAGTTTGCATGTTCTCCCCGTATCTGCTTGGGTTTCCTCCAGGAGCTCCGGTTTCCCCTCACAGTCCAAATACATGGTGACTGGCTACTCTGAATTGTCCATTGATCAAGCTTGGAGAGGGATGGGTTCTGCCAAGTTTAAAATGCTGGCTATGGGACGAAGAAGAACCTAGCTGGAGCAGAATGACCTTGAAATATCTAGGGTATAGAGACTAGGATGCGGTTTATGACACTTATGACACCTAGCTGGTGCAGAATCCTAGCAATGACTTTGCCACCTGTAGGTAGAGATGTAACCTAGCTAGAGCAGTATCCCCATAATGACTGTGCAGTCTGTAAGGAATAGAGACTAGAGCACCATTTGAGACACGATAAATGTACGCTTGCGATTTATAGGTTCTAGTCACTAGGGTACCAGTTAGACATCTAGCTGGTGCAGAATCACAATAATGACCTCATCAATTGTAGGTGCTAGGGACTAGGGGACCATTTGAGACAATAGGAATGTACCCTAGCTGCTGCAGAATGTCCAGAATGACCTTGCAATCTGTTGGGCACTATTTCAGAAATAAATGGAGAGAATATATGCATACTTCTTACAGTCTTTTTCCATCAACACTTATGACGTTCTCTTTATCAGTACACCAACTTTTACACCAGTTGCAATAATTAAACTTTTTTTTTAACCTTGCAAGAATAAGTTGCAATAATTAACCTTTTTAAGCTGACTACATGTGCACATGCACATACACATGCACATACACATGCAATGCAATCTCTTTGAGCACAGGACGTAGATCAGAAGTTGAAGCCACAATAATCAGATAGTTGAGGCCCTGCAACAGAGCTTGCATATTTCAGTTGCACAGGTCAGCACAGTTTTCTTTGGTTGATATACATACCAAAAGTATGCTTGCGTTTTCACCTCACATTTTGCTTGCTACTGAGAAATGGATACCTTGAGGCGAATCTTACATTGCTGACTTCATAGCAATGCAGCTGTAACGTTTATTTGAAAATACCCGATATATAATGCTGATCTAAATTATTGGTTATACACTACATAACCAGAGTTTTGTTGACAGCTGACCATTACAGCAATATGTGGGCCTTTTCTAAACTATTGCGACATAGTTGGAAGTACACAATTGTATAGGGATATCTTTGTATGCTGTCAAATTACAAATTCCCTTTACGGGAACTCAGGGGCCTAAACATGTTCCAGCATGGCACATAAAACGAGGTCCATGAAGACATGGTTTGCAAAGTTTAAAGTGGGAGAACTCGAGTGACCTGCACAGAACCCTGACCTCAAACCCAAACACATGCATGCATATATCTAGTTGAGACCAAGTATGAACTCAAATGATGGAGAATTCCCAGATAATGCTAACATTTATATTTAATAATTAAAACCCTTTCCAGTTGAGTTAAAACCCCTTATAATCCAAATAGAACATAAAGACGAAATGCGGTACACAAAGCCTAAATCAAGCTCAAAAAATGGAGCACAGTTCGGTTTGCAGCGTGATACAAAAGTACACCTTGTATCACCTGCCATTCTTATTGGGAAATTAGCAATTGGTCTTCTCTGTTGGTTGTCATGGATATTGTTGTTGTTGTTTCTTTTTGTTTCTTTTTTATTCATGAGGTCTTTATTAAGCACACACCTGATTATTCATCACAGCAGCTCTTCAGCATTCTTATTTAGTGTTGTATGATTATTTGAAAACTATATAAAGCATAGTGGGGGGGGGGGGGGTCTCTTTCTTCCTGGGTGGGTTTACCACATTTTTTTTTAAAGAAATAAAGGGCAGCAGAACATTTGTAAAAATTGGAGATAGTATTCAGCACATGACAGGCAAGTGTTATTTTGTCAGAAAATATAAGCACCAATCATGATCCAATATGCAAATTCAGGATGTCATACTGGTTTTGCAGAGGAAGGGGGTGGGGCATGTATGGTTTGGGGAATTTCTAATTTGCATATTCATAGAATATGGGTTTCTTGACAGTTGCAGAAGCATTGGTTTGTTTCTGTACCTCTCACATTTTCTCTCATCTCATCTCATTATCTCTAGCCGCTTTATCCTTCTACAGGGTTGCAGGCAAGCTGGAGCCTATCCCAGCTGACTACGGGCGAAAGGCGGGGTACACCCTGGACAAGTCGCCAGGTCATCACAGGGCTGACACATAGACACAGACAACCATTCACACTCACATTCACACCTACGGTCAATTTAGAGTCACCAGTTAACCTAACCTGCATGTCTTTGGACTGTGGGGGAAACCGGAGCACCCGGAGGAAACCCATGCGGACATGGGGAGAACATGCAAACTCCGCACAGAAAGGCCCTCGCCGGCCACGGGGCTCGAACCCGGACCTTCTTGCTGTGAGGGGACAGCGCTAACCGCTACACCACTGTGCCGCCCCCCTCTCAAATTTTTATTTATTTATTTATTTATTTAGTGACACCATCACATCAAGCAATGTGTTATTCAATAAAGGTAAACCTCATGGAATGAGTTTTGGGTGACCTTAAAAGACATCATTTTAGGTTGTGAGTGCAATACTGTCCTTCTAGCATCTTGTTGGAACACCTAAAATGGAAAGTGCATGCTCTTTGCATGCTCTCTTGGTTTCTTTCTACCTTGGTGGATAGAATTGCATGGCAAAAGTAATGTACAGTAACTGTAAAAGGTTTCTTTCTAAATAAATAAATACTGTAATACTGTTGTCTCTCTCTTCATAGCAGGAAGTCACATCAGGAAGGAGGAAGCATGAAGAAGACCAGGAGGCCGGTGCAAAGGAGGATGACCTGTCCGAGTCCTCATGAGATCAGCCGGGTTCTGCAGAGCCCCACCATACCTGCGAGTGCCCGTGCTGCCAGTCTAGATGAGCTCATTCAGCGATGCCTGCACTGCTTCGGTCAGTGTGTCTACCCATCTGTAATGACTATTATGATATTCAGTCTGTGTCTAAATGTCTGTTTACTATAATGACTTTCACGCTCACTGTCTAACTGTCAGTCTCTCTTTTTTTCTCTCTTGAAGTTAATAGGATAGAAAATGCAGCTTAGCATGTTACTAATGTTATTCTTGAAGATGTTCCTGTTTCAGAAAACTTCAGTTGACAGCTTTACCTCTGAATGTTACAAAGTGCTAACACTGGAGACTCCTTTCAAAATTGCTAGAACACTTCACCATATCAGTGGTTACACACTTTAAAAAAAATCTGGTTATCTGGAGCTACCATACATCCCCCTGAGTTAGCTGTTACTATGGAAACTATTTAACAGTAATTCCACGAAATCAAGTCGTACATGAGCTGATAGCTGACGAGGCACGTAGCATTGAGTATGAGAATGTACGATGAGATTGAGTGGAATAACTGTTTTATTCTATCCACAGTCACTGGATTTTGAGAAACAGAGCATTTTTATTTTTAGCAAATAAAAACTTTAGACAAAACGTCTGACAAAATCATTTCTTCCTCGAATGTAAACAAACCGGCAAAATGACAGTCGCAATTTGTGAAAAATGCAATAATAATAATTCTTAAAAAAATAAAAAAGATACTATGTTCTTACCATCAAATACTTTTATTCCATATTTTGTTGCATTTTTGTACTTTTTGGGGTTTTGTTTTTGAGAAGAGTTTTTATTTCATCCTCGGTTGGTTCAACAACACGCTCAGTCATTTTGTTTTTTTCTACTCACGGTATATGAGCTGATATCCTAGTAGTAGAGTAGCCAATCAGCACGCACGATTGCTCATATCCAGTGAATGTGGATAGAATAAAACCTATTATAACATGCATATTACTTAAAACCTTGCAGCCAGAACTGTTGTCAGTGCTGCTGTTAACGAATCGTCTTCTGAGAAATCACATTTGAGATTCGAGTGTCCTCTATAGAAGGGCTTTTTACTATTTTGTCATCTAGCATACAACAATGTGTATCTGACATCATAACAGAACTGATCGCTGTCTTCTGTACTCACATACACATCCTTTAGTTCCAGTCTAATATCTAATTTTGACTGAAGCCTGCCTCTCTACTTGTTTTCATTAGATCTTTCTTGTAACAGTGATGATGGTCTTATAAAAGAGAAAAAGTTACAAAGACATGAAAGATGGCGGCACGGTGGTGTAGTGGTTAGCGCTGTCGCCTCACAGCAAGAAGGTCCTGGGTTCGAGCCCCGGGGCCGGCAAGGGCCTTTCTGTGTGGAGTTTGCATGTTCTCCCCGTGTCCGCGTGGGTTTCCTCCGGGTGCTCCGGTTTCCCCCACAGTCCAAAGACATGCAGGTTAGGTTAACTGGTGACTCTAAATTGACCGTAGGTGTGAATGTGAGTGTGAATGGTTGTCTGTGTCTATGTGTCAGCCCTGTGATGACCTGGCGACTTGTCCAGGGTGTACCCCGCCTTTCGCCCGTAGTCAGCTGGGATAGGCTCCAGCTTGCCTGCGACCCTGTAGAAGGATAAAGCAGCTAGAGATAATGAGATGAGATGAGACATGAAAGATGGTTTTGCACTCTCTTTGCAGAAAATTATTAATATGCATAAACATCTTATTTTTCTGTTTTGCCTTATATGGTGTTTATCTTTCATTTAAAATGTAAAACCCATTTGTGTCTTTGACTTGGAAAAAAAAAGTCTGGAAAAGAGAAAAATCTAGTTTGCTGTTTTTTAGATCCTGGGAATGTCTTAGTCTTGATTTGCTATTGACACAAATCCTGTCTTGCGTTCCCTTCCTCTTTCTTGCATGAGTCTTCCCTTGTAAAATTATGATAATTTCTTTCTTTGTGTGCGACAGACTCTGAAGGAAAGTTAATCCGAGGCATGCAGCTGGTCAATATGACTCTGATGATGCACAACTGGGTTGTGCCATCACACACGTTCGCCCATAAACTGCTCTCCCTATATCCTTTATTGACCTGGCTCTGTTTATTCTCTTCCAAAACCAGAGGTGGACAGTAACAAAGTACATTTACTTGAGTACTGTGCTTAAGTACACTTTTTGAGTATCTATACTTTACTTGAGTATTTTTTTTTTGGAAACTTATTACTTTAACTTCACTACATTTGAAAGACAAATATCGTACTTTTCACTCCACTACATTTCTATCAAGGTCCTCGTTACTCGTTACTATGAAGCAGCTTTGAAAATGGATGTTTTTTTCTTTTCTTTTCTAAAACACGATTGATTTTTTCACAGGTGACACTGAGACAGCTGATCAGTAATCACTAGGGTCACGTCACGTGCATAGACTGGATAAAATCAAGTTCAATGATTTCTCAGCAGCATTATTTGAACACGGTCAATTGATGGCAGAATGGAAGGAGGTGGTTCTTCTAAAGAATGCAAGCACTCATGGCGCATGAACCCAAGTTTCAGTTTTCTGAAAGGATCAAAGAGTCGTTTTGTTTTAAATGTTTGCTTTGTTTACTGAAAAAGAACCACATTACGGCCTACAAAAACTCGCCTTCCATCTGCGGAAGCATATTGAGGTATATAAACATTTTATTCCAAGAGAAAGCTTGCAACAAAGTTGTCTGTGCTTTTAGAGCTAGCAATAACGTTGCAATAGCTATGCAGTCTGGTTAGTCAAATGACTTTCTATGGATTTCCCTGCCAAGTTGCCGTAGCTTAGTCCACGTCTAACATTAACACATAGCTAGTTAACTTGGACACTGTTAGTTAGCATGTAAACATGGAGTTACGCTAACATGAATAACATTAACTTATCTGAAGTCCTTTCAGAAATGTGTTTTAGCATAATCTTGTCAAATAAACAAAATGTAGAAATCTTTCTTTTCTAGTAACGTTAGCTACCCAATATGATTTCGAGTTTGAAAAGAGTTTGCTAGCATGTCAGGTGACATTTCACTGACTAGCTAGCTTAACGTTAAACCACCATGATGGCACAGCATGCGTTCATTTTCTGAATTCACATTTCTGTCTTTGGTAACGGTATTAGGTTTGTAAGTGTTGTGGCAATAATACAACAATGCGTTGACAGAAAATGTACTTTTAATACTTAAGTATTTTTAAAAGCAAGTACTTCAGTGCTTTAACTTAAGTGAAAATTTGACTGGACAACTTTCACTTGTATCAGAGTAACATTTGACCAGTGAGATCTATACTTTGACTTTAGTAATGAAGTTGGGTACTTTGTCCACCTCTGTCCAAAACAATATTTCATATTAGTGGCCTAAAGACTGTCTTTACCTAATCTTGTATTAATGGGCTGAGTTCAAGGTGTATATGTAGCAACACAGAGCATCACATAGCATGTAATCTCTAAAACAATGAAACAAGAGCTGCCTTGTTTGGTCATGTTTACAAATCTGTGTGCTGTTAGACTGGTTCCTTTGAGTGTGTGTAGCAATAAGAGTATGCATCCAACCAATTCTACGATGATTCCTTGACTAAGCATTACCTACAAGGACTGTCCTGTGGAGAAGAGACCGCAGAGGAGGCCTCAGATCTGCCAGTTCATCAGGTCAGTATTGTGATTGCATTGCGATAAACGTATTATAGTGTTTGCTGTTCTTCATATTTACGCTTATCTTCTCACTCAGACACTGGATAGCTCATTATCCTCTGATGTTTGAGACGGACCCCCTATTGGAGAAGGTTATGGGGGATATGTGTGCTCTGGTCAGGGCCGAAAAGGACTCCCACTGCCAGCTGATTGACACTCCATACCCGTGAGTGAGCACACACTGCATACTGTCCATATACAGTGCTGCGAGTTCAGAACAATTTTTTTTATATCTTGACTACATCACTGATATTCCACTGACAGTAATAGATTAATCTCAATAAAACAGATTATCACAGAGTTTCTGTCCAGTTGTAATTTAATCATAACCCACAATTTGAATGGAAGTCTTAAATTTAAACTTTTGACATGGAAATATTGTTAAAATTGTCAGAACATTATTGCTAGACCATAGGGAAAATATAGACACTAAGCATAAGCTAGTGAATGACTAAGGTTCAACACCTAAGCCTAGCTAGCATATACAGTGGTGCTTGAAGGTTTGTGAACCCTTTAGAATTTTCTATATTCCTGCATAAATATGACCTAAAACATCATCAGATTTTCACACAAGTCCTAAAAGTAGATAAAGAGAACCCAGTTAAACAAACGAGACAAAAAATATTATACTTGGTCATTTATTTATTGAGGAAAATGATCCAATATTACATATCTGTGAGTGGCAAAAATATCTGAACCTCCAGTATTAGCAGTTAATTTGAAGGTGAAATTAGAGTCAAGTGTTATCAATTAATGGGATGACAATCAGGTGTGAGTGGGCACCCTGTTTTATTTAAAGAACAGGGATCTATCAAAGTCTGATCTTCACAACACATGTTTGTGGAAGAATATCATAGCACGAACAAAGGAGATTTCTGAGGACCTCAGAAAAAGTGTGACTGATGCTTATCAGGCTGGAAAAGGTTACAAAACAATCTCTAAAGAGTTTGGACTCCACCAATCCACAGTCAGACAGATTGTGTACAAATGGAGGAAATTCAAAACCTTTGTTACCCTCCCCAGGAGTGGTCGACCAACAAAGATTGCTCCAAGAGCAAGGAGTGTAATAGTCGGCGAGGTCACAAAGGACCCCAGGGTAACTTCTAAGCAACTGAAGGCCTCTCTCACATTGGCTAATGTTAATGTTCATGAGTCCACCATCAGGAGAACACTGAACAACAACGGTGTGCATGGCAGGGTTGCAAGGAGAAAGCCACTGCTCTCCAAAAAGAACATTGCTGCTCGTCTGCAGTTTGCTAAAGATCACGTGGACAAGCCAGAAGGCTATTGGAAAAATGATTTGTGGACGGATGAGACCAAAATAGAACTTTTTGGTTAAATGAGAAGCGTTACGTTTGGAGAAATGAAAACACTGCATTCCAGCATAAGAACCTTATCCCATCTGTGAAACATGGTGGTGGTAGTATCATGGTTTGGGCCTGTTTTACTGCATCTGGGCCAGGACGGCTTGCCATCATTGATGGAACAATGAATTCTGAATTGTACCAGCGAATTCTAAAGGAAAATGTCAGGACATCTGTCCATGAACTGAATCTCAAGAGAAAGTGGGTCATTCAGCAAGACAACGACCATAAGCACACAAGTTGTTCTACCAAAGAATGGTTAAAGAAGAATAAAGTTAATGTTTTGGAATGGCCAAGTCAAAGTCCTGACCTTAATCCAATCGAAATGTTGTGGAAGGACCTGAAGCAAGCAGTTCATGTGAGGAAACCCACCAACATCCCAGAGTTGAAGCTGTTCTGTATGGAGGAATGGATTAAAATTCCTCCAAGCCGGTGTGCAGGACTGATCAACAGTTACCGCAAACATTTAGTTGCAGTTATTGCTGCACAAGGAGGTCACACCAGATACTGAAAGCAAAGGTTCACATACTTTTGCCACTCACAGATATGTAATATTGGATCATTTTCCTCAATAAATAAATTACCAAGTATCATATTTTTGTCTCATTTGTTTAGCTGGGTTCTCTTTATCTACTTTTAGGACTTGTGTGAAAATCTGATGATGTTCATATTTATGCAGAAATGTAGAAAATTCTAAAGGGTTCACAAACTTTCAAGCACCACTGTAGCTGTTCAGTCTTTCATAGAGATACTGTAAAGGTTGAGTGACAGTAAAAACAAGACATCTGGAATAGCAACGTTTCTCTCGGGCATGTTGATAAATGACTAAGAAAGGGTCCTGTATGACTAAAATGGCTCTGTTTTGTCTGCTAACTGAACTGCCATGGTGGGTTCACCCATACCAGACAGTAGCATAGATACACACTGGCCACTTTATTCGGAACACCCACTCATACACCTGCTGTTGTATGCAGTTCTCTAATCAGCCAATCCCGTGACAGCAGCACAATGCATGAAATCATGCAGATACAAATCAAGAGCTTCAGTTACTGTTCACTTCAGACATCAGAATGGGAACAGTTGTGATCTCTGTAACTTTCTGTGACTGTTGCATGGGTGTTGGTTAGTGCCAGATGGACTGGTTTGAGCATTTCAGAAACTGCTGATCTCCAGAGGTTTTCACACACAACAGTCTCTAGAGTTTACACAGCATGTTGCGAAAAACAAAAAACATTGATTGAGCGACAGTTCTGTGGGTGGAGACAAACATCTTGTTGATCAGAGAGGTCAGAGGAAAATGGCCAGATTGGTTTGATTGGTTGCCAGGAAGGATATCATAACTCATAGCAACTCTTTACAACCGTGGTAAGCAGAAAAGCATCTCAGCATGCAACAGCAGAAGAACACATTGGGTTCCACTTCTGACAGCCAAGAACAGGGACCTTAGAATCAAGAACAAGTTCCTATTGAAGTGGCCAGTGAAAACCCCAAGAGATCAGCACTTTCTGAAATACTCAAACCAGTCCATCTGGCTCATACCAGCACCCATGCCACAGTGAAAGTCACACTTTGAGATCACGATTTTTCCCATTCTGATGTTTGAAGTGAACATTAACTGAAACTCTTGATTTGTATCTGCATGATTTGGTGCATTGTGCTGCTGATTACATAACCACATAGAACAGCAGGTGGTGGGTGTTCCGAATAAAGTGACTGGCGAGTGTACGTATATTAAAACGATGTACTGTAATCATGAACAAATTGCTAAGATATAAGGTGAATAAAACACTTCAGGCCATGATATGACATGAAAGTAATCCACTTCAGGGTGGATAAAGTATCTTGCTGATTATTTTTCAAATAACAGCACACCCCATTGTGTTTTATCCCTGACTTGTGCTTCAATCTCAGAATTGTCTTCGTGTTGCTAATCAGACTCGTTTCAACATATAAATAAATGATTTATTCTCTTGTATTTTCTTGTCTATTTCTGAAAGCAGTAATCCTCCTGCGGACATCTGCCTGGCTCCCTCACCCTCAGTGAAGAAGAGGAAGGTGTCTCTGCTGTTTGACCACATGGAGGCTGATGAGATGGCGGAGCACCTCAGTTACCTGGAGTTCAAAAACTTCTGCAGCGTTTCAGTGAGTGAGCTGACAAACACTTGCCACACCTTATGGATTTCCTCCAGACACAGACTGTTACACAGCACAGAATAAACACTGATTCATATATGTAATGTCTGTATTAATAATGACAATTTAAATACGACTGATAATGTTTAGAAAAATTATATATTTCCCATGCTGAAGTAATTGAAACATGAACTAATGACTAACACGCTTTGAACTGGAAATTGTGAACTTATTATCTTGCTTTGACTGGTTTATGATGAGGCATAGCTGAGTTTGTGATTGCTAATTCTGTAATGTTTGCTGTCTTAGTTCCTGGATTACCGCAGCTACATGGTGCACGGCTCGGTGAGGAATAACCCGGCACTGGAACGCTCCGTCATGCTGTGTAATGGTGTCTCGCAGTGGGTCCAACTCATGATCCTCAGCAGACACACCCCACAACAGAGGGCTGAAGTCTTCACAAAATTCATTCATGTAGCACAGGTAAACTCCCGCCAACACAATACATGCATATAATAGCCATATCTTTAGAATGTACTGAAGTCATTGGGTAGCAAGTGACATTTATTTATGTACTATTGCTCACTAGTCAAAATAGGGGTCGATTTTTTTGGTTATTTTCTTGTAAAATACAATAACAAGCTAGCTAAATATTACTATTCATACTGTTCATAGGGATAATGACTAAGGCTGACTAAGTAAAGATAACGATCACGGTCATGATCGGGGAGTTTCTTGTTATCGTAAAGACCTGGGTCTAAGTAAAATTTTTTCTGGGGCTTTTTTTGTTTGTTTGTTTGTTTGTTTGTTTGTTTGTTTGTTTGTTTGTTTGTTTGTTTTAAAGGGACATTGGCATAAATAGGTTGGGGAGGTTATATCTAACTTTACAAGAAACATTATCACCCACACACATTCAAAGGTTATGATATCTATATTAGTGATTTTTGCACTTCTCTTTTTAAATGTACGTACTTCAGTTTCTGTCTTATTATTATTATCATCATCATCATCATCATGAACACCCATCAGGCCTCAGGAAACTGACGCATGTGTCAATTTGTCATCGGTTTCGTTAACATATCATTTCTCACTCACATATCTCTCCTTTAGGACCACCAAGGCACAAATTCTAAGCTACATTATTATAGTACAACATTCAAAATCACAGATGACAGCCCACCTCACAAGACTATGATCAGAGAAATATGTCTTCCAAGTTTCTCACACACACACACACACACACACACACACACACACACACACACACACACACACACACACACAAATACCATTTTCTCCAATGCATCCAAGCTCAGTTGACTGCAGCAGCCCATTTGTGGTGTCTGGACAACACAGATTTATGTTGACCTTAATACTGCGTGACAAAAAAACAAACAATACTATTTTATCCCTATATGTGACTAATATGCCAAAGGCTGGCTATGGGAGGGTTGGATGACTGGTTCTGCGTAGGCTACATGTAACATTAAAGCATAGGATTAAATTATGACAGGGCAACTACTGGGCGGCACGGTGGTGTAGTGGTTAGCGCTGTCGCCTCACAGCAAGAAGGTCCGGGTTTGAGCCCCATGGCCAGAGAGGGCATTTCTGTGCAGAGTTTGCATGTTCTCCCCGTGTCCGCGTGGGTTTTCTCCGGGTGCTCCGGTTTCCCCCACAGTCCAAAGACATGCAGGTTAGGTTAACTGGTGACTCTAAATTGACCGTAGGTGTGAATGTGAGTGTGAAAGGTTGTCTGTGTCTATGTGTCAGCCCTGCGATGACCTGGCGACTTGTCCAGGGTGTACCCCGCCTTTCGCCCGTAGTCAGCTGGGATAGGCTCCAGCTTGCCTGCGACCCTGTAGAACAGGATAAAGCGGCTAGAGATAATGAGATGAGATGAGGGCAACTACTGGTGTTTACATGAGCACAAATTGTTGTTGACTTGTTAAACTTAGTCGGGGCAAACAGACCACCACTGTAGATAGTCATTAAACCACTCGAACTTTAGAGCTCACCTGGTACACTAATTATACAAACCCTACTCAACATAACCAGGCTACGCAGAGTGGTTTTGGTGCATCAACATAATTCGATAGGTTACACTCTTGATACATTCTATATACACACCCACGGTCGATGACTTACCATCTGTTTTCATCTTGAAAAATCCAACAATTGCTGGGTTTCATGTGATGTCACATCCGTCTCATTAGTTATTCAGAACTTTAGCTGGTGGTCTACCAAAGCTCAGTTGACAAAGCGTTTGTACAGAGAAGGTGCATTGCTTGCATGAAAAACGCCTTACGCTTGCGTTGTTTTAGGTTGTTCGAATCGATCAAACCATGAAACTGATAAAAGTTTCTTCAGGGTTCCCCGTGAACTAATAAAAAAGGGTGAACGAACACAGGATTTCACAAAAAGATGTCGAGAAAGGTGGCTTTTGAACCTCTCACTGAAATCGAAGGGAGCCGAGTCGAAGCTTGAGTTTGCAGTGATCACTTGGTGAAAGTTTGTATATCCGTCTCAGCTATGTCCTTAGTGTTTTCCAAGTACTTTTCTTGCCATGTGGCGTTATTTTACGTTACTTTTTTTAGTCATGAAGCACTAAAGTCCCCAGCTGTTTCTTTGTTTACTTCTCACTCCTCACAAAGTCCATATGCATGAAGGTCGTGACAAAATTCTTACCCAGCCATACAGTTACAATGCGCTGTGATCACTTCTCCATCTTGTTTAACTAAGATCCAGGCCTTTAAAGGGGTTTCTGATGATCTTTGCGAATGATTTACCTGAGAGATAAAAGCGAACACAAGTGAGAATCAAGTCAACTGTTGTTTGTTTACACTTCAACTTGCAGCGCTTCATTGTAAAGATGTGAACACAAAGCTTAAAAAAAACTTGCACGGGTAAAAACAATATAGGATTCATTCGGCAGCAACTTGATAGCGAGGTCCTTTACCCAGCCACATAGAAAAAAGTTGTAAGCCTCCATACTCTTCCACCTGTTTTGCAGTGTAGAAGGACGTCTGCAACACCAGATAGTTCGAGATGTCGGGGAACTCGACTGAAGGGTAGTTTTCGAGATCGTATGACAAATCCTTCTTTCCCAGACTGTAGGGGTCTGTTCCATTGCACATAGCAATCTCCTGAATATATCTAAAGCAAGCAGTGGCTTCTAGATTGCGAGTATACTCTGATAAGTTATTGCTAGTTGTTTGCACTACGGCAGCCGTTTAGACCACCAGCTATTTCACTTCTGGTAAAACCGCTAAGAAAAGTCACGTGACTGAAACCCAGCAATAGTGGATTTGTTTTTTGAAGTCGTCTTCCAACCAGTTCTGAATGATGTTCTTCTTCTGTTGGCGGTTACCAAAATTTTGAATGTGCACTGTGCAGTGTTCAATTATGTCCCCCAGGACTATAGCCCCGAGTGATAGGGCCTAACAACACCACTGGTCATGACAGAGTCAATATAAAGGCACAGTGAGACAAAACCATCTGGAATAACATCTCCCTCAGATGTGGTGTTAAATTGCTAAGAAAAAAACGTACATGACTAAAATTACACTGTGATTACACTTAGGATTGCCCATCAACCAAACTGCCATGGGTTCCAAAACTATTTATAAAAAGTATTTAAATACCACAAGATCAGCTTGATATCAGATCATATCGTACAAATCTCTTACAATCTGACAATATACAGTATGGATGTACTGAAATATGATCATTAAAATAATTGTCAGCTATTAAACAAGCCCTTTACTCATGCTTACGAACATATTTGTTGAAAAATATCAGGGAACAGAAAGGTGGATACAAGCGGTCCTGGTCTCAAAGTTTCCTTTTGGCCAGTTCACAGTGAATTAGGTTTTTGTTTTTAATGATTTAAGATTTTAAAGTTTTGACACAATTTTACATAAAATATGCGAATACTCTACGATTTTAAGATTTGAAAGATGTGCCTTTAGTTTCAGTTTTAAATTTCGTTTTAGTACTGGAGTCAGATTGAAACTTGAAGGGCCTTTTCGTGACAGATGTTTTGAAAGAAATACAAAAATACAAACTGTACGTTGTGCAACACCCATGAAACAGGCACTTTCTTACTGCCAGTTACCATTTCCCCACCAAAATGGAACGTTACACAACAAACTTTGAAAACAGAAATCAATTCCTTCATTTCTGTTTTGTTTTATTCAATGCAGTTTGAGAGATTTCTTTATAACGGTACCACTTTTTCTTAAAGGCAGTGTTAATACAAGTCCATCACATCTGCATTAGTCCTTTCTTACACCTGAGATGAACCTACTAAGTTTAAGTTCAGTTAACTGATCTGTATAACAGACAAGTGTTCAGGAAGGCTTCTTTGATCTTAGAGTGTGTAGATCATCCCCTTCAGTCTGAATTTGTACTGTTGCCCTCAGGCCATCGGTGGAAGGTGCCTGCTCAAGAGATTTAAGGTTTCCTTTGTCCCTACTGCCATCCAGGTGCTGAATGGCAGTTAGCTCCATGTTTGTAATTGTCTAGTGCTCATGTTTAATTTGTACAGACCCTGCCCATGACATGTTATCTGTTGTTGTGTATTGTGTGTGAATATCTTTGTGTGCACTTTTCTAGCTGCAAACCCATTTCCCTGTTTGGGTACACTAAAGATACTTTGACTTGACTTTTTGACTGTACATAAACATGTTTTTGTTCATTTTAATGTCAAGTTAACACAATACTAGTGTCAAGTGACACAATTTTTTGACATATTCCGGTTATGACACTTTCACTGGGTTGACTGAATGTTTAGAAGTTGTGATAACAGCTGTATTAGCTTTGCATATAATATGGACACGAGTGGTTTACTGGGAAATACACCACTCATACTTTTCATACGAGCTACATCTGGGATATGGAGAACCAAAACCGTGACATAAATCTCTATCTGTCACTTGTGAGGAAATCGATAAATTGTTTTAATAAATTTGGGTGCTTTTTTTTGTGAATGTGTCGATATAATAAAAAGAAAATCACATGTTGGCTTGGGCGGCACGGTGGTGTAGTGGTTAGCGCTGTCGCCTCACAGCAAGAAGGTCCTGGGTTCGAGCCCCGGGGCCGGCGAGGGCCTTTCTGTGTGGAGTTTGCATATTCTCCCCGTGTCCGCGTGGGTTTCCTCCGGGTGCTCCGGTTTCCCCCACAGTCCAAAGACATGCAGGTTAGGTCAACCGGTGACTCTAAATTGACCGTAGGTGTGAATGTGAGTGTGAATGGTTGTCTGTGTCTATGTGTCAGCCCTGTGATGACCTGGCGACTTGTCCAGGGTGTACCCCGCCTTTCGCCCGTAGTCAGCTGGGATAGGCTCCAGCTTGCCTGCGACCCTGTAGAAGGATAAAGCGGCTAGAGATAATGAGATGAGATGAGACATGTTGGCTTGAAGATATGAAGTTTAGCTTCTCGAGTTGAAAAACTCGCATTTTTCATACGAAATACATTGCAGATCTGAGTGACATATTTCAATAATATTGGCTGGTGTTGAGTGGTATATCAGATATATTCCATTCAGCTAGCATGATACTGAACGAGTTGAAGATGAGTAGCTGAAGGGATATATCTGAATATATCTGATACACCATGAAAAAAAGCCAGCCAATATTATTATTATTATTATTATTATCATTATTATTATACACACATAGACATTCCTTTTGGGTGTTCAACTCGTCTTTCTCTTTCAAAATTCTCTCAAAATCTTCCGTATTTAATGAAGCAAACCTGGCGGCCATGTTTGTTTACAAATTGTCACAGTCGCTCGCTAGCGCGGAAGTTTTACATCTCCGACGTGTGATGTCATGTTGTCTTGACAACCATGCAATATCGTAAACCATATTCAACACTCATTCCCCATTGGGTAGAGTGACGTAATACATGTAGGATAAGCGATATGCTAGCAATATTGCATGCTATCAAACCAAATGAATGAAATCTGCTAGAAAGGAACAGAATACATGTTTTTATTCCATCAAAAAAGTGTCCTGTATGTATAATAATTTCCAATATTTCACTCCGATGACGTTGCAATTTTGTGTGTGTGTGTGTGTGTGTGTATGTGTCCATATAATATAAAGAAGATGCCATAGTGGCATGAAGATATGAAGTTTATCTTCTCATGGTGAATGTATATATCATGAATGAACAAAGTGAACGAATGAAATATTTTTCAACATGAGAAGATAATGTTCTTTATATTATATGGACACATCCACACAAAAAAAATATGCAAGTTAATCAAAAGAATTTTAATTTTGAACCAGTTTGCTATTTTGACAATGCACGTCTAGTCAGCGGAAATACACTGGGAGTGACATCATCGATATCCTCACAAGTGAAGATACTGGAAAACAGGAAAACATGTTACTCAATGTCCCGGATGTAGTTTGTATGAAAAATATGAGTGGTGTATTTCCAGCACTGGTGTATATATATATATATATATATATATATATATATATATATATATATATATATAAAACTCACTTAAAATAGGCAGAAATATTCATAACTCTGTCAATACAGTGAAATTTAGTCATTTAGCTCAAAACTAAAATTTACATGATTTACTTTGTTAATCATGACCATTACAGTATGTGACTTTGACATTCCAGATAAATATAAAGCTGCAAAGTCTGTTGTCCAGGAAATTTGGCAGCAAAGTGTCATAGCAACCTTTTCTTAACAAGTTATTTCTGGATGTTTTCAACTTTACATAAAAGTTGACAAAAGCAGCCTGTCGGAATAAGCCTGCAGAAATGATATAGGTTTATGTCAGTTGTGAATACAAGTGCACTTATATACAATAATAAGTAATAATAAAATGAGTGTATACAATAATTAATAATAATAATACAAATGTACTTACAATAATGAGCAATAATATGAATGTTCTTATATACAGCAATAAGTAAAAAAAAATACAATCAGTATCCTTATATACAGTAATAAATAATAGTATGACAAGTGTACTTATATACAGTAATGAGTAAAAGTACAAGTATCCTTACAGTATATACAGTAATGAGTAATAATGAGACAAGTGCACATATACAAACGTTTGTACAATAATGAGTAATAATATGACGACTGTTTTTGCATTACGCTAGAGTATGGAGCAAAATTTTTCAAATCAACCTTGAAAGCATTTTCAGCAGCAGGCTGTCGCAGAAGAATGACATTCTGTCAAGACACCGAGATACTGAGTTAGCACATCGCTAAGGAAGTAACTGTCACAAGAATTCCAAAATGTCAGTGTGCAAGGTACTATATTTTCCCAAGACGTTCCTTCTTGCTGAATTTCTAATACCGTGGAATAAACCCAGTCATGACTCATTTATTACTCCGAAACCAGCGCCCATCAAATTAATACTCTGTGTATTATCATGGTGACTGCTGTATTAGTTGCTGGTTCACGTGAAATGATGTCATTGACGAAGCCCTATGCTGTGCCCTTGAGCAGTCGCTGTGCTTTACAGTGTGGGTACAGGCATGCAGTCATACCAGAGCTGACAGGCAAACTTGTGCAAACACATAGGAAACTGGTGAGCTGATGTGTCATGATGTGAGTGGTTGGTAATTTAATGAGTATGTCATTCTGACACCATGTTCCTGTAAAGGGAGAATTCTTACATAAACTTCCTGAATATTTCAAAAGGCAAATGTACAGGAAGCAGTGCGTGCACACTATAACACACATAAACACTCACATAGCAAATAGATGTGCAGCTACAATAAGAACTGCAAGCCAATAGAACATTCTTCCCCTTTCTGTGTGTGTGTGTGTGTGTGTGTTCATGTGTGTATGAGAACAGAAACTGAGGTCCCTGCAGAATTTCAACACTCTGATGGCAGTCATAGGCGGTTTGTGTCACAGCTCCATCTCCCGGCTCAAAGACACAGCCAGTCTACTTTCCTCTGACGTCACCAAGGTTTGTGCAATCCCACACATTTACCCACAAAAGACAATTTTGGAGCCCCCCACACACACACAAATCGCAAAGCCGTTATTTGAATTACAGTTGACACTACTGTCCGACATGCTGTCATAGAAGATTAATCAACACCCTCTGACCAGTCAGATTCGAGAATTCAACAGCAATGTTATATAAACATATTGTACATATTAAATGAAAAGTTGCTCTTTAAAAAAACGAATGTATTTTTTCTTTCTCTGGTTGTTGCTTTGATTCACACCTGCACTAATTAGACACGTGTACCAATTAATTTGTGTCTTAAAACTGATCATAGTACTGTCTCCTGCAGGTTTTCTTTGCAAATTTACTTTCTACGCTTTAATAAATCCCTCATTTGGGCTCCTAAGTGGCACAACACAAAAGCATTCATGATGTCATCAGGAGAGTGCAAGTTCAAATCTTCAAATGCCACAGCCACCCATGGGAGCCAAGGGAGCAAAATTGCCCATGCTTTCAGGATAGAGAGGGATTGCATACTCTCTCTGTCCTATCAGTCGTGGGTGTCTGTGAGCTCATGTATGTAGAGAAGGGTGGATAGCGCTCTACTCTGAGTGTATTATGTTACCTTGTCATGAAGTAGTTGTTGTGTGATGGGGAGAGCCGGCTTATGGGTGGGAATAGGCAGGTGACCAAATTCAACGGGGGGGGGATGGAGAATGGAACTTATTTTGTTTTATTAGCTTTGCCAGATAACAATATAAGGCAGGGTAACCACAACAGCCTTGGTAGGCCAATTACTGCAGGCCTGTAATATAACTAAGAAAAATTATAAAATCAATAGCAACTGTTGATGACCTGGCGACTTGTCCAGGGTGTACCCTGCCTTTCGCCCGTAGTCAGCTGGGATAGGCTCCAGCTTGCCTGCAACCCTGTAGAACAGGATAAAGCGGCTAGAGATAATGAGATGAGATGAGATGAGAATAGCAACAGGTTAAAAGCAGTGTAAGGCTACACGAAGTATTGCACTTGAGGCAAATAGTCTTAAAGCTAGACGGCCTTTCGATTTCATAAAATTGGTGAAATTTACTTCCCTCTGAAATTTGGTCATTGTGATATATGTTTATTTCTGCGATATCTAAAAAAACCCAGGCTATTCTGTGACTGGGAAGTTATTTAATCTGAGGGGATTCATGAACAAATAATGCGCATGAAATCGCTCGCTTCGCACAGTCAAGCAGACAGAGGAAGTCCGGTGTACGCATGCGCACGTTTACCTTGACCATGCACTGACAGTTACATCGTTCCGTCGCTAAACGAACAGCTGATCACACCGAGGTGCTCGCTGACCGCCGATATTTATTAGTTTGGTCCTGCGTTTCCTTTCCTTCGCAGCATAACGTCTTTTCTTTTCGCTTTCCATTACTGTAGTCAGTCTTTCACGTTTCATTTGCGTCCTCCATTTTCCTCTCCTGTTTCAAATTTGTATCCCACAATGCCTTGCACGAATGGGGAAAGCCCACCATGTGATGCATGATGTAGTATCCTGAATTGGGTCATGGTGAAGCAGGAAAAAAATAGCTGAGAAATTAGGGCCACATGGCCCTAGAATCATTAATTGTTCTATTTTAAAAAAACTAATAAAATTGGAAGTCTGTGATTCGAATTCCGTAGCTTTCGGTCCACTAAACAAAAATAATTGAGTATCAGGGAAAATTCTTTTTATGACCTAAACTTGAAAAATCTGAAAGGCAGTCTACCTTTAAAGGTTCGAGGGTTTTCATGGTTATAAATAGCTTGCAATGATCTAAAAGAGTAATGTACCATAGCTTTGAATGAGGCGGCACGGTGGTGTAGTGATTAGCGCTGTCGCCTCACAGCAAGAAGGTCCGGGTTCGAGCCCCGTGGCCGGCGAGGGCCTTTCTGTGCGGAGTTTGCATGTTCTCCCCGTGTCCGCATGGGGTTTCCTCCGGGTGCTCTGGTTTTCCCCACAGTCCAAAGACATGCAGGTTAGGTTAACTGGTGACTCTAAATTGACCGTAGGTGTGAATGTGAGTGTGAATGGTTGTCTGTGTCTATGTGTCAGCCCTGTGATGACCTGGCGACTTGTCCAGGGTGTACCCCGCCTTTCGCCCGTAGTCAGCTGGGACAGGCTCCAGCTTGCCTGCGATCCTGTAGAACAGGATAAAGCGGCTAGAGATAATGAGATGAGATGAGCTTTGAATGAGCTCAAGTTTACCATAGTAAGGTTCAGTTCATCAGATAAAGTGTTCCAGATTATAATGGTTCTTATAGTAAATGAATGTTGATTGGTAGAAGACTTACACTTAGGTGTTACAAACTTAATCACATTTAAGCTACTGGATAGACCTGGTTTGTCTAGCAGGACAGTAAATGCAAGGAATGGAAGACTGATTTACCGTTACCAAGCCATTAATTACTTTAAAGAAAAAAAACATAGATGTAAATAATTTCCCTTACAGCAATACTTCGAATGCATAGCATATTGTGCCTAATTTCATCTGAAAGCTTATTAGCATGAGCAGCCTGATCTAATACTTGTTTAAACTGGAGGAATCCATGGCCTGATGGTTAGAGAAGCAGCTTTGGGACCAAAAAGTCACTGGTTCAATTCCCTGTACTAGCAGGAATGGCTGAAGTGCCCTTGAGCAAGGCACCTTGCTCCCCAGGCTGCTCTGGGTATGTTGTATGTTGCTTTGGATAAGAGCATCTGCTAAATGCCTGTAATGTAATGAAATCCCTAACTTAGAGGATGCTGGTTAAGCCTTTAAATACAATGTAGGGCTTGGGTGGAGCACTTGATTATCATTTTCCACAATAGTTGGCATTAAATTGCAATTAAACTTAAAAACAAAATCCAGGCGTTCAAATTTAACCAAGAAAAATCTCGTTTTATCTGCAGGCGCTGAGCGAGCTCACCGAGTTGCTCTCCTCTTACAGTAACTACACTAACTACAGACGAGTGTACAATGAGTGCAGCGGCTTTAAAGTGCCCATCCTTGGTGTGCACCTTAAAGACCTTATCTCTCTGAACGAGGCATTGCCTGACTACCTGGAGGGCGACAAGATCAACCTGGGAAAGCTACAGCACCTGTACAGCAATATCAGTGATCTCCTGTCCATCCACAAGTGCAAGCCACCATTTGAGGCCAACAAAGACCTGCTGCACCTGCTCACGGTGAGGGAATAAAACTAAACAAGGTGTTGAAGGGGAGACCAAGTTAGAAGGAGTGATACAACTTGAAACATCCCTTTTTGGAAGTGTTTGTATTCAGTCACGCCATGAACCATGGTGTTGTTATAAATACATGGTCAGTTCAGTGGCACCATGCCTAAAATAGTAATAAAGGAAAAAAAAAAAACAGTTCAATTCACGCATGCCTGGCTGCTTTATTGAGCCAACAGCTGGATTTATTTTTAACCTACAGCGGTATTTTTACCATCAGCTATACTTGTCTTGATGCTTTGCTATTTCGCCTCGCTCTGTTACTCATGTGTGATTCTTAGAGGTATTAATATACGGCAGATAAAGACACGGCTGCTATCGTCAGTCAGTGACATTTCTCATGCCATCAAATATAAACTAGACAGGGACACTCTAACGAGTGCAAACCCCGCCTTTTCCCTATACATTGGGCGAAAATTTCGAAGTTCTGCCATGACCTTGACCTTTGACCTCCAAAATTTAATGGTTTCCTTCCTGGGTGATTGGCAACACATGTACAAAATTTGGTCCAAATCGATCCATTGGTTCTTGAGATATCTTGCAGACACACAGACAGACAGACAGACAGACAGACAGACAGACAGACAGATACACACACACACAGACTGACGCAGGTGAAAATAATAACCCCTCCGACTACTGTCGGCGGGGTTAATTAGCAGACAAGTTTTTATTTAGCAGTTAGATCAGCCCATTAGTTTGTTTACATAAGCAGTGAAGTATAGCTAAGGTGCATTTCTGTTTACATGAAAACATATCACACTGTACAAATGAGATATTTACATGTGCAGTCCATGCCAGTGTTTCCATCTTGACTATCAGTACCATCAGACTGAGTATGAGTATGCTTTATGGCATGCTATTTAGTGCTGTATGTTTCCCAGGTTTAAATTTCGGCCATGAATGAAATAGTGCCAAGGCTATTAGGATTTTTTTTTTTTTTAAGAAAATGTTAGGTAGTTGATGTGAAATGAAATGCATTAACTAGCTACAGTAGTTATCTTGGGTGGTGCAGTGGTTAGCACTGTTTCCTCACAGTGAGAAGGTTATGGGTTTGAGCCCAGTGGCTGACTGGGGCCTTTCTGTGTGGAGTTTGCATTTTCTCCCCATATCTGTGCTCTGGTTTCCCCCACAGTCTTAAGAATCTATAGGAGTGAATGATTGTTTGTCTGGCAAAGCTGCGACAGGCGTAGCGTGCCGACAGTAGATAAAGTGTGCTCAAGATAAATGCAGACAGTCTCATAAAAGGCTAGTAACTGACTGGCCTACAGCGTAAAAAGAAAGTGGTTACCTTGGATCAAATAGGGTTGCAATGAAAAAGAGGACTTTTTTTCAGTTTCAAAAATAGTTTTTATTGATGATAGACACTGGGTACAAGCTGTTACTTTCCCCTCACACAGGGCTGTCATTTTTTCTCACCTAGCTAGCATTTCCTGCACTGCTGTGAGTTTATTATTTAAGACGTTATGTTACTTGGCACAGTTTGCAGTCTGTTCTGCTTTGATTACCATGATTAATTGTGAAATAGTCATCCAGATTGCTGTCATTTTGTACCATTGGAGTGGAAATTTACATTAGTCTTATGTCATATCGCGTGGTATCAGATCAAATGTTGATATCAGAGCATTATGAGTATGACAGTGACACTATATCAGATGGATAACTGATACTAGTGTCAATATTGAGCAGAGGTGGACAATAAAGTACATTTACTTGAGTACTGTACTTTAGTACACTTTTTGAGTATCAGTACTTTACTCGAGTACAACCCCGATTCCAAAAAAGTTGGGACAAAGTACAAATTGTAAATAAAAATGGAATGCAATAATTTACAAATCTCAAAAACTGATATTGTATTCACAATAGAACATAGACAACATATCAAATGTCGAAAGTGAGACATTTTGAAATTTCATGCCAAATATTGGCTCATTTAAAATTTCATGACAGCAACACATCTCAAAAAAGTTGGGACAGGGGCAATAAGAGGCTGGAAAAGTTAAAGGTACAAAAAAGGAACAGCTGGAGGACCAAATTGCAACTCATTAGGTCAATTGGCAATAGGTCATTAACATGACTGGGTATAAAAAGAGCATCTTGGAGTGGCAGCGGCTCTCAGAAGTAAAGATGGGAAGAGGATCACCAATCCCCCTAATTCTGCGCCAACAAATAGTGGAGCAATATCAGAAAGGAGTTCGACAGTGTAAAATTGCAAAGAGTTTGAACATATCATCTACAGTGCATAATATCATCAAAAGATTCAGAGAATCTGGAAGAATCTCTGTGCGTAAGGGCCAAGGCCGGAAAACCATACTGGGTGCCCGTGATCTTCGGGCCCTTAGACGGCACTGCATCACATACAGGCATGCTTCTGTATTGGAAATCACAAAATGGGCTCAGGAATATTTCCAGAGAACATTATCTGTGAACACAATTCACCGTGCCATCCGCCGTTGCCAGCTAAAACTCTATAGTTCAAAGAAGAAGCCATATCTAAACATGATCCAGAAGCACAGACGTCTTCTCTGGGCCAAGGCTCGTTTAAAATGGACTGTGGCAAAGTGGAAAACTGTTCTGTGGTCAGACGAATCAAAATTTTAAGTTCTTTATGGAAATAAGGGACACCGTGTCATTCGGACTAAAGAGGAGAAGGACGACCCAAATTGTTATCAGCGCTCAGTTCAGAAGCCTGCATCTCTGATGGTATGGGGTTGCATTAGTGCGTGTGGCATGGGCAGCTTACACATCTGGAAAGACACCATCAATGCTGAAAGGTATATCCAGCTTCTAGAGCAACATATGCTCCCATCCAGATGACGTCTCTTTCAGGGAAGACCTTGCATTTTCCAACATGACAATGCCAAACCACATACTGCATCAATTACAGCATCATGGCTGCGTAGAAGAAGGGTCCGGGTACTGAACTGGCCAGCCTGCAGTCCAGATCTTTCACCCATAGAAAACATTTGATGCATCATAAAACGGAAGATACAACAAAAAAGACCTAAGACAGTTGAGCAACTAGAATCCTACATTAGACAAGAATGGATTAACATTCCTATCCCTAAACTTGAGCAACTTGTCTCCTCAGTCCCCAGACGTTTACAGACTGTTGTAAAGAGAAAAGGGGATGTCTCACAGTGGGAAACATGGCCTTGTCCCAACTTTTTTGAGATGTGTTGTTGTCATGAAATTTAAAATCACCTAATTTTTCTCTTTAAATGATACATTTTCTCAGTTTAAACATTTGATCTGTCATCTATGTTCTATTCTGAATAAAATATGGAATTTTGAAACTTCCACATCATTGCATTCCGTTTTTATTTACAATTTGTACTTTGTCCCAACTTTTTTGGAATCGGGATTGTATTATTTTTGTTGGAAACCTATGACTTTAACTTCACTACATTTGAAAGACAAATATCATACTTTTCACGCCACTACATTTCTATCAAAGTCCTCGTTACTATGAAGCGGCTTTGAAAGTGGATGTTTTTTCTTTTCTAAAATGTGATTGGTTTTCTCGCAGGTAACACTGAGACAGCCGATCAGTAATCACTAGGGTCACGTCACGTCCATAGACTATAAAATCAAGTTCAATGATTTCTCCGCAGCATTATTTGAACACGATCAGTTGATGCCAGAATGGAAGGAGGCGGTTCTTCAGGAGAATGCACGTACCCATGGCTATACCTAGAACCCATGTTTCAGTTTTCTTAAAGGAATAAAGATTCGTTTTGTTTTAAATGTTTGCTTTGTTTACCGAAAACAAACCACATCACGGCCTACAAAAACTCGCCATCCAACGTCCGGTATATAAACGTTTTATTCCAAGAGAAAGCTTGCAGTGAAGTTGTCTGTGCTTTTAGAGCTAGTGGTAATGTTGCAATAGCTATGCGGTCTGGTTAGTCAAATGACTTTCTATGGATTTGCCCGCCAAGTTGCCATAGCCTTGTCCACGGCTAACGTTTACACATAGCTAGTTAACTTGGACACTGTTAGTTAGCATGTAAAAACGGAGTTACGCTAGCATGAATAACGTTAACTTATCTGAAGTCCTTTCAGAAATATGTTTTAGCATAATCTTGCCAAATCAAAGCCACCACCATCATCCCAGTCCCGAAGAAGCCGTCTCCCTCCTGCTTCAATGACTACCGCCCTGTCGCGCACACTCCCATCCTCATGAAGTGCTTCGAACGGCTAGTCATGCGGCATATCAAGCCTGCCCTCCCCCCCGCCCTGGAACCTTTCCAGTTTGCATATCAGTCCAACCGTTCGACCGATGATGCCATCTCCACTGCCCTCCACTCAGCCCTCACCCACCTGGAGACAAAAGACTCGTATGTCAGAATGCTGTTCATAGACTTTAGCTCAGCATTCAACACAATCATTCCTCAGCAGCTCATTCATAAACTGGACCAGCTGGGACTCAACACCTCCCTGTGCAACCGGCTGCTGGACTTCCTGACGGGGAGACCACAGGCTGTACGGGTCAGCAGCAACTCCTCCAGCACCATCACATTGAACACGGGGGGCCCCCCAAGGATGTGTGCTGAGCCCCCTCCTCTTCACTCTGCTGACCCACGACTGCACACCAACATCCAGCTCTAATCTCTTCATTAAGTTTGCGGATGACATGACTGTGGTGGGTCTCATCAACAATGGCGATGAGACAATCTACAGGAGTGAGGTGAGCCACGTGGCCATGTGGTGCAAGGACAACAATCTCCGCCTGAACGTGGAGAAGACGAAGGAGATTGTTATGGACTTCAGGAGAGCACACACCCAGCATGCTCCACTAATTATCGATGATGCTGCAGTGGAGAGGGTGAGCAGCACCAAGTTTCTGGGTGTGCACATCTCTGAAGACCTGTCCTGGAGCAACAACACCGCATCACTGGCCAAAAAAGCCCAACAGCGTCTGTACTTCCTCCGCAAACTGAGGAGAGCAAGAGTCCCGGCCCCCATCATGCACACATTCTACAGAGGCACCATCGAGAACATCCTGACCAGCTGCATCACCGTGTGGTATGGCACCTGCACCATGTCCTGCTGCAAGACTCTGCAGCGCATCATGAGAGAAGCTGAGAGGATCATTGGTGTCTCTCTCCCTTCTCTATTGGATATCTATAACTCCCGCCTCACCCGCAAAGCCATCAGGATTGCAGGTGACCCCACCCACCCATCTCACAGCCTCTTCAGTCTGCTGCTGTCAGGGAGGAGACTGCGGAGTCTCCGGGCCAAAACCAGCAGGCTCAAGAACAGTTTCTTTCACCAGGCGGTCAGGAGGCTCAACTCCCTCCCTGTTCTGCCCCTCCTCCCCCCTCTGCCCCCTGCCACAGATTCTGCCCGCACACCCCCCTGCCCCCCCCTTCAGCATCTGACATGTCACCCTCACAGTTCCCTCCTCCCCCCAACATACACACACATACTCTCAACGTTCATTAACACACTGAACTCAGGGGTCTGCACATTTCACTTTACTTCGCTCATTTGCACTATTCCGCACTACCTCACCTTAACAGCTATTAGTTTTTTGTTTATACTGCTTATTTCATGTTTACCTGCTATACCTCAAGTGCCCTTGACTGTTTATTTGCTCAAATTTATGTGTGTGTGTGTGTGTGTGTGTATGAGTGTTTAGTCTATGTCTAGTTCTTATCTAGAGTGTTTATACTGTTTATATTGTTTATTTCAATTATTCTATTTTTATTTATTGCATTGCCTATTTGCACCGTGGGTCATAGAGGACTGAAATGTCATCTGTACTGTATGTCAAGCATGTATAGCATGGTTATGATGCATCGTAGGCCATTTTAAACAAAACCTAGCCTCAATCAAATGTACTGAAGTTCGACCACTAGATCTTAGTAGGACCCCAAACTGTACCTCATTTTCTCAAACACGCGTTGAACTTTTTAGCGAATTTATCCTACATGAGCTCGTCTCTGGAGCCATGTGTCAACAAGAAAATATGCTGGAATTCGATTTAATTTCTAAAGCGCTTTTAACATCAGACATTGACCCCAAACAGCCTTCACAGAAATCCGGATGTAGACATGGATCGGATGTAGACAGTGACAAGAAAAAACTCCCTGAGACAAAATGAGGAAGAAACCTTGAGCGGAACCAGACTCAAAAGGGAAGCCATCCTCTTCTGAGTGACAGTGGGACTATCAGTCGTTACATACTGCAAAACTTAACAGTGGATCACGACTCAAGTGTGTTTAAACGTCATATTCACATTGAGGACTCTTCAGACATTGTTTGAAGAACTCAAACTGATTGAGTTGTTTAATTCGTGTTTGAAATTTTAAGTAAGAAATACTCATGACTCATGACATGGCTCAAGTTTAGTCCGAGACCAACCCTTCTTCTTTCAAATTACTCAACACCTTCTCCAAAATAACCCTTGCTGGCATGTCCTTTCAATTAAATTGTAATTCAGTTACCGGTAGTTAAAAAATAGTGAACGATATTCAGCAGACTTTTTCAATTCAAAATCGTACAGATCCCGTTTCTTATAATCCCTTCTTAGTCTTTATGACTGATTACAGCAGCAGGATGTGTGATCTGAAGTAAGTGAGATTATGTAATGTATGTCGAGCAGGAAGCTGAAATTGTTGAATGCTTAAGAACGTGCTCAAGTCATTCTGACCTGTATGTGTGTGTTTCTGTGTGTGTGTGTGTGTGTGTGTGTGTGTGTGTGTACCATCCTGCTTCTTCTGGATGCAGCTTTCCCTGGACCTGTACTACACCGAGGATGAGATCTACGAGCTCTCTTACGCCAAGGAACCCAAGAATCCCAAAATACAGGTATAATCATAAATCATGCAAAAAAGACCATAATGAGTAGAAAATCTGCTATACTTTACACTCACTGGCCACTTTAATAGGAACTTGTTCTTGATTCTAAGATTCCTGTTCTTGGCTGGCAGGAGTGGAACCCAATGTGGTCTTCTGCTGTTGCATGCTGAGATGCTTTTCTGCTCACAATGGTTGTAAAGAGTTGCTATGAGTTGCTATATCCTTCCTGTAAGCTCGACCCAACCTGGCTCTTTTCTTCTGACCTCTCTTATCAACAAGACATTTGTTTCCACCCACAGAACTGTCGTTCACTCAATTTTTATTTTTTTTTGTTTTTCGCACCATTCTGTGTAAACTCTAGGGACTGTTGTGTGTGAAAACCCCGGGAGATCAGCAGTTTCTGAAATACTCAAACCAGTCCATCTGGCACTAACCAACGCCCATGCCACAGTGAAAGTCACACTTTGAGATCACAATTTTTCCCATTCTGATGTTTGAAGTGAACATGAACTGAAGCTCTTGATTTGTGTTTGCATGATTTGATGCATTGTGCTGCTGTCAAGGGATCGGCTGATTAGAGAACTGCATAAAACAGGAGGTGGACGGGTGTTCCTAATAAAGTGGTGGTGAGTGTAGGTCAGAAACAAAACTACAGAAAGGGTTCGTTAATGCGAACCAAGCGTACCCACAAAAGCACTTTTACGTAGGGTAATTTTACACAGAAAGTCGAATTGATGCTGCATGTTGTCTGGGAGTGAGATTTTTTTGTAGCTCCTTTAAACAATTTAAAACATTAAATAAATAATGAAAGAAACTCATTTGTTAATGTTAAGTTAAATATACCATGAATCCACTTTTTCTTGCTCGTCTTACGTTCAGTCCAACTTTTTACATGCAGACCATAAACCTCACCTCAAACATTATTTATCTGACACATGCACAAGTTGTTGAAGGACGTCACTGACGTCTCAAACTTATTTTTTTTAACCTTCGCTTTTGCGAACATATTTACCATATAATATCAGTGACAAAAATGTCACCCAATCGTGAAATCACCACACAAAGTGAAACCATATGTTAAAATTTGACTCATTTGTTCCTCTTAGGGTTATATAAATATGTGTGTGGATATTGCGTTTCATGGTAAATGTCTTGACCTTGTGTGTGAACTGCTTCGAGACAGGGAGTATCCCTAACTGCACTATGGGTACAGTGAGCAGTGTTCTTCTTTGTGCATACACACTTCAAAGAAAACCACAAGAAAAAAGCTGGAGCACTTACTGGTGACTGATCATTATCTCTTTCACTTTGAGTATGAGCCTTTTACGTACGCAGTTTCTTCTAACACCTTCTGATACCTCGGTCTGTGTTACATGTAAACGCATAGCACAGCACATTGCAGTGTTTTTTTCCACTAACTTTCAAGCGACTGTGGTTCTCAAAACGAAACTCGGCTCATACGATCTTTTCACTTAACCGTTTCCATGTCTGTCTCGTTCTAGCCTGTAACCCCAGTGAAGCCCCCTGTGGTCGCTGAATGGGGGTCAGGTATGACTCCACGCCTTGACCCTGACACCATCTCCAAACATGTCAAGCAGATGGTGGACGTAAGTAAAAGTCAGCCACGTAGTGGTAGTGACAGTGGCAGCAGTTTCTGATGCTCTCTTTCACTTCCGTATTACATACTGTAAAATGTTCAGAACTGAAATAGAAACGTTTCTCAGCTCACGTGGACTCTGCCTCCCTCTGCAGTCGATCATGAAGAATTATGATCTGAACATGGATGGCTACATCTCTCTGGAGGACTTTGAGAAGATAGCTGCTAATTTTCCTTTCTCCTTCTGCACTCATGAAAGTGACAGGTAAAGAAGACTCTTTAACTAGCATTTGTTGGTATTCTGTGATGTGATGTAATTTTCTGTTTCACATTTTCTCTACACCTTATTTAAAAAAGGTTTAATCGAGCATCTGGAATCGAGTATTTTGTCCCTTTTAGCAAACTGTAAATGGGACAAGCTCCTAGTCATTTGCTAATTTGTCGGCTGACGCTACATTTCCATGGGGGAAAAAACCCCAAGACCTTCTTTTCTCACTCACAGTGCTTCTCAATGTCAAATTAAAGAGAAATTCAACATAGAACAAGTGTTATCAGGAAAAACAAACCTCGCCTGGCAGCACTTATTTTATTCCTATATGTTGATAATGGGGCGGCACGGTGGTGTAGTTGTTAGCGCTGTCGCCTCACAGCAAGAAGGTCCGGGTTCGAGCCCCGTGTCCGGCGAGGGCCTTTCTGTGCGGAGTTTGCATGTTCTCCCCGTGTCCGCGTGGGCTTCCTCCGGGTGCTCCGGTTTCCCCCACAGTCCAAAGACATGCAGGTTAGGTTAACTGGTGACTCTAAATTGACCGTAGGTGTGAATGTGAGTGTGAATGGTTGTCTGTGTCTACGTGTCAGCCCTGTGATGACCTTGCGACTTGTCCAGGGTGTACCCCACCTTTCGCCCGTAGTCAGCTGGGACAGGCTCCAGCTTGCCTGCGACCCTGTAGAACAGGATAAAGCGGGTAGAGATAATGAGATGAGATGTTGATAATGGTAATATTTCTCAATCATCAGGTGTCAGGTTATAGTCCTATGAAAATCCATGACCTTGAGTTTGACATTTCAAAGTCATTCAAGGTCAAAGGTCATGGTGCCAAATGAAAGTCCATATGGCACTTCCTATAAATTGATAACAGTAAACATCTGTCGACCATCAACCGTTTTCAAGTTATAGCCCTCTGAAAATTTGTGACCTTGAGTTTGACCATTCACGGTCACTCAAGGTCAAAGATCATGGTGCCAAATGAAAGGCCATATAGAAGTTCCTATATGCTCATAATAGTAAAAATTTGTCTATCGGCAACCATTTTTAAGTTATAATGGAAACTGTGTTATTTTGACCGAAACATTGACCTTTCTGGTGACGACCTTCACCTTGACCCAATTACCTCCAAAATTTAATCAGGTAATCTACGGGCCATTGCCCACCTACCCTGAAAATTTGAAGTCAATCAGTACAACCATCTAGACACTAGATTGTTAACAGATACACAAACAAACAAAAAAGGTCAAAGGTCATGTGCCAAATGAAAGCCCATATATGACTTCCTATATATTGATAATGATAAACATCTCTCTAACTGTTTTTGAGCTATAATGGAAAATATGCAAATTTTAGCAATGACCTTGACACCCCCCCGGACATTTGACCCTCAACCGCTAAGAAAACTATGAGAGATTGGTTTGAAGTAAATATAATGAATATGAAGGAAGATATCACGGAAAAAAAATGATTTTGACCTTTTTGGTGACCTTGACCGGATGACCCCCAAAATGTTGGAGGTTCTATTTGAAACCAATGCCCATTTATCCTGAAACTTTCATGAAGATTGGTCCAGCCATTTTCCCATAATGTTGCTAACAAAGAAACAAAGAAACCCCACCGAAAACAATACCTCGTCCCCTGGTGGACACCGTCTCAGACGAGGTAATGAGTGGAGACATTGGTGCATTGGTGCAAACATCAGACTCAAAGTTCCAGAATTCAGTGTATCTACTGTCCAACATTAACTTTTTCGTCTATCAACCAAGTGGCTGGTAAACTGAAAAAAAAAAAAAAAAATCATTGGCTAATTTTTTTTTCAACCAGCCATAGAACTGTACTTCCACCCTGCTTTTCCTTCTTGGTTGCCAGCAATGTGCCACCATACTCTTGCAAAATCTCTTGGCAGTTCGCTAGGTTTACCCCAATGCAGTGTCACTGTTGCCAAAAAATGGCGTCATCATGTCTCTTGCATCAAGCTATGGCAATGATGCACAGTGAAGGACAAGTAAAGAGCTGCAAGATGTGTTCAGTCAAATTATAGTGGATATAAAAAGTGTACACACCCCGTTAAAATGATAGGATTTTCTGATGTAAAAAAAAATGAGACCATGATAAATAATTTCAAAACTTTCCCCACCTTTAATGTGACCTATAACCTGTACAATTCAATTGAAAAACAAACAAATCTGTTAGGGGGCTAAACATACGTAAAAAATAAAAACCATACAATACGCTGGTTGCATAAGTGTGCACATCCTAGAAACTAATACTTTCTTGAAGCACCTTTTGATTTAATTACAGCATTCAGTCTTTTTTGGGTTCACCCCTGCCATCAATTAAAATGACTCTGATTAACCCCAAATAAAGTTCAGCTGTCCTGCTAGGATTTTCCTGACATTTACTCAGTTGCATCCTCCAGCAAAAGCCATGATTCGCAGAGCACTTACAAAGCATCAAAGGGATCTCATTGTTGAAAGGTATCAGTCAGGAGAAGGGTACAAAAACATTTCCACGACATTAGATATACCATGGAGCACAGTGAAGACAGTCATCAAGAAGTGGAGAAAATATAGGACAACAGTGACATTACCGAGAACTGGATGTCCCTCCTAAATCGATGAAAAGACAAGATGAAAACTGGTCAGGGAGGCTGCCAAGAGGCCTACAGCAACACTGAAGGAGCTGCAGGAATTTCTGGCAAGTACTGGTTGTGTGCTACATGTGACAACAATCTCCTGTATTCTCCATAAGTCTGGACTATAGGGATAGGGTCACAAGACGGAAGCCTTTTCTGACAAATTTAGGCCCGGCTAAATTTTGCAAAAAAAAAATACATCAACTCTCCCAAAAGCATGTGGGAAAATGTGTTATGGTCTGATGAAACCAAGGTTGAACTTTTTGGCCACAATTCCAAAAGGTACGTTTGGTGCAAAAACAACACTGCGCATCACCAAAAGAACACCACACCCACGGTGAAGCATGGTGGTGGCAGCATCATGTTTTGGGGTTGTTTTTCTTCAGCTGGAACAGGGGCTTTAGTCAAGGTGGAGGGAATGATGAATAATTCTAAATACAAGTCAATTTTGGCTCCAAACCTTCAGATGTCTGCTAGAAAGCTGAAGATGAAGAGGAATTTCATCTTTCAGCACAACATTGACCCCAAGCATACATCAAAATCAACAAAAGAATGGCTTCACCAGAAGAAAATTAAAGTTTTGGAATGGCCCAGCCAGAGCCCAGACCTAAATCCAATTGAAAATCTGTGGGGTGACCTGAAGAGGGCTGTGCACAAGAGATGCCCTCACAATCTGACAGATTTGGAGCGCTTTTGCAAGGAAGAGTGGGCAAATTTTGCCAAGTGTAGATGTGGCAGGCTGATAGACTCCGACCCAAAAAGACTGAATGCTGTAATTAAATCAAAGGTGCTTCAACAAAGTATTAGTTTAAGGGTGTGCACACTTATGCAACCAGCTTATTGTACGTTTTTTATTTTTTATGCTTTCCCCTGGCGGCACGGTGGTGTAGTGGTTAGCGCTGTCGCCTCACAGCAAGAAGGTCCTGGGTTCGAGCCCCGGGGCCGGCGAGGGCCTTTCTGTGCGGAGTTTGCATGTTCTCCCCGTGTCCGCGTGGGTTTCCTCCGGGTGCTCCGGTTTCCCCCACAGTCCAAAGACATGCAGGTTAGGTTAACTGGTGACTCTAAATTGACCGTAGGTGTGAATGTGAGTGTGAATGGTTGTCTATGTGTCAGCCCTGTGATGACCTGGCGACTTGTCCAGGGTGTACCCCGCCTTTCACCCGTAGTCAGCTGGGATAGGCTCCAGCTTGCCTGTGACCCTGTAGAAGGATAAAGCGGCTAGAGATGATGAGATGCTTTCCCCCCTAACAGATTTGTTTTTCAATTGAATTGTACAGGTTATAGGTCACATTAAAGGTGGGAAAAGTTTTTAAATTATTTATTGTGGTCTCGGTTTTGTTTTTTTACATCAGAAAAACCTATCATTTTAATGGGGTGTATACACTTTTTATATCCACTGTATGTGTTGTAGTGAAGAATATTTGTAGTGAAGTAGGCCTGTTTCAGGAACCCGCCAATGGCAACTGATTTCATTTATTTTCTTCGCGAACATAGATTTTTACTCATATTTGACAAGTAATCATTTTGGACCCTGAATGTAGCAATACGACAGTTATTACAGAGGCTTGGCTCGGCTAGTTAGTGATCTATGAGAAGACAAGCGCATTGGCATTGGAAGCTGATCTGTTTGAACAGAGTGTACAGATGAGGAGGTAAGAGAGATGGACAGACTAAAGGACTAAAGTGCCGCTGCATCGTTCTCTTACGGCTAAGAGCTAAATCCCACTGATATCATTATCAGGAGTTAATTGAACAACACTGGGTTGCAATATTGGGCTGCAAAAATGACATTTTAACAAGTGCAAATATTTTGAATATTGTCAAATTCATCTCGGATCTTTCCTAGCATAAGATTGCAATAATTTTTGCAGCGATTAGAGGAAATTGATTACCTGTGTGAAAATATATCATGTAATACGGGAGCTTTTGTGCAATTTCTTCATGACTAATTCATAGTCAGAAATTACAGCTTATCCATTACTCGTTTGTTTGTTGATTTACATGCTAAATGAATGTCACTCATTTTCTCTTTTATAGAAAAATAACATGCAGCTGAATTAGGAAAATTGTTTCTTTACCTCCGCCAGCTTTGTTGGAGGAGGTTATGTTTTCGCCTGCATTTGTTTGTCTTTTCCCAATATAACTCAAAAAGTAGTGAACGGATTTTGATGAAATTTGGAGGAAAGGTGGTCCATGGGCCAAGGAACAATTGATTAGATTTTGATGCAAATCCAGATATGTATGCGGATCCATGATCCAGTTGTGTGTGGATGCAGGAGTTTTTTGTCTTTTCCCAACATACAGTAACTCAAAAAGTAGCGAATGAATTTTGAAAATGCAATTGAAATTTGGAGGAAAGGTGGGCCATGGGCCAAGGAACAATCGGCTAGATTTTCGTGGGAATCCAAATTTGTGGCTTGGCGAAAGTATGGACTCTACCGAGTGCCATCCATCCGTTATCCTATCCCAGCTGACTATGGGCTGACACATAGAGAAAATAACCATTCAGTCAATTTAGAGCCACCAATTAGTCTAACCTACATGTCTTTGGGAGAAACCAGAGGGAACCCATGCAGACACGGGAAGAACACACAGAAAGGCTCCCGTCAGCCACTGGGCTTGAACCCAGAACCTTCTTGCTGTGAGGCAACAGTGCTAACCACTACACCACCATGCCACCCTACCGAGTGCTCGTCTAGTTATTTTATTTGCATGTTTGTTTGTTTCCCAATAATGTCTTAATTCATCAAAAATGTTCTGGATAAAACATACATAAACCTTAATCTTGGCACAAATTTGTTCCTGTTGTCACATATACTTACTCTTTTCTCTCTCCCCAGGGAAGGCAAGATTAGCAGAGAGGAGATCACTTCCTATTTCATGCGAGGGATGTCTGTATGTGCTAAGCTGGGCTTCAATCTCCACAATCTGCACAACTTCCATGAAATGACGTACAAAAGGCCCACCTTCTGTGACACCTGCCGAGGATTTGTGAGGACCTTTTTTTTTTTCGTTTGCCATGTAGTACGATTTTATTGCTGTTTGTACTTGGCCTGTACAATGAATCAATTTTTTTGCTCATTGGCCAAAGCTGCATATAGAATTTGATTTTATTTGTAAAAAAATATATATATATATATATATATATATTTTTCTGTCCATCAGCTATGGGGAGTGATAAAGCAAGGCTACCACTGTAAAGGTAAGACCAGATGCATTTATGCATTTCTACTAAAGGACATATAATCTGAAAAATAAAAATACCTAATACAATCATATCTCTTAATCATCTCTCTCTGTTTCCTGCTGCTAGACTGTGGGGTCAACTGTCATAAGCACTGTAAAGACCTGGTGGCGATGGAGTGTATGAAGTTCCAGGTTTCTGGAGGCTCCTGTCCCTGCACTCCAGGTCCAGGGTCCGGGATGAGGACAAAGGGAAATAGCTGGGGTGAGTCTTTCTTCTATATCGTAGTACATAGAGCTTCTGTAAAGATGGTAGCGTTACTGGCTATATATGTATTTAAAAAATAGCTAAAGAAAATAGTATTGAAGATATTTGTGGTGGGGCGGCACGGTGGTGTAGTGGTTAGCGCTGTCGCCTCACAGCAAGAAGGTCCTGGGTTCGAGCCCCGGGGCCGGCGAGGGCCTTTCTGTGTGGAGTTTGCATGTTCTCCCCGTGTCCGCGTGGGTTTCCTCCGGGTGCTCCGGTTTCCCTGACAGTCCAAAGACATGCAGGTTAGGTTAACTGGTGACTCTAAATTGACCATAGGTGTGAATGTGAGTGTGAATGGTTGTCTGTGTCTATGTGTCAGCCCTGTGATGACCTGGCGACTTGTCCAGGGTGTACCCCGCCTTTCGCCCGTAGTCAGCTGGGATAGGCTCCAGCTTGCCTGCGACCCTGTAGAACAGGATAAAGTGGCTAGAGATGATGAGATGAGATATTTGTGGTGTTCTGGGAAATCCCATTGGACGTCACTGTGGTTTGTACATATATCTATTTCCCCAAAATAATCAGAAAATATTTTTTATTATCTTTACTTCCCCTGGGTTTCTGAGTATGCAAGTATAAATATTTTTAGTGGAATTAGAGTCCAATCTTTTAATGCAATTTTCTTCCTTTTTCTTTTGAAGGTAACCATATTTTAAAATGTTAGAATTTTAGAATGCTAGTTTTCAAAAGAGAAACGTGTTTCCTGTAGATTTCAAAACTTCATATAGTCAAACATATCCAACTTTTGACCATGTGAAGGGTTTCCCAGGCTGCCACACATATTCAATGCCATTTCAACCCTCTTCCAAAGATAAATTTAAAAACATTGAATGGTGCATTGAGTTTTGAAAATGTTTAGGCTCCTGTATCCAAATTTCATACACCTAAGTACAAAGTGTTCATCTAATTGCTTTGTTTCTGTTTTATTCCATAAGGTTCTGAGGACGAAGCATTTGTGTTTCCTCAAGGAAATGGACCTGACCACTCCAAGAGTCACGGCACTCCACAGAGCATCGCCGAGAACGCCTCGCTGTCCGACCGCTCCACTCAGACAGACCCGGGAGTGTGGACACCAGTAGCAAACCGCAGAGACCTGCACCATTCCAAAAATCCCTCACACAATGAGAAGGTATGATTGAAAGACATCCACGTTGGGAAATGTAGATTTCAGCTTTAATGATGTCTGGAGTTCCTGAAAGTTCAACTGGTGGACGATAGAACGTGAAAGGAAAAATTATCACTGCATAATGTGATAATATTATGAACTAGGCGTGTAAGGCGATGACACTATCTATATCTGTATAAAGACCTAAACCCAAAGTGGGCATGGTGTAAAGTCTAAGGGTTATTTATTTATTTTTGCCAATGCGAAGCACTAGTTAGGATAGTTCATAATTAGTGTGAACTAAAGATGCACGTGGGACTATTTTTTTTTTAAATCCTAATCATGCAGTTGTTATTTTTTAATAAATTTGGTTTTATTTCCCAAAATATAAACAAACCTTGCCGGTAGCACTTATGATGAATATGGAGGAAAATATCGTGAAAAAAACCCCAATTTTAACCTTTTTGGTGACCTTGACCTTGATTTTGACCTTGTGTGTGAGCATACTTGGCCAATAAACATGGTTCTGATTCTGGTAAGAGTAGAATAAAATAAAGTACAGACAGTGGAAGCTCAGTGGAACGCACTTTCCCTCCGTAATAAGCATAAGCATGTCTGAAAGCGATTTCTTTAGTCTAGTCCATTTATTAATAATTTATATTTATAGTAATAAATCAACAGAGCGAGGAAGTTTTTATCAAGTGGGCGTGGTCAAACCCTTTCTTTTGCGTATGTAAACGAACCAAGAAACCATCTAATGACAGCAATGTATGCAAATGAAGCAGGTAGTGATCCAATCAGTGGGTTTATGGGCAAAGTCTTTCCAAGGCAGCGCTCCTGCAGTCTGAGCTCAAAACTTTTTTTTTCTACGTTTTTGGTCACCGTGACCTTGACTTTGGCCGGATGACCCCCAAAACTTTGGAGGTTCTATTTGAGACCAGTGCCCATCTATCCTGAAAGTTTCATGAAGGTTGGTCCAGCCGTTTTCCCGTAACATCGTTTACGAAAAAACAAAAAGAAACAAAGAAAGAAACCCGACCAAAAACAATACTTCGCCCCCTGGTGGACTCCATCCCGGGCGAGGTAACTAGTAGTAAATCATTGTGACCCTGACCAGGCAGTTACTAAGGGTGATTGAATAAACCCTGTAAATGCTTCATGCAGTGACTCCCATTCCCGCTGATGAACATTGTCTTTTCTTTGTCCCACGAGCTCACTCACACCCGCAAGCTTCGTATCTGACCAGTTGCTCACACCCATGAGCTTCATAACTAAATGAAACAAAGAACCTCCAACTTTTTTCTTGCATGCCTAGTCCCTTTAGTTCCGACCAGAAGCACTGTGAACCTTTCTGCCAAGATTTCTCAAAAATTATTTTTTTTAAATTACTGTAAAAATAAAAACAAGCGCTTATTAGGAACATCTGTACATTCATGCAGTTATCTAAATCAGCCAGTCATGAAGCTGATTTTTTAAAAAAAGCACCTTGCAGAAACAGATGAAGAGCTTGAGATAATGTTTACATCAAATTTCAGAAAGAAGAAAAAGTGTAACTTTGATCATGGCATGGATGTTGGTACCAGAAGAGTTGGATTGAGTATTTCAGAAACCGCCGATCTCCTTTAATTTTCCCCACAAATCAGTCTCTAGCGTTTACACAGAATGGTGTGAAAAACGAAATACATGTGTTTGAATGAGCGACAGTTCTGTGGGTGGGAACACCTTGTTGATAAGAGAGATCAGAGAACAACGGCCAGATTGATTCAAGCAGCGTGGAATGATTTAGTAACTCAATTAATCATTCTTTACAACCATGGTGAGCAGAAAAGCATCTCAGCATGCACAAAACCTCAAACCTTGAGGTGACTGGGCTACAACAGCAAAAGACCACATTGAGTTCCATTCCTGTCAGCCAAGAACAGGAAGCTGAAGCTATCATGGGCACAGACTCTCACAAACTGGACAGCTGAAGATTAGAAAAAAAAAATCAATCACCTGATCTTTTTCCAGTGTTCAACTGTCCAGTTTGAGTGAATCTGTCCCCATGATAGCCTCAGCTTCCTGTTCTTGGCTGGCAGGAGTAGAACCTGATATGCTCTTCTGCTGTTGTAGCTCATCTACCTCAGATTTCGATGTGGTGTGATTTCTGAGATACTTTCCTGCTCACCATAGTTGTAAAGAGTGCTAATTTGAGCCACTATAGACTTCCTGCCAGTTCAAACCAGTCTGGTCATTCTCTTCTGATCTCTGGTGTTTCAGCCTCACACAGGATTTTTTTTATCATTCTGTATAAACTCGAGAGACTATTTTGTGTGAAAATCCCAGAAGGTCCCAGCAATCATGCCATGGGTAAAGCCACTTATCACATTTCCCCCCATTTTATTGTTTGATATGAACATTAACAGAAGATCTTGACTTGTATCTGCATGACTTTATGCATTGTGCTGCTACCACGTGATTGGTTGATTGTATAATGAATTGGATAACTTTTCTATTTGTAGGTAAAATTTAATTCGTTTTGCCTGTTTATAAAATATTTAAGTTATTTCACAAAATTGAGTCGTACATGAGCTGATAGCTGACGAGGCACGTAGCGCCGAGTCGGCTATAAGCCATGTACAACGACACTGAGTGGAATAACGGCTTTATTCTGTCCACATTCACTGGATTTTGAGAAACAGAGCATTTTTATTTTTTGCAAATTCGATAAATAAAAACTTTATACAAAACTTCCGACAAAATCATTTCCGCTTAGAATGTAAACAAACCGGCGAAATGTGACAGTAGCAATTTGTGCAAAATGCGATAATAATCCTTGAAAAATAAAAAAGATACGTTCTTACCATCAAATACTTTTATTCCATTTTTGGGGGGTTTTGTGTGTGTTTCGAGTGTTTTTTATTTCATCCTCGGTTGGTTCAGCAACACACGCTACCATTTTGTTTTTCCTGTACTCACGGTATATGAGCTGATATCTTGGTAGTAGAGTAGCCAATCAGAGCATGCGATTGCACATATCCAGTGAATGTGGATTTTATACACACACACACACACACACACACACACACACACACGCTAACACATACTATTTAAATGTGTCCTATGCTAGTCATACAAAAGGTAATATCAAAGCTATTTTAGCAAATTGCTGATCAATTTCTGAATGGATTTGTCTTGCTTTTTCATTTAAAGTTTCCATTGAGTTTTCTGGCCCTGAAATTGCTTTTTCACCCAGAAAAGAGTTGCTGGCGCTTCTTTCTTACAGCTCATATGAAGCTAGTTATCACAAGTTTTTTTTTTTTATTGCAAATGTATTTTTAAGAGCAGAGAGCTCTTAAAAAAAAAAAATTCAAAGCACTTCTTTAAAATCACTCCTCATGTCCTGTTTTGTTCCAGAGTGTCACACTGCCAGTCAGAATGAGAGGTTCATCTGCACCCAGCTTTTTTCTCCAGGAGAAAATGGAGGAGCTCCAGTTAAACAAAGACAAACGCAAGGAGCCAGACTGAACCATGTTGCATGGCCAGGACAGAAAAATAAAAAAAACTGCCCTACGCTTAGTACTTGGAAATAGACTGTTTGAACACACATTTCATTACATTTAACAAAGAACTGAACTGTGCACACGCCTTCTACAGATGCATTAATGTTAAGAAAACTTGAGCGGGTCCATCGTGATTTCAGCTACACCTTCAGAGCCATGTTGGACGAGACCAGAACAGAACTGAGAGATAATCACCAGCATCCACTGCCAATATGCATATCTGAATGTTAATGAATATTTCAACAGAAGCATCCAAAGGTGGACTACCAGAGCACTGCTTTCACCACTACTGCCTGTGTGTAAGAGCTAAGGACCTTCCTATGCACCTCTACACCACCCGCACGATTAAACCACAGAAAAAAGGTGCTTACTGCCACAACCGTGTTCATGTGTACCAAAAAATAGTTCGACATTTAGCCTTTTGTGTTCACACTGACGCATGTGTTTTGTACTGTGAATTACTGTATGTTGAGATATGTAAAGGACGGCGTCTGTGACTCATCTCATATCACAGGAATGTAAATCGCTCTGGCTTGCCAAAAGGCCACGTCGGCTGGTGCTCTACTTCCACAATGCATCACTGTGCCTTATGCCATGACCACTTTCACTCAGAGTACGAAGAACGGGACTGAATCCACTGATTGAGCCAATGGAGAATGCTGGAAACGAACACTGTGGACTCCATGTGTTGTGTTTTGTTTTTGTGAATATACTGTTGCTCTAACAACATTCCACCGAATGCATGTTTGCGACTTGAATGTCTGCCTTACTAAGTCCAGAATGTAGGCTGTAGATGTTTATTTATTGAGAACTTAATATGAATCTACAGTATTTTACACCTTAACAGCACTGCCAGATTACTGCCATGACTGTTAAAAGAAAGGAAGAAAGAGAAAAATGTGTTTTACCAGGTGGTTGCATTAAATGCTGAATGATAACATGAGCCATTTTATTCTGCTGAAACATCAAAATCGATCATGGGTTTTATACAGCGTTCACGAGACTTGAGAGGTGTTACAGTATGTGAATTTATTTCCAAAACATGAAAAAGAAAACTGCACAATGAGACAATGGAAAATTACTCGGGATCGGGATTCTCAAATCTTTCCGATGACAGAATTAAAACTTCAAAAGGTCAATTTTACAAGCAAAAATCCTGACAGATTAAAAAAATAAAAATAAAAACCATCATCACGGACCACATGCTTTCAGCTATGCCATTTATGAATAATAATAATAATAATAATAATCATCATCATCATCATCATTTACAATGCATGTAGCTGTACTAAAACAAACATTCCCCTTTCCGTAAAAAAAAAAAACCTCCACCCTAAATTACGTTAAATATATTTATATTAACAGATTTGTGATTCTCATCCTAATTTCAAAAGGGCATTATGGGTAATGTAGGAACCAGTTCACCCAAGAGAAATCAGGCCAGTTTAAACCACTTAATTATAAAGATTAATATGCGAGTAGTTCGGGGTGGGTTAAGTTTTGTGTATTAACAGAAACAAGCAATGGCAAAATTAGCTGAACAGAAATTAAAAGAGCTCATCTTATTCATAAATGTACAATTCAAGCTAATTACACAAGCACACTTCTTTCAGTCGGGCAGTGGTCACTCAGCGGTTAGAGCTGCACGATATGATCTTTACTAATCACAATAATAACAATAATAATAAAATGTTAAAGAAGAAGTCACGCAAACCATAACACGCTCTTGAGTTTTGTCAGAAATACCACCTGATTTAAAAAAAAAAAAGAAAAAAGTGTGGTCAAATTAATGCAGGTTCATCTTTATCCGTGAAATATCCTCAAATATGTCCTATATCGTTATATTGCAGCACTACCTCTACTTGCTGTAAGGTTAAGATTTCAGGACTGTCAAAGAGCCACCTAAAACATTTAACCCTCACCTGCATTTTTAAATTGGATTCTGCCTCATGTATATAAGCTAAATTACAATATAAATGTTCTCTGACTGGACCAGATCAGCATCATTTCTCAAAACCAACTACAAAAGAATCCTAAATGCAGCATATCTGCTAGGATGACGAGAATGGCTGGACAAGGCTGGATAGAAAGGGATCCTATCTTGGGGTGGGCGGTGGGGGGGAAATAGGGTGTGTGATGACGCGTGCAGGAGCAAGAAATATTACACGAATTACAAGAACGTAGCCGGAGGGGACGCACTTCACTGGCCCTGGCTGTTGCCCTGCTGCCCAGAGTAGTTGCCGTACTGGCTGTAGTACTGGTTCCACTGGCTCTGGTTCTGGTAGTACTGTTGCCACTGCTGGGCATACTAACCAAAGAGAGAGAGAGAGAGAGAGAGAGACACATCAGTGAGCTGCAGAGCTTAAATTCTGTTCGCATAAACACTGCTCGTTTAAAATTTATACTAACAAACAGTATGGTTAGAATACTATTCAGACAGGAGAAGATTTCCAGACACTTGTCTGTTAAAGGCCTCTGCATGCTCTTGTGACAAGGCTTTCGCAGATAGCTTTTCGCAGACAGTTGTAATTTATCGTTGAGCGGGGAGTAATAGGCGTGCGCGATGTTATTCACTGCCACAACGCAAGGGGGCGCGAAGTCACGAAATCGCTAGGAGTAGTTGGTGGGTGTGGTTAGTGGAGTGTTTATCCTCCGGTTACTTATAATGACTAGAACTGGAGTCGTATAGATGTACGTACTTCCTCGATCAACCGCTCTTTGTGCTGCTCCATCTTCACTTGTGTTTTTAAAAATGGCGGTCGTGAAAACAAAACAAACCGGGAAAGTAGGGAAGCGGAAGTGCGTGTACAGCGGATGTAGAGTGGACCAATCAGAGCCCTCTTGTCTGCGACGCTGTCTGCGGTGGTCACAATTTTTGGGAGGTGCACGCAGAGCGTCTGCGAAGGGGGGGGGGCTTCGCAGACGCCATCTGCAACGCCATCTGCGAGGACTGGGTTGTCAGCATAAATTGGCCTTAAGTAATGATGCCGGAGGAGGTGTGTAATAATTTTGATTTGCATGGGCTAAGCAAACTAGTGTCCTTGCAATATACAGTCTTCGCACTAACAATCGACAACTAAGCATCAAAATACGCCGAGATAAACGTGCACACACACAAAAAAAAGGGTAAGTGCTCTGATCCTCTGCTGGCAGCTATGCCATAACTCTGGGAAAATACAACTGAATTGAACGAAATTGTAATATGTGTATTACTGTCATATAACAAAGAATCCTGCCGAGTTTCGTGAAATTCCTCCAAAAACTGTAAGAGGAGTTGATTTCAGAATGCGAGTACACGTCCAGGATGGATGGACGGACGGACAGTCATCCATCGCCACGACATAATCCTCCTTCGGGCCTTTTGGCCAGCGGGGGATAATAAAAATTGTGAGGGAAGTTGATTTCAGAAAGCAAGCACACCTTGATGAAATTGCCAAAGTACAAGTTTGTTAATAATCAAGGGCATAACTCTGGGAAAATTTGCCCAAATTAAATGAAATTTCAATATGTGTATAACTGTCAGACTGTATAACAAAGCCTTCTGCCAAGTTTGGTGAAATTCCTCCACAAATTGTGAGAGGAGTTGATGTCAGAAGGCGAGCGCACCTTCATGAAATTGTTAAAGTACAAGGTTGTTAATCAAGGGCCACAACTCTGGTAAAATGCGACCGACTTGAACAAATTAACAATATGCGTACTACCGACATAATATAACAAGGCATTTTGCCAAGTTTGGTGAAATTCCTCCACAAATTCTGAGAGGAGTTGATTTCAGAAGGAAAACACACACACACTCATGAAATTGTCAAAGTATAATTTTGTTAACTGGTAAAATGCAACCGAATTGAACAAAATTACAATACGCATACTACTGACATATAATAAAAAATCCCGCCAAGTTTTGTGAAATTCCTCTAAAAATTGTGAGTGGAGTTGATTTCAGAAGGTGAGCACCCTTCCCCAGACAGATGGACGGATATCGCCACGACATAATCCCTTTTCGGGCCTTTCGGCCAGCAGGGGATAAAAATGCGAAACCAACTCCGCTAACGTATTCAGTATTTAAACATTTTAAAAACTCGCCTTATTTATTAATAATTATTTATTGCACTGTTTAAATACTGAACACATTAGCAGAAGTGATGCCCATTAACAATGCTGACATTTTGTTTTGAGGTTCACTTAATAAAAATGTTTTGGAAAAGGTACTTTGGGCTAAATTTTTTTAAGGTTGTTTCCTTGTAGAGCTATATTTACAGTGGTGCTTGAAAGTTTGTGAACCCTTTAGAATGTTCTATATTTCTGCATAAATATGACCTAAAACATCATCAGATTTTCACACAAGTCCTAAAAGTAGATAAAGAGAACCCAGTTAAACAAATGAGACAAAAATATTATACTTTGCCATTTATTTATTGAGGAAAATGATCCAATGTTACATATCTGTGAGTGGCAAAAGTATCTGAACCTTTGCTTTCAGTATCTGGTGTGACCCCCTTGTGCAGCAATAACTGCAACTAAACGTTTCCGGTAACTGTTGATCAGTCCTGCACACCGGCTTGGAGGAATTTTAGCCCATTCCTCCGTACAGAACAGCTTCAACTCTGGGATGTTGGTGGGTTTCCTCACATGAACTGCTCGCTTCAGGTCCTTCCACAACATTTCGATTGGATTAAGGTCAGGACTTTGACTTGGCCATTCCAAAACATTAACTTTATTCTTCTTTAACCATTCTTTGGTAGAATGACTTGTGTGCTTAGGGTCGTTGCCTTGCTGCATGACCCACCTTCTCTTGATACTCAGTTCATGGACAGATGTCCTGACATTTTCCTTGAGAATTCGCTGGTATAATTCAGAATTCATTGTTCCATCAATGATGGCAAGCCGTCCTGGCCCAGATGCAGCAAAACAGGCCCAAACCATGATACTACCACCACCATGTTTCACAGATGGGATAAGGTTCTTATGCTGGAATGCAGTGTTTTCCTTTCTCCAAACATAATGCTTCTTATTTAAACCAAAAAGTTCTATTTTGGTCTCATCTGTCCACAAAACATTTTTCCAATAGCCTTCTGGCTTGTCCACGTGATCTTTAGCAAACTGCAGACTAGCAGCAATGTTCTTTTTGAAAAGCAGTGGCTTTCTCCTTGCAACCCTGCCATGCACATCATTGTTGCTCAGTGTTCTCCTGGATGGTGGACTCATGAACATTAACCAATATGAGAGAGGTGAGCAGCACGGTGGTGTAGTGATTAACGCTGTCACCTCACAGCAAGAAGGTCCGGGTTCGAGCCCCGTGGCCAGTGAGGGTCTTTCTGTGTGGAGTTTGCATGTTCTCCCCGTGTCCGCGTGTTTCCTCCAGTTGCTCTGGTTTCCCCCACAGTCCAAAGACGTGCAGGTTAGGTTAACTGGTGACTCTAACTTGACTGTAGGTGTGAATGTGAGTGTGAATGGTTGTCTGTGTCTATGTGTTAGCCCTGTGATGACCTGGCGACTTGACCAGGGTGTACCCCGCCTTTCACCCGTAGTCAGCTGGGATAGGCTCCAGCTTGCCTGCGACCCTGTAGAACAGGATAAAGCGGCCAGAGATAATGAGATGAGATGAATATGAGAGAGGCCTTCAGTTGCTTAGAAGTTACCCTGGGGTCCTTTGTGACCTTGCCGACTATTACACGCCTTGCTCTTGGAGTGATCTTTGTTGGTCGACCACTCCTGGGGAGGGTAACAATGGTCTTGAATTTCCTCCATTTGTACACAATCTGTCTGACTGTGAATTGGTGGAGTCCAAACTCTTTAGAGATGGTTTTGTAACCTTTTCCAGCCTGATGAGCATCCACAACGCTTTTTCTGAGGTCCTCAGAAATCTCCTTTGTTCGTGCCATGATACACTTCCACAAACATGTGTTGTGAAGATCAGACTTTGATAGATCCCTGTTCTTTAAATAAAACAGGGTGCCCACTCACACCTGATTGTCATCCTACTGATTGAAAACACCTGACTCTAATTTCACCTTCAAATTAATTGCTAATCCTAGAGGTTCACATACTTTTGCCACTCACAGATATGTAATATTGGATCATTTTCCTCAATAAATAAATGACCAAGTATAATATTTTTGTCTCATTTGTTTAACTGGGTTCTCTTGATCTACTTTTGGACTTGTGTGAAAATCTGATGATGTTCATATTTATGCAGAAATATAGAAAATTCTGAAGGGTTCACAAACTTTCAAGCACCACTGTAGATATAGAATCACTGGTCAAGGCCATAACACAACTGGAAATAAACATGTTAAGATAACCAAGGGTCGTAAATATGCCCCAAAATACATGCACACGTTAATAACCGAGATGAAGGGGACACACTGGGTCTTACCTGCTGGTACTGCTGGTTGTAGCTCTGTTGCTGGTTGTACCCAGAGGCTTGATTATCACTGTAGCCTTGCCCATATCCAGGATACTGGTTGTAATTACTGTAGTTGTAGCTTCCTTGGTTGTAGTTGGCTTGGTTATAGTTGCTCTGGTTATAGTCTTGGTTATAGTCTTGGTTATATCCTTGGTTATAGCTCTGCATGGAACAGATGAAAAGATTTACACAGTGTATAAAAGCATCAGTAGAGAGCCGGTGCATCAGTGATGGACGACTCTTACCTGGCTGTATCCATCCTTATTATAGGAGCCTTGGTGGTTGCTGTTGTAGCTTCCTCCATAGTTCTGGTTACGGTTGTAGCCACCTCTCGAGCTGTTGTCTCTGTAATTCCCACCCCAGCCATTCTGGTTGTAGCCTCCACGTTTAAAACCTGACCAATACACACAACTGCATCAAGCACTGACTCTCAAGATAAAGAACACTGGATTTTGAGCCCGGAAGTAGAAGAGAGAACTTGTTTAAAATAACATTTTATACAATATAGGCTCGCTGAAAACGAGTAAGGACCTGGTCTGTATCCTCCTCCAGAGCTGCCACGGTTCTGATAGCCTCCTCTTGGCCCTCCGCGGTTGTCATAGCGTTGGAAGCTGCTGCTTTGGCCGCGGTAACCCATTTGTCGGTTATCAAAGCGTTTCTCAGGCGGAGGCGCAGCCCGCCGACCCTCCTCGTTGTACTGCTTCACTAACTTCTCTGCCTCGTCTTTCTGCAGCTCAATGAAGGTGACCTGGTCCAGGAAATCTCCAGACTCCGGCAGCACAAAGTTAGCTTTGAAAGGAGATAGGGCCAGAAAGAAGAAAAGGGATGGTACACAGGAGAGAGAGAGAGAGAGAGAGAGAGAGAGAGAGAAGAATAGCAGAGAAGGGAGAAGAAATGGTGGGGACAAGTAGAATCACACCACCAGGAGACAGAAAAATCTTAATTAATATCAGGTAGCAGCAGATATATCACAACACCTTAAAAAAAAAAAGCCAAACAGGTGACAAAGACAATCATGTGGAGATGAAACAAACAAACAATAAGACCTGGAGCAAACATGGCCTCCCAGAAAGGATGGGATTCAATACTTGCTCTAGTTTACATAGACAGGAAGAAATGGAAATATTAATGATCCAAATAGGCAAAGGTTTTAGATTTAAGGGATGGCAGAAATGGACACTGCCGCTGCAAACCAAGCATTAACTCGAGGTCACACTGAATATGAAAAAGGTTTTAACAAGCCAAGAAGCTTGTGTTGGATATTTCAGTCAACTTGAAGCCAGATAATGGTAATAATTAAGCCTTTCTTGATCATCTGCTCAGTTTGCAGTGCTTCAGCATGAAAGGAGGATGGATTAAGGGGTGGGCGATATAACCAATATTTTAAACCACAATATTATAGACAGTAGCCATATCTGACCAAATACATGTTTTTTTTTTATTAAATCATATAATAAATGAAAGATTTGTCAAATTAGTTTAGTGCAGTCATAGGGCCGGGTCCCACAACATCGATAACTATACCTATAACTACAACTATGACTGTACCTACGCCTGAATTTAGTTCCAGTCTGGAGCAGTCACACCACAACTATAATATCGGTTGGTCCTACCACTCAAGGAAATAAATGCGTGCAACTTAGGAATAGTCATGGAAGTTTTTTCCAAGTAGTAGCACATTATTCCGGGTCATACTGTACAGCTTGGACTTCAAAACAACCCATGCATATACTCCGGTAGTTGCTATAATACGGATACTTCACGGATTACAGAAATATAATAAAGAATATTATATAAAATATGGAGTGGGTACGGATTTTAATACGGTCGCATCACGGATGATAATAATTTACGGATTTCATACGGATGATGCATCACCGATAAAGAAAAAAAAAACAAGATCAACTGTGCGCTACTGCTCACTTATGTATCCCCCTGCTCTCATTTATATCAGAATGCAAGCAACTGAAGGAATAGGACATTTCTTATGAATGTTGACTTCAACAAATAATTAACCCTGAAACAAGTACGTAAAGAGCAGTGTTCTCCCCATGGATTTCAAATAGCATCCTGGTAAACTGTCATTGTCAAACAGCATCAAAATCCACCCTGTGTGTTTCGTAAATACATTCAGTCGGTAAACAGGAAGTCGATGTGCGACAGACCTGAAAACAGTATACACGGTATAGAACCCCAAGCTGAAGCTCGGTACCAAATATCAAGCAGCTGTGATTTGTACCGGTAGCTGCTGAGAAAAGCGTTATGAAAATTTTGTAACTCCACCCTATATGTTTCGGAAATACATTCAGTCAGTAAACAGGAAGTCGATGTGTGACAGACCTGAAAACGGTATACACGGTCTAGAACCCTGAGCTGAAGCTCGATACCAAATATCACGCAGTTGCAATTTGTAGTTGCTGAGAAAAGTGTTGTGAAAATTTTGTAACTCCACCCTATGTGTTTTGTAAATACATTCAGTCGGTAAACAGGAAGTCGATGTGCGACAGACCTGAAAACAGTATACACGGTATAGAACCCCAAACTGATGTTTGGTACCAAGTGGCTATGATTTGTGGTTGCTGAGAAAAAGGGGGACAAACACGGAGATTCAGATAGAAGTAAACCAGTATATCCCCCCGGAGTGAGGGTATAATTAAGAAGTCTTAAACAATTAAAGCCCGGACTGCCGAAGCTCATAATTAAAATATCTTATCTGCATTTATATGTTTACTTTTTTAATTTACTATTCATATCACATATCCATGCTTTGTATTATATTGTTTTTATTTTCCGTGAATCCATATTCTGTGACTTCATGATGCAACAAGGATGTCTGGGATAAACAGCACGTGCTCAGAATCGCTCCAGAAGCAATCTCACCAATACGGATAAACCCAGGCCTGGACTATAGGTATCGTTATCGGTCTGGTGTGACCACCAAACACACAAACTGCAGGGGACTGATTTATTTATAGTTATCGTTATTGGTATTGTGGGAGTGTTGGGCCTTTAATTGGTCCATATACTGTAAATCCCTCTAAACCTTCTATAGACTTTTTTTTAACACAAAATGGACGAATCCCAGTTAAAGTTTTTAAAATATTAGTAATTACACCTGCACGGTATGTAACAGGGTGGGACGTCCCAAGCAGAGCAGATCCACGCTCATGTGCCAGAGATTAATAAATTAAAAACTTAAAATGAACAAAACGTTACGGTGCTTAACTAGTTATAGTTAGATTTATTGTTCTGGAACGTCTGCAAAACATTAGTTCCACTTATCACTTACATCAATAGCAGCTACAAACAGTCACGCTTACCAACCAACCTCTCTTTCTCTCTATTGCTTGAAGTTTTTACTCTTAAAAAATGTCAATCAAAAAAACAAAACACAGTTTATGTTACAGAGTCTGGAGCATCCACTATACCACATCATACCGAGTCCCTATGAATGAGTTCCTGTTGTGATAAAATATTAGAACGAGTGCATTTAAATGTACAAACGTATCACTTTAGAGCTGTGTTGTGATAGAAAATTCATCAACACCTACAGATTCAAGAATTCAACAGTACTGTGGTATAAAATGTTTTGACGCAAACACATTAGCTGAAATTTTGCTCAAGCGCAATACAAACTGTTTATACTGGTATACCGCCCACCACTAATGGGGAGGAATGATGGGGTTTTAAAAAAAAAAGGGCCAAGGGCCTAACAGACAGAGTTCTTAGTTCAATGATGAAAGGGGTGGGGGGCATCGTCCAAGTTTGACTACAAACAAAAATACACAAATACTTGAGCAGAGATCTTGATTTTTTTAAGTGGTTTGCTTTTGTCCACTGCATTCCTACCTTTCATTTCTAAAACAGCATGATCGGGCACATCCTTCCCTTCCACATCAGTTTGCTTTAACGTTCGCTCTTTTAAGTCCTCGTCCGTGGGACAAATTACAATAGCCTTGCGTTGAAACCCTTCAAAGGGACGCATTTTTCGTCTCTGGGCTGATCCATATACATTTGTCTAGCAATGGTGACAAGAAAGAAGTAGAAGCTGTTCGTTATTGTTACTTTGTCTTCTGGTTTGGGCGACGCGAAGCCTGCAATGATGAAGTTAGAGAGGGTTTTTTTGGTTTTGTTTTTTCCTGACGAGCTACTGACAGCCTCTCCCAACTCCGCCTACTTACCTTCCATATCTGCTTCTCCGCACCTACAACAGAGCTGTTAAACAGGGACCCTTTCACAGTTCTAAGCAATCTGAAAATTATTACGTGAGCAAACTGAAGATGGGATGCACACTTGTTTCCTTCACAGTACAAAACAGTTCAGCACCACTTAGTGGAACTTGAAGCATCTGAATGATGCTGAGATTTTATTTAACAATCCTTGGACAATTTCTGAATAGGAGATTACTAAGGATTTTGCCAAGTCTCAATTTAAATACTATTTATTTCATTAGTTTGAATTCAAAGTTGCACAAATGTTTAACAAACTGGAAAAAGGCTCTGGAATCGTATTTGTAGTTCTATGATGTGTATCAGCGAGCAAATGCTCACCAAGGTTTCTGCCAAAATCTTTCCATATAAGGGAATAAATTATGTGGTAGTAGCCAAAACTGCTAGAAATAAAGAAATAGGGAGAACAGATAGAAGTAGTAAATGTAAACAGAGCACAAAGTCGATCTAACAGAGCCTTAGAGAGCACAGATGGCCCTATAAGCTCACAATTCCGAAAATCACAAATTTGTTTTAATTTTCAACTAGAAGTCATAACACAGAGATACGTAAGCAAAACAATTTTCTGGCATAAATTAGATCCTTTTTTTTCTGTAATACTGTATCCTTCCTCATTTGTGTTAATCAGTTTCTTCTTTAGCCAAAACATTAGCGGCATTAGTTCTAAGAGTTTCCATCTCCTGAAAGAGAATCAAATCAGTTTAGTTCTTTTGTACACTGAAAAGAAAGCAGTGATCAAATGCTGTATGTTTAAAATTTTGCATAATTTATCCAAACGAGTTCAGTGGAAAATATTGTGGGTGGGTCTCAAAAAGGAAGAGACCAAAAAGTACCAATCCCAATGCTACTGGATTATCTATCATTTTAAATCAAAGTAATACAAGCGTAAGTAGTTAGGCATGTAACATTATATCGTGCAACGATAAATCGTGATACAAATTTATGACAATTTGAATAGATGAAATTAGAGAATACACGACTTCATCATAGGTGGAAGTAACACAGCACTGTCACGAAAACAAATAAATAAAATCTAAAATGGGGAAAAAAGCTGTTGAGTGATTGTGTAAATAGATTTAACAAGGAATCGAAACTCTTTTTACAAAATGCTGAAAGGTAAAGAAAAGAAAAAAGTGAGGCTGTAGAAATGTTCATAAAAGTCGAAGAAAAGGCCTATTAACTGTGTTTTTAACAAAAGGGATTTTAGTTAATAAACTATTATTTTTTACTCAAACCTTTACAAATGTGGTTAAAGAGTTGTCGGCTATTAAGAAAATGGATTTTATTTTAACAAAAGGTGATAAACAGGAAAATAATTTTGTTACCAAAGAAAATTCAAACATTTTCTTAAATTAATATTTTTCAAAAAGAGAGTGGGAAATTTGAATTGTCGACCGAATTGGATCATGAACTGGGTGAATTGTTACATGCCTATAAGTAACTGATTTAAGGTACGGACTGAAAATATAAACAGCAGGGCTGTAATCTCATTAAGAGCTTCAGGTAAATGTTGTAAAATGCATGCATGTTCATGAGGCTCCACGGTTGATTCCAGCCCAGAACAAAACTGTCATTCCTCTCATCAATCACACCCTTTAAACAAAAAAACCCTCAAATAAACCCTATAAAATGCATTTATCATAAGGAAAAATATAAAGATGAAAAGAAGTAAACACAACATGCTATTCCCAGAAATAATTTGTAGAGATGCAACCCGGGGTTAAAAACTGTACTGCAGCCAGCCCCTAGAGCGACTTTTGGCTTCAATATTGGTCATGACACATACATTTACATCAACTATGAAGTGATATTAATCTGACTTCACAGGGTAAACCCTATTGTGTTCCATTATCCTCTCTCAAAATTACAAGTAATGATGCTGCAACATCCTGAAAGGGTCCCATAACTCACCTTTACTTACCTGTCCAGCATTGGTGCTTCTGTCCCAGGGACAAATACGTACACACATACACCACTTACCTGAATATACTTACACTTTCCAAGGTCAAACCAAAGCACTTCCACATGACCTCACTTACCTTGCAAACCAGACGAGAAGCTCCTACAAATCTAAAACCATTAGTTCTCACTTACCTCGATGCTTTACCAAAACATTAACACTTAACATTTCCAACTGTACATGATACTCAAGGTTACTTCTTGGAATTACCAAAGCAACAAAAGTTGTTTTTCTTACTCACCAGGCAGAGATTACTTGTCTCTCAACATCTTAACACTGTAATGGATCTACTTGTACGGTATTGAAAAGGCTCACAAGACAAATGTACAAAGTATGAGAAATAAAGGATGCTGAAAATACTGCAGCAATAACAGCAATGACTTTCCTCTCATGTTACAAAATTGCATTTCTTTACAATACAGGGCAACAAAACTAAAAAAAGAGAGGCTGATCCTTCTTTTACTCTATCATATTTTGGCTCCCTGAAAGATAAATAAATAACGCATTAGAATGATGGCATTAAAGATCATCCACAGTTTTGTCTTAGTAGAGGATTATGGGGTTGGAAGCAGTACCTGGTCCAGAATGTAGTTGCGTTTCTTGCGCGCGGCGATCTGGATGAGTCGGTTCAGACACTGAGTGGCTTGCTGAATGAGAACATCCCAGCGACCTGCATAATTCCTCTGACGCCTCAGACCCATCACCTACAAACACACGCAGACTTCAACAGTCAGAACGGTTTGTGGATTCATATTTTAAGCATTCTGAAAAGGCAAAGGCTAAAAAGGCATAATGGTGATACATTTTTGGAATGTTCACTCGGCACATTTCCAGCACTTATATTTAACAGTTATTCCACGAAATCGAGTTGTACATGAGCTGTAGTGTTGCCACCTGTCCCGGTTTTTCCTGATTGTCCCGGATTTTCATGGTCTGTCCCGGAAAAAAAAAAATCCGGGACACTGAATGTCCCGGTTTTTTGTACATAATGGGCAAAATGTGTATTTCAACTTGCGAGCCAGCTGAGAACCAGTTTGCTTTTCCGAGCTCGCCGTGCTAAGCGGAGCCACGTCATTACGTCGCTGAATACGTCAGTTACGTCGCTGTATACGTCAGTTACGGCGCTACGTTTGCATAAACCTTGGCGCGAATATCAAAGCAAAAACAACACGGAAGCAGCAGCAACAACAACAGCAATAATAATGATGATGGCTGACTTCGCATTTGTACAGCTGCTGCTTCTCGTCGCTTAAAAATGGCGATCTTTCGCGGTCTTGTTATTGTTGTTGGTCTTAACAACTCCGCCCCCCCCCCCGCTGACGTAAGCGGTTCTTTCCTCTGGCCCAGCAGAGAGTTGGTGCTAGCCTGGAACCGGTTTTTCTGGCCCCAGAGCCAGTTCTTTGTCAGTGGAAACAGAAAACCCGGTTCCAAACTAAGCACTGGCCCCGAACCAGCCCTGGAACTGCTTTGGGGGAAAAGGGGCAATGGAGGATGCTTGGACTGATAAAAGAAACAGACTCTCTGTTGCAGTGGTGAAGGCTGAGCTTCAAGTCAGGCTAAACTTTCAGTTGTCCTGTACTGAGTTCAAGACATTCATTGAAAATCAGCCAGGACTCATAGCAGCAGCAAAGAAAGACACCAAATATAAATGGAAGATTAGGTAAGGTTTTGGCGAATTAAATGAAATAGTGTAGTGTAGTACATACTCCTGTATGTGCCCAGTTATATCAGTTACATGTCCTCCTATGTATTTGTTTAGCCAAGAGCAGCAGAGGCACAGGCAAGCACAAGCGAGGCACAGGCAAGCACAAGCAAAGCACACACCACACTCTAAGCAATCAGGTAAGCTGTTTGACACTACACCTTACATTGTTACATTCAGGTATTCTTAGATACAATGAAAAATTATTTTTATTCCACATAAGCAAACAAACAGAACTTAATTATGTATTCCCCTTTTACCTGTGCCCACTACTGCTCCCAGGTGTCCACAACCAAAAACTGTTGGAAATAAACCAAAATAATGAAGACCTGCTTTATTATGTAAAGCAATTAACTAAACAAATAACTAGCAAAAGCGTCATTTTTACTAATTAGAGCAATACAATTTCAGCGTAGAAGGGCGATTTTTGTCTTGGGTTAGATGTGCGAAGGGCGCCGTTGCTTACAAGCAAAAAGGTCGATTGGATGGTCGAAATGTCCAGGATTTTTGTCAGACACAGGTGGCAACACTAATGAGCTGATTGCTATAAGCCATGCACGACGAGATTGAGTGGAATTACTGTTTTATTCTATCCACATTCACTGGATTTTGAGAGCATTTTTGTTTTTTGCAAATTTGATAACTTTATACAAAACATCTGACAAAATAATTCCCGTTTAGAATGTAAACAAGCCGGCGAAATGACAGGAACAATTTGTGAAAAATGCTACAATAATAATTCTTGAAAAAATAAAACGATATGTTCTTACCATCAAATACTTTTATTCCATATTTTGTTGCTGTTTTGAGTTTTGTTTTCAAGTAGAGTTATTATTTCATCCTCGGTTGGTTCAGCAACACGTGCCACCATTTTGTTTCTCTACTCGCGGTATATGAGCTGATAGCCTAGGAGTAGAGTAGCCAATCAGAGTGCGCAATTGCTCATATCCAGTGAATGTGGACAGAATAAATGATCTATATAGCTGATCTATATACACCAACTTGTTGTTTGGTTAGATTTAAATAAGCAAATACTTAAAGTGCATATCCTGGAACAATTTTGTTTTTTTATATGAAAGTATGTCCTGTGATGACCTGGCGACTTGTCCAGGGTGTACCCCGCCTTACGCCCGTAGTCAGCTGGGATAGGCTCCAGCTTGCCTGCGACCCTGTAGAACAGGATAAAGCGGCTAGAGATAATGAGATGAGATGAAAGTATGTCCCTTTACACACTCATCCAGAAGGGTAATTTTGCACAAGGCCATCTGTCTACAGCAGAAAAAAATAACAAAACGAGTCTGGAAAAATCCCAAGGGAGTCTGGAGCCAGATTCGTGACGTCACCTGCGGAACCGCCAGCAGGCTGCGAGAGCTTGCACGGTTTCAGTGCACAGTCTGTGTAGACCAAGCTTAGCAGCTAGCGATTTTGCATTGAAATATCGAATTGTCACCTGAGCACTGGATGGAACCGCGTCTTTTTTCAGATCAAGTTGCCTCGCGAAGCCCATTTCCCACTGCAAATAGTTCTCAAAGTCGTCGGGCCTTGTGAAGTAAGCACCGCAAATAATGCTGTAGTCTGTAGCATGTAGCCAATTTTTCAGGGTGCCTCACACAAAGCGCTCCCATTTCTCTCTCATTGTCCAGTCTTTTGGAAAATGATGAGTACTAATCCCATCATGATTGGTGTTGCTACACCCTCCTACGATACTGTTAACCATTTTAATAATTACGTGATAACGTTGAAGAAATTTGCAGAAAACCACCAGGTCGTTTTCTCATAAACAAACCAGTGCTGACGTAGGATTCAGAAGGAGGCGTACCGCACGTGACGTCACGAAAATCAATGTTTGCCGGGAAATCCAAATGCCAGGTTTTTTCGCCTCAAATGGCTTGATTTCAAATTTTTTCTGGTATTGCGCAAGGTAAAAAAATTGCACAAAATGCAAAATGTGACAGATATTTGACCAAAGTTTAATACAAAATAGAATTACATTGATCTTGCTCCTGAATTTACCCATGATATGCACATTAAGAGCTTTTGATTGGATAATTACTGCAGTGATTAATGCATTTCAGCTGGCAACAATTCTTTTAACCCTCAATGATGCAGTGAGTAGCTTCCCATTTCTTGAACAACTGTGTCCAAATACGTATCCCGTGGTCGTGTAAAAGATGCTACGGTGTTTCAGAAGGGTCAAATTATTGGCCTGCATCAAGCAAACAACTAGGGAGATTGCTGAACTTGCCTGAATTGGGTTAGGAATATTTCCAACACATTACTAAAACTTGGAAGGATAGTGGTGAACCAGCAACCTCATGGAAGAAATGTGAAAAATGTGGAAACAAGATCAACTGTGAGCTACTGCTCAGTTACGTATCCCCCCCCGCTCTCGCTTATATCAGAATGCAAGCAATTGAAGGAATAGGACATTTATTATTAATGTTGACTTCAACAAATAATTAACCCTGAAACAAGTAAGTAAAGGGCAGTGTTCTCCCCAGGGATTTCAAATAGCATCCTGGTAAACTGTCATTTTCAAATAGCGTCAAATTCACTGTATAATCTGTTATAAAATTAACACAGATAGCATCATATTCAGACAATATAGCATCATATTTATACCATGATGCTGTAAGGCCCTGGGGAGAATATTTGTTGTGTCTCATTGTCTGAATACTTACATATGAATACAAACCATTCACTAATCTATCTTTTCAACCACTTGTTGATTAACATGTCATTTAGATAGAAACACAGGGGAATAAAATGTTCACCTGAATCCACTGGCTCCAATGAAAAAAATAGTCATTTACACAATGAAATACAGTCACATCCAAGAGGAAAAAGTTGTCCATGTTAATCTGCTAGTCCATGTGCAGAAACTGTCATTTTGCACAAATATAGTAACATCAAAGAACAATTAACTGTCTATCCTTTAGTTCCAAATACATAATGCTTTGTAGAAATGTAGTGTCATGAAGTCTTTCTGATCACTGTGATTATAGAAGTTTCACTAATGGAACAGCAACATGCACATGAAAATGGTCAGTATAGTGCAAAGGAAATGTCAAAATAAATTCTGCTCCATCCAAATCACTATTTCTATAGACATGGTCTCACGCAGCTCCTTTCCTGTGTGTTGGAAGAAACCAGAGTACTTCAAATAATGCCTTCAGTACACAGGAAGTTGATGTGCGACAGACCTGAAAATGGTGTACACGGTATAGAACCCCAAGCTGAAGCTTTGCACCAAATATCAAGCAGTTGTGATTTGTAGTTGCTGAGAAAAGTGTTACGAAAATTTTGTAAATCCACACTATATGTTTCGTAAATACATTCAATGGGTGAACAGGAAGTTGATGTGGGACAGACCTGAAAACGGTTTCCACGGTATATAACCCCAAGCTGAAGTTTGGTACCAAGTGGCTATGATTTGTGGTTGCTGAGAAAAAGGGTGTTTTGGACGGACGGACAGAGGTAAACCAGTATACCCGCCCTCCTTCGGAGTAGGGGGTATAAAAAAATAAATAAAATTAAATTAAAAAAAAAGTTAGACTGACTGTAATCGGATATCACAAATGCTTGGGCGCATAGCAAAACCATCCCACTAAAACATCTGAGTGCTTCTATAGTAGCTCCTGATGATCAGATATCCATTGCTATTCCGTGAAGCTGCGGATCGGTTAGCACTCAAGAGTGTTTGATTTTCTCTGACTGTGATCGGATATCACAAAGGCTTGGTGAAGTTGGGGGTACGACAGTAGAAGTCACAGCTATGTTTAATAGTGAAAGTCAGAGTTTTTGCACACGTACAATGTGATGAGAACTCACAGAACTGGGACTACAAGAATAACCACTTGTTAATGAAGCTAAAGCCCCCGTCACACTTATTCGGAATTAGCAGAAATCAAGCAGAACCAGCTGGAATGAAACATTTTTCAAAATTCGTGCCACATTTGGGCGGGAATTTCAAACTGACCAACATTCTTACAGCTTTGTAAGAATGCTGTTCGAATACTTAGAATGCGCTTTGAACCCACCTCGAATGATTCTTGTGCATTCCAGGTGCATTAGCTTTCGAATGCATTGAGTTCAAATGTAGTTGGAACACAGTAGGAATACCTAGAATGCAGTAAAAATATTAAGAATGCCCTTCGAATGCCGTACGAGTGCGTTTCGATTGCTGTCCGAATATCACCCGAAGTCTGGTTGGAAGGTGCCTCGAATGTTGTATGAATTCACCTCAAATGCAGTCAGAACGCTCCCATGTTTCGAACATCTAAGAATTCAAAGAGAATGCAGCTTGAATACTTAGAATGTACTTTGAATGTGCTTAGAATGTAACACGAATGTCTCAAGTGTACCAAGAATGCCACCTGAATGGTCCCCCATAGGGTATAAAATGCTGCCGAATCTAGCATTTTTATCAGTCTCAGCCCAGACACCATAGAGTATGGACCCCCTGGACCATGTTGCTTTGCTCCAGATTGCGGTCCTCCAGCAAGACCTGCTTGAAAGAGATGTGGAGGAGGCTAGGAGAAGAAACATCAGGAGGAGAAAACCCAAAAGGTATCAGACCCGACCATGGCTGGCAGAGGAGAGAAGGAGGTTGTATGGACATTACACCAGACTGATAGAGGATCTCAGAGTAGAAGACCCACAGTCCTTCTTCAGCTACCTCAGGATGGAGCCTGCCATGTTTGATGAGTTGGTGCAGAGAGTGGGACCAAGCATAGAGAAGCAAGATACCAAGATGAGGAAGGCGCTACCTCCAGGCTTGAAGCTGGCCATCACTGTGACGTTCCTGGCTTCAGGTGACAAGTACCCCAGCCTCATGTACAGCTTCTGTATGGCAAGGAAAACCATCAGTCTCATCATCCCTGAAGTCTGCCAAGCCATTGTGGAGGAGTACAAGGATGAGGTCATCACCTGCCCCACCACTCCAGAAGAATGGACACCTATTGGGGAGGAAACCTGCCAAGAGCGGGTCCTTGTACCACAACTACAAGGGCTTCTTCTCTGTGGTCCTTATGGCCCTTGTGGATGGAGACTACAAGTTCCTGTGGGTGGACATTGGCACATATGGAAGTATGTCTGATGCTCAGATCTTCAACGAGTCTGAGCTCAAAGACTGCCTTGAAGACGGGAGCATAGGATTTCCTGAGCCATCCCCCATTCCCCAAGACGACGAGCTTATGCCATACTTTATCCTGGGAGATGATGCCTTTGGAATCAGGACCTTCTTGATGAAGCCATATGGCCACAGGAATCTCCAGAGGGATGAGAGGACCTACAACTACAGGATCTCCATGGGCCGACGTGTGGTGAAGAATGCATTTGGAATCCTGGCCCAGAGATGGCAAGTCCTCCTCACCACCATGCAGCCAAGGCTTTCCATTGTGCAGATCATCACTGAATACTGTGTCTGCCTGCACAACTTGAGGATCCGTTACCCTGCTCTTCACAATGGTATGGTGGATGAGGAAGATGATCAGCACAACGTTGTGCCAGGAGCCTGGAGACAGCTTGCTCAGCTTGAAGATGTGCAGCATGTTGCAGGAGGAAACCGAGACACCAAGGGTGGAAAGAGGCACCGGGAGATCCTCAAGCATTATTTCAACAACCCAGCATGAGCCGTACCCTGGCAGGACAGGATGATTGATGGAGAAGAGACTGATATTCGCATGTGTCATCTGCAACTGTATTAACTATTTCATGGAAAATTGACCTATCGGGTTGATATTTCTCTCAGAGGTTACTTTCATAATAATCTTCCTTCAGACTAACTTTAGTCAGAGTCCCTGCTGCCTGCAGATGTGTTACTGTCCCTTTAAAAGGGACAGAAATAAATGTTCATTTGTTCTCAAAGTATCTGTTTATCAATAAAGTTCCAGGGTCATTACACATAACTTATTTTAAATGTATTTTTACGAACAAAGTTTAAAATGTACAGAAAGTCCCCCCCCCCAAAAAAAAAAAAAATCTATCAACATTTGGCTATGATAACTGTTCAGTGAAAACCTAATTTAATTTTCATTTTGGCATTTGTAAATGTATTAAACATTGTTTTTGTGGTGTAGGGGTTGAAATGTTTCAAACAGGGCAAGTTAGCGGTCTATCATTGGAATTCTTTTTTTGAGGTTTTTGTTTGTGGGCTAAATTACTGTAACTTTATTCTAAAATAATAAGAAGAAATATTAATGGGCAAATTATTCACACAAATTATTCACACAAACATGTTACACTTCAAGGGCACATCTTTATTTGTTAATGCAAGACAGGCAACAAATTTACAAGTACAGTTATAATCAAACCACACAAATCCTGTACAAAATATCTGTCCTGAACAAACACTATCCACAATATCAAAATGTCACAAAAATATAACTACTCCTGGCCTCCATCACCCTGTTCTGACTGCTCAGACTGCTGGGTAGGTGTGGGAGAATGCACAACTGGATGAGGGGTGTTGAGTTCTTGGTTGTCATCATCCTGGTTGGTGTTGAGTAGCTGGGTGAAGCTGTTGTAGGAACCACTGCTGAAGCCACTCAGGCCACCGAAGTTCCCCATGCCCTGGCTCTGGATGGATGTTGATGAAGTCTGCAGCAGTGGGGTGCTGGCACTGTAGGTGGGTGGAGCACTCTGTGGTCTGACGGGAGGCTCTTGCTGGAACTGTCGCTGCACCCAGCTTGCCTCCTGGGGGCCCCAGACAGAAGTCGGTTGGTGGTTCTGTGCCAGCCACTGTGATGGATGAGGCTGCCAGCCCATTGAAGGACACTGTTGGCTGCTGGGCCCTGGGATAGGTGCAGGAGCATAGGGTCTAAGGAACTCATCTTGCTGCTGCTGTGTCTGCGTGGGAGGCACCTGGTGAAACTCAAACTGGTACTTCTGCAATAAGCTGTTGACTTCACTCTGGAACCTCAGCCACATGGGGGGAGGGAATGTGTAGGTGACCTCCTTCATGAAGTGAGCAAAGGTGTCTTTCTGGCATTGCAGGGGTGACTTCTCAGCCTTGAAGAGCTTGTTCAGCAGCTGTCTTTGCAGTTCAGCAATGTTGCTCCTGGTAGCCTCAGTGTCATCAGTACCCCTGGACCCCAAGGAAGTGTCTGTATCAGACTGAGCGGCTGTAGGGGTATGATGATCAGCAGCATCAGACTCGGACTGGGGAGCTCCTGCTGTTGCAGCCGGAGCTGCCCTGGCTTGGACCTTGGCCTTCATCTGGAGAAGAAACAATCATAAGTAATGTGGACAATTGTGGCAATTTCATCATCAAAATGAAAACATGAAATTAAAATACTTACACTGACAGTGACCCTCTTTTTGACCTGGACAATGAGGTGGGGCCTGAGAAATTCAAAGTGGCACAGAATCCAGCGGTCCCTTGCAGTCAGTTCAATGTCTCCAGAACCTGAGGGAGTCTGCTTCAGCTTGCCAAACCTTGATCTCATGTTGGCATACCACTTCTTCAGCAGGTCACTGGTCTTGTCCATCTCCCTGGCCTTCTGCTCCCACAGTGTGTCCTTCAGGCCCTTCTTGATGTAGTTGGGGTGCTTTTTGTTGAGGATGCAATCTTGCTCAGGTGCCTTGAGCCAGTCAACCATTTCCTGCTCCTGCTCCTTGGTGAAGCCAGCTGTCACCAGCTCCCTCTTGCGCTTCTTTTGGGACTTGGCAGCCTCACTGGGAGGAAGCTCATCACTGTCAGAGGAGGACTGTTCTGCTGGCTGATGGACCTCGGCAACTATGTCTATCTGGGAAGCAGGTGGAGGGGCTGTGGACTCAGCCTCAGACTCTGAAGCTGCTGGGGCATCTTCAACAACAGGAGCTGGCTCTTCAGGGGATCCTTGGGCTGCAGCATCTCTGCCTCGTCCATGGCTGCGGCCAGTGGTGAAGCTCTTGACCTTGGCTCCCTTCTTCCTTGGCGGCATGATGTGAGAAGCTTGGGAAACTTTTTCAACTTTTTAAAACAATGGACAAAAGGTTGATGTTGAGCAGGCGACTCCTCAATGCAGACTGAAGTTCCAGTGGCAGCTAGCCATGTTTTTATGCGATTCGGTGGTGGTTCTGAATTATGTCCGGACTCATTCGAGGGCCAATCAGGATGTTCCAACTGCATTTGAGATGTATTCAAGTGGAAATCGAAATATTCAGACGGCATTAGAAGTGCATTCCAGCTGAACTATTTTAATATCAAAATAGATTCCGACAACAATCGAGATGCACTCGAGGTGCATTCCAGCTCATTCGAGGCACATTCAGGACATTCTGGCAGGATTTGAAGTGGCTTGCCATTTCGATTTTTCCCTTGAACATGATCAGAATGTTTCGAATGCTGTTGGAATGCCATAAGAATATTTAGAATGCAGTCAGAATACACTTTGAATGCCGTTCGATATTTCTCCTCTTCGAATGCACCTCGAATGTTTTGAGCATAAGCAAAACATTCAGGCCGGCCACAAGAATGGGCCCGAATGTTTGGAATGCACTTCGAACATCCGAAGAATTTTCATTCCGACAGCATTCCAGCTCATTCAGCCTCTAGTGACTACCCCATTACATTCTTCACCTTTAAGCATTAAAACGTGTTGAATTTTTTTAGACTGGTTCAAAAGCTCAAAGTAGTTTGAAAGTTACAGAACTGAAATGTCCAAGGAAGAATTAAATAAACGTCTAAAGCTATTCTATACCTCAGCATGACAGCAAGACAGCACTTTCTACAAAAAAACCCACAAACACTAAAGTCAATTCGTGCAGCCATCGATAGGTTAAGAAGTCCGCCTAAGCGGAAATGATATTGTCGGACATTTTGTATAAAAGTTATTTATCGAATTTGCAAAAAATAAAAAATGCTCCGTTTCTCAAAATCCAGTGAATGTGGATATAATAAAACAATTATTCCAGTCAATCTTGTCGTACATGGCTTATAGCAAATCAGCTCATGTATGACTCAATTTCGTGGAATAACTTAAATGTCAAGTTACTAGGCTACTCATGTCTTTTTGCGATGGGTTTCACGTGCATCTATTTTTGTTTCCAAACACCACCATTGTAAAACTTGAAAATGGAACTACATTTTTTTCCTTTTTACACTCAAGTATTTTCAATAAAAAAAAAAAAAAAAAAAAGAATTCCCTTATCCCATGGAATCCAACTCCTATAACAGTCTAAGGCTTACCTTCATCTTCTCCATAATGGCATTGGTGCCAAGTATGTTGTATTTCTTCTCAGGGTTCATCTCAGCATGTTTGGCTGCCCAAGTGGTTTTGCCACAGGCAGGCAGACCAACCATCATCAAGATCTAAGACACATTAAGGACATCAGCATGCAGCAAGCCAAAAAAACACCCCATAAAAACACACACCACTTTGGGTAAAATGAACAGTTTTAACTTCACCCCAATATAACCCAAACTGTATCAAGTAGCGTAAACCACAAAGCGTCTAACTGAAGGCCTGAACGGCTTCATTCAGAACATACAAACTTCTAAAAACAACAGTACTGAAACAACCCATACTTAAATCTGACATACAATAGGATTACCAATGATGCCAACCTCACAGTCCGCCTTGGTGGCAGGACCCACGGTGCCTCTAATCCTGTCCTCCAGTGCAACAGTCTGGATGAACACATATCCCTCTGGCGAAGGGAAGAATGGCTCCTCCTTCTGACCAAAGTTAAACTCCACAGCACAGTTCTTCACCAGGATATGAGGGAAAAGCGCTCGACCAGCCAGCTCATCCTTTCTCACCTGGAATGCTACGTCCAACCACTTCCCGTTCTTAGAGAATGAAATCTCCACTTCATGACTACTCTCAAAGTCCTGAAACATGAGCACATGGATACATCGCCACACACAGTCATTATGAAGAATGGTTAGGATTGTGCTAGGAGAAGAAATACATGTAGAACTCACGATATAGCATCCAATGATGTCATTTTCATTAAATCTCTGCCCATAATCTTCAAATCTGCAGCTGGAGGATTTTTTTCCTGTTCCACCATACCCGTAAGAGAAAGGTTCTTCACCTAAAGTATGAGAAAATTAGCCATTTAGACAATCTGCAAAGAGAACAATTTTAATTAGGTTAGAGATGTTTCTGTGCCACACTAGTAGTATGTTAAAACACTTTAAAAAAAATGGAATTATTATCCAGATAAGTATTACTCTATAGCTTCCAATGTCATCCACAGACACACCCAGACATTTCTTCATACAAGTTATCGCAATAAAACTTCAAGCAAAGACTACAGCTATAGTAGGCATAGTTTTACTCTACTATACTAGCAGGTTACCTGGTGTTGCCCGGGTTTTGCAAAATTCTGGGTTGCCTCCCAGACTTCCATGTCAAATTTGGTGAAGGTCCATCGAGAAAGGGTGAGGTTAACCCAAGACAAACAAAAATCCAAACATCCACCACCCAAGGGCCCACCGGGAACCCCCTGTGGCTCAAATATGGAATTTCTGAGTTCTGCCAAATTGTGGCCATCTCCTGTACTTATGTGCCAAGTTTAGTGAAGATCTGTCAAGAGTTTGTGTTGATAAATGTAACGTGAACGGCACTGAGGGAGGGCATGGGTGGATGTTCTTCCCCGTACATGAATTTTGTTTATATCTGCAAAATTCTGGGTCATCCCCAGAACTACTTGCCAAATTTGGTTAAAATCCGTCGAGAAATGGTGATGTTGGCTCAAGACAGACAAACAAACTTTGCCGCTTATTATATAGATAGCAGGTTACCCAGCGCTGCCCAGGTTTTGCAAAATTCTGGGTTGCCCCCCAGACTTCCACATCAAATTTGGTGAAGATCTGTTGAGAAAGGGTGAGGTTAAAGGAATAATCCGGAGTGATATGCTTTCTAGGTCTATTTTCGCATTATTGGGAGTGTACACGTTGAGTTGCTACCACAATCACGTCAATGGGATGTTTTGAGACAGTTCGTTTTTTGTGATTTCAACCAGAAAGCGCGAACACGGCAGTGCAAGGGGCATGTCTTTTTGCCGATATAAAAATGCTAGTTTTAAAACCACTGCAAAGCTCAAAACAACATGACAGTTCTGTGGAAGTGAGTAGAGGGTTCCTACAAACAAAATGAAGTGTCCCTAGCTCTGCAAGTGTACGGACAGAGTGTGTAGAAGAGTAAATACAAAGCCAGTACCTTACCTGAAGTTGTTCTTCTCCAGACGCCATCTTCAGGGGAAAGTCCGTAAAAGTCGAGTGCCGAGCCCATCCTGCTGGAAATGCACAATTGTGGTATGTTGTGCATTTCCAGCGGGATGGGCTCTGCACTCGGCTTTTACGGACTTTCCCCTGAAGATGGCGTCTGGAGAACAACAACTTCAGGTAAGGTACTGGCTTTGTATTTACTCTTCTACGCACTCTGTCCGTGCACTTGCAGAGCTAGGGACACTTCGTTTCGTTTGTAGGAACCCTCTACTCACTTCCACAGAACTGTCATGTTGTTTTGAGCTTTGCAATGGTTTTAAAACTAGCGTTTTGTATCGGCAAAAAGACACGCCCCTCGCACTGCCGTGTTAGTGCTTTCCAGTTGAAATAGCAAAAAACGAACCGTCTCAAAACACATCTGATTGACGTGATTGTGGTAGCAACTCAACGTATGCACTCCCAATAATGCGAAAATAGACCTAGAAAGCATATCACTCTGGATTATTCCTTTAACCCAAGACAAGCAAAAATCCAAACATCCACCACCGAGGGGACCACCGAGGACCCCCTGGGGGCTGTACAAGAATTTTGTTTATCTCTGCAAAATTCTGGGTCATCCCTGGACCTACTTGCCAAATTTGGTGAAAATCCGTCAAGAAATGGTGATGTTAGCTCAAGACAAACAAACAAAGTTGCCGCTTATTATATATGTGATGGACAGAAAACTACAGCATTAAGGCATGAAGAGCAGCGGGAGATATCTGCTCTGTGTACAGTGTGAGCAGATTGATCAATTAACAACCAGGCCTCTTGGTGTGACAGAAAAGCATTTGCCTTTTCATAGAGAGAGCACATATTTTGAATCCAGATGTTAAAATTCGCACTTTCCTCCGAGTGTTCTTTGCTGCCCTGTGATGTAGCATGAGTGGTGGCTTGATGTCTCTTCCAGCCCGCACCGTCCCTGGTTTGTAAGTGTCACGTGATTGAGAAGACCTAGCTAGTGGGTTGGAAACGAGACCTTCAATGATGGCGTAGCTCACTCTGGCCCGGTCTAGTCCAGAAGGAATGATCTAAAGTGGGCCACCTTGCGCAATAAATGTTGCAAGCTATATCCACCCTAGGAATACCAATCTATTTGCCAAGACCAAGAAGAAGCAATTTTTGTTGACCTGCTCATTAAAGGAACAGTCCACCGTATTTCCATAATGAAATATGCTCTTACCTGAATTGAGACGAGCTGCTCCGTACCTCTCCGAGCTTCGCGCGACCTCCCAGTTAGTCAGACGCAGTCCGACGCGCTGTCACTCCTGTTAGCAATGTAGCTAGGCTCAGTATGGCCAACGGTATTTTTTGGGGCTGTAGTTAGATGCGACCAAACTCTTCTGCGTTTTTCCTGTTTACATAGGTTTATATGACCAGTGATATGAAACAAGTTCAGTTAAAAAAATTGAAACGTAGCGATTTTCTATGCTATGGAAAGTCCGCACTATAATGACAGGCGTACTAACACCTTCTGCACGCTTCGGCAGCGCATTGATACGGAGCTCAGATATCAATGCGCTGCCGAAGTGCGCAGAAGGTGTTAGTACGCCTGTCATTATAATGCGGACTTTCCATAGCATAGAAAATCGCTACATTTCAATTTTTTTAACTGAACTTGTTTCATATCACTGGTCATATAAACCTATGTAAACAGGAAAAACGCGGAAGAGTTTGGTCGCATCTAACTACAGCCCCAAAAAATACCGTTGGCCATACTGAGCCTAGCTACATTGCTAACAGGAGTGACAGCGCGTCGGACTGCGTCTGACTAACTGGGAGGTCGCGCGAAGCTCGGATAGGTACGGAGCAGCTCGTCTCAATTCAGGTTAGAGCATATTTCATTATGGAAATATGGTGGACTGTTCCTTTAAGGCTTAATTAGTCCATAACATCATTAATAATTGTAATTAAGTAAATCTGGGTAGAAGTTATATGCAGCCTAGGTACCCCTACCTTCATGCCAGAAAGAATCAAAATTGGTGAAGAATTGAGGGAGAAAAAGCGATGTGTAGAAACTGTTCGTTACGGCTTAATTACTCCATATCTTCATTATTAATTACAATTATGCAAATTTGCACAGAAGCTATATGCATCCTGGGCAGACCTACCTTCCTGCCAAAAAGAATAAAAATCCGTGAAGAATTGAGAGAGGAGGAGCGATTTTCGTGAAATGTGGACGACACCGGACGGACAACACATGATAGCATAAGGTCATCGCCTATCAGCCGGATGAGCTAATAACCAAACTGGGCACCTACCGTGATTAAAGACTCCTGTACTGTGTGTATGTGTGTGTGTCCCCCCCCACTCACCAAGCTGCGTGCTGCAGGAATCCAGAGACCAGCCCACTCTCACTACATGTGGATCAGGCTCACTGCTGGGAAGATGTTTGACCGAGATTTCTTCCGTTATCTGCCACAAGACACACACAAACATTTCAGCTTGCACAGTCCACTTTCAGCAGATCCTGTACCGTTCAAAATCAACCACAGTGAGCAGAAAAGCATCTAAGCATGCATAACAGATCTCCTGGTCTTTTCCCAAACCTCAGACGTCCAGTTTGGGTGAGCCTCCACCCCCCTGTTCGTGGCTGACAGGAGTAGAAACCAATGTAGTCCTCTCCTGTTGTAGCCTGTTTGGTTCATACCGTAGTTCGACATGCTGTGATGCTTTTCTGCTCATTATGTTTGGAAAGAGTGGTTATACAGGATAACATGATTACCCTCATCTCGTAGCAGACACGGCCCTTGTTCACACCGTACGAGGCGCGTGCGCCGGACCACAGGTAAGCAAAGCCTTCGATGGTGAGAGGGTAGCCGCTGTAGCGGTCTCGGGCAACTTTGAAGTGCAGATCGCAATTATCTACAAGAGTGGGAATATGCGTGATCATTTTTGCTTCTTATTTGAGAGTTTTATAAACTTTATTTTAAAATCCTTCTTTTCTTCCTCAACAGAAACAGTATTTGGAAAACTGCAGGCTGATTCCTACCTCCTATATTTACTATACTACCACTATGATAAGGTACATAAAAGCAGCATTCTACAGGAAAAAAAAAAAAAAAAAAGTGACAGAATGACACTAACAGGTATCAATGGCCACTAATGTGTCATCAAAATCCTCTTCATCTTCTTCGGCTGGAGGCTGAGGTGAGCGGGATCTATAATCAAACAAACCACATTGGTGCGAGGTCTAAAACTGCTCAATTTATACCAAACACACATTTCGGGAAAACCAAAACGTTCACCTCTTGTCCTCTCGATGCTCGTAGTAACTATATCCATGGGCATCATCGTGGTGTCTTTTGCGGCCGTAAGGTGCCTGGTTGTCCTGGTGGGATGTGTAACGTGAAGCCTGCTGGGCCTCTTCCCGCTCACTGGCTGCTCCAGGATCCTGCTGCCGTTCTGGCTTTACATCTTCCTCCTCCTCCTCCTTCACCTCACCTGCTTGCTCTGTAGACACAATGAGAGTTTCACCTAAGTAAGCACTGAGTATTTCTAAGTTTTGTACTGGAGCTACGAGACTAAAACGCGGCAAGTTAGTTCAGCATCATACGACCTCACCTTACAAGGCAGTGCTTTTCCCTGGAACAGTATTTGTCCAGAAACCATTTCGGTATGTAATGTACAAGTCGAATACTTGCATGGATTGGATTGGAACTAAACTGCATGTGAAACAAGAAAGCTTTTCCAGCTTTGAGATGCCTGCTATGACTGTTTTTAGCTCTGTGGCCCATTTTTTAAAGACAAACGTGTCAAAACAAATCGTGTGTTCTCTCAGCCATCTTATAGGACAGAATAGGCCATTTGCAGGAATTGGTCACGTGTCAATTTTCCCCATAGTAACAAGCCCGTGGTGGATAAGCTAACTTGACATTCCTTGACAACCATTTAAAAAAAAAAAAGTTTGACTGGCGATGCGAAGCAAACCATTTCTATAATAGCTGTTTTTACCTTTTCTACTGTCTTTTTTTGACCCGAATGTGTGTGTGCTTGGAAAAAGTTTATGGTTTTAACTTCTGTCGTAAGTTAAAGCGAATCATTGGCCGTAAAAGAGAGGGTTTTTTGGACTCAAGTTGGTCGCCGCCGAAAGAAATTCACGTGCGAAATGGCGGATATATCTGTATTTATTTTCAAGAATCTTCACATATTAAGCAAATGATAAAGGTAGAAAAAGAGAAATTATAAGTTATAAGCATACCTGAGAAATCCACCATTTCGCACGTGAATTTCTTTCGGTGGCAACCAAGTTGAGTCCAAAAAAAACCCTCTCTTTTACAGCCAATGATTCGCTTTAACTTACGACAGAAGTTAAGACCACAAACTTTTTCCAAGCACACACGAAAATTCGGGTCAAAAAAGACAGTAGAAAAGGTAAAAACAGCTATTATAGAAATGGATTGCTTCGCATCGCCAGTCAAACTCTTATGGTTGTCAAGGAATGTCAAGTTAGCTTGCCCACCACGGGCTTGTTGCTATGGGGAAAATTGACACGTGACCAATTCCTGCAAATGGCCTATTGCAGTAAGTAAATCTATATATGTAGATGAGGACACTGTACAGACTGAATGCGATCTGACCTTCTGGGTAGACGGGCAGTATCTTGGTTTCAGGTTTGACTTCAGGCTCCAGTCTGTTCACGCCGGCATCTACAGAGAAGTCAGGAACATCGTGATCTATATCAGGGATGCCTTTTGTCTCGTCTTTGATCCGAGAGCCCTCGTCTTCGTAGCCTGCAATTGCACACGTGGAATCATAATCTCAGCCTTAGACATTCTGCTCACAAAATACTGAGACTTTTCTGGCCGCAAGTTTCAGAAGGCAAAGCTGCAACCTGATTGGCTCTCCACACTTCTGAGCAAAATATACTGTGCCTTGCACAAGTATTCACCCCACTTTAAATATTAAAAGAGGAGGTCCAGATCATCTCATCTCATCTCATCTCATTATCTCTAGCCGCTTTATCCTTCTACAGGGTCGCAGGCAAGCTGGAGCCTATCCCAGCTGACTACGGGCGAAAGGCGGGGTACACCCTGGACAAGTCGCCAGGTCATCACAGGGCTGACACATAGACACAGACAACCATTCACACTCACATTCACACCTACAGTCAATTTAGAGTCACCAGTTAACCTAACCTGCATGTCTTTGGACTGTGGGGGAAACCGGAGCACCCGGAGGAAACCCACGCGGACACGGGGAGAACATGCAAACTCCACACAGAAAGGCCCTCGCCGGCCCCGGGGCTCGAACCCAGGACCTTCTTGCTGTGAGGCGACAGCGCTAACCACTACACCACCGCGCCGCCGGTCCAGATCATGTATTGTAAAAAATGTTTTCAAGTACTCTGATAACTCCTGTTATTACCTGCTACGGTTTGCTGTCCATCATCAGGTATGTTTTCTCGCGCATCCTGCGCCGCAGCTTCACTCTCTAAAGCAGCCTTCAGTCTGTCCACCAGGTCCGCCTTCAAGCCGCGGGTTTCTAACCCCCTTTTCTGCAGCTCCTCTTTCAATTCGTTCACTTTCAGCCTCTTCACGTCAACGTCCATTGCAGAGTAAGGTATAACTGTATTTCAAATCTGCACATGGAAAAAGAGAAGGATTAACAAGGAGTCACACAACCTGTCAAACTAAATGGCTTGGCTCAATCTGTCAGTGTGTAATCCATAATCTGTCTCTTAAACTAATAGAGATCATAATTTTTGGAACATGAAATGTCGACTAGGTAGAACCTAGTTGTCTTTAAAATAATAACTATAAAAAATAAAAAAAGACACCATGTTGTAATTCTAACCACTATACAGTGCACTACTTTTGGTAATTTGGTGATTTTAGGGTCACGTACCAAAGCAAAAAAAAAAAAAAAAAGTGTACATATGACATCTCACAAGATGGAAGGCTAGTGTGCTAGCCTATAATATTGCACCCTAAATATACTTTGCTACTTATAGGGTATAGGGGAAAACTATACAATTTCGAACACATCCCCCGTCATACAGCCAACATTACTCGGAAACGGCTTACTAAAGCAGGATTAACTAACAATACATGTTACATATTTAAAAGTCTGAACTTTTTATTAGTTGCTATTGCAATAAAATTATACCCTAGCTCGCAAATTATAAGGTTAGCTAACTATCTAGCTAAACCGTTTCTATCACTAACTGCCTCTACTTCATAGTGTTTACCGTTACATCATAAGGTCGGATCACAAATAGCTATACAACCCCTATAACAGTGCCCTACGGAAGATGTAAATAGCCTTTTTCTTCGCCCTACGTAGTGTACTATATGTACAAAAAACACCTAAATTGGAACACAGCCGAAAACACCGCTAGCTACCACCACCAATTAATGTGCAAAACATATTAGTGGTGCTGCGCATGGAAGTGAGTTGCACAAAATGAAAAATAAACCGCAAGAAGAGCAGGTTATTACCTTTGCAAACAGTCAAGTTAAGGACTGTGGCCTCCCCCCCCAAAAAAAAAAAAAAACAAGCAAAACGCCACGTATTATTGAACAGCCACCGCCTGAACAACACCTAGCTACATTAGCTAGCTGGCTAACGTAGTGATGTCATCAGACTGCGCAGTCATCCATACTTGTGTTCTAATAAGAGCGCAACATTTAACTAACACCGTTTCAAGTACGGGCAAAACTTCCCGGATGTACCCTTTGCATACTTGGTAGTAGAGTAGAACGCAAGCATACATTGTCAACTGTGGCTCTATGCTGCCACCTATCGGATTTTAAAATATTTTTTCGACAGTATATTTAGCTCTATGTGGTTGCCTGTTTATCTAACAAACAATAGTTTTGTTTTTTTTTATTAAGATTTATATTAAAATGATTGTGTGACCTGACAATGTTGATAATTTTAACCTGAGGGTAACAATGTGGAATAAACATCTCATCAGGAGGAACCACAATTTTTCCATTACTATCAGTAATGTACAACCCCGATTCCAAAAAAGTTGGGACAAAGTACAAATTGTAAATAAAAACGAAATGCAATAATGTACAAATCTCAAACTGATATTGTATGCACAATAGAACATAGACAACATATCAAATGTCGAAAGTGAGACATTTTGAAATTTCATGCCAAATATTGGCTCATTTGAAATTTCATGACAGCAACACATCTCAAAAAAGTTGGGACAGGGGCAATAAGAGGCTGGAAAAGTTAAAGGTACAAAAAAGGAACAGCTGGAGGACCAAATTGCAACTCATTAGGTCAACTGGCAATAGGTCATTAACATGACTGGGTATAAAAGAGCATCTTGGAGTGGCAGCGGCTCTCAGAAGTAAAGATGGGAAGAGGATCGCCAATCCCCCTAATTCTGCGCCGACAAATAGTGGAGCAATATCAGAAAGGAGTTCGACAGTGTAAAATTGCAAAGAGTTTGAACATATCATCATCTACAGTGCATAATATCATCAAAAGATTCAGAGAATCTGGAAGAATCTCTGTGCGTAAGGGTCAAGGCGGGAAAACCATACTGGGTGCCCGTGATCTTCGGGCCCTTAGACGGCACTGCATCACATACAGGCATACTTCTGTATCGGAAATCACAAAATGGGCTCAGGAATATTTCCAGAGAACATTATCTGTGAACACAATTCACCGTGCCATCCGCCGTTGCCAGCTAAAACTCTGTAGTTCAAAGAAGAAGCCGTATCTAAACATGATCCAGAAGCACAGACGTCTTCTCTGGGCCAAGGCTCATTTAAAATGGACTGTGGCAAAGTGGAAAACTGTTCTGTGGTCAGACAAATCAAAATTTGAAGTTCTTTATGGAAATCAGGAACGCCGTGTCATTCGGACTAAAGAGGAGAAGGACGACCCGAGTTGTTATCAGTGCTCAGTTCAGAAGCCTGCATCTCTGATGGTATGGGGTTGCATTAGTGCGTGTGGCATGGGCAGCTTACACATCTGGAAAGACACCATCAATGCTGAAAGGTATATCCAGGTTCTAGAGCAACATATGCTCCCATCCAGACGATGTCTCTTTCAGGGAAGACCTTGCATTTTCCAACATGACAATGCCAAACCACATACTGCATCAATTACAGCATCATGGCTGCGTAGAAGAAGGGTCCGGGTACTGAACTGGCCAGCCTGCAGTCAAGATCTTTCACCCATAGAAAACATTTGGCGCATCATAAAACGGAAGATACGACAAAAAAGACCTAAGACAGTTGAGCAACTAGAATCCTATATTAGACAAGAATGGGTTAACATTCCTATCCCAAAACTTGAGCAACTTGTCTCCTCAGTCCCCAGACGTTTACAGACTGTTGTAAAGAGAAAAGGGGATGTCTCACAGTGGGAAACATGGCCTTGTCCCAACTTTTTTGAGATGTGTTGTTGTCATGAAATTTTAAGTCACCTAATTTGTCTCTTTAAATGATACATTTTCTCAGTTTAAACATTTGATATGTCATCTATGTTCTCTTCTGAATAAAATATGGAATTTTGAAACTTCCACATCATTGCATTCTGTTTTTATTTACAATTTGTACTTTGTCCCAACTTTTTTGGAATCGGGGTTGTAATAGCAAGGTACTCTATACACTATTTTAGCACTTCAGTTGCTAGTAAAAACTTATTTGCCAAATATTTCAAGATATAGAACAATCTAGGACCACACATGTTCAAACGCGTTTGACATGATCACAACAAGGATACAAAAAACCCTAGATTCGTTTCATTCATTTTATTTTACAATAATTAATATACATCTCTATGCATGTCATTTCAGACATCCTTCAATATAAACAGGATCAGTACACACAGACATGGAGCTTAAAAATCACAAGTAAGATGTATTCAATTTGTCAAAAGTATCATTATTGTCATTGCTCAACCGTAACAAAATCGTTTCATTCGTTAATTAACTGACAATGAGAAAATAATTGGTGTTTTGAAGCCAGGGGAAAGGCATCTCTACCCTAGCCAAATGTACTAAAACAATCCAGACAACCATATACAGTTAGTGAAGTGAAAACTTTGCTCCCTTCCTGTTCTGCACTCCAGGCAATCAATACTGAAATAAACAGATTCAATAAAATGAACTGAGGCATTCAGAAACAAACTCAAACTTACAGTAAGCCAATCACTTCTTGCGATTGACTTTAATAAAATCAAACTATTTTCAGACTGAATTCAATGAACGACACAAGTCCTGGGTAGGATATGACGAGAACAAATTAACTTGGGGCAATAAATGAAATAATTTGCTCTCCATGTTTGCAAAACTGAACCAACTTCAAAATGAGTACACATACTAAAATCACAGATTCTGATGCTTTCTTGAATGTTGTTCCTACTAGCCTCAGTGTGTGTGTGTGGGGGGGGGGGGGATTTTCATGAAGTGTCATCTATACATGGCAGAGATTCTTTGTATTGTATTATGTCACACACACACACATTTAGTTCCTCTGTCCACTCAGCACCACACATTAACATTTGGCATTGTTATTTGCTACTTGGCATAGATGGAAATGACAGAAGAAGCCTGTTGACCTCACGGAGCTGAGCGTCTAGAGTTTCTGTGGTTAGGGCTAGTTCTCCAATTTGCGTTTGTAGGTTGTTGATAGTAAGGTTCAGCTCCTCTTCCTTTCTCCTGCTGTTCGCCGTCTGCCTGCTGTACTCGAGTATAAGAGAGCCACCACCGATGAGGAAGATAATGGCCTCACCAAGCAGCTCAGCTCCCAGCTCTGCAGCCGCATCCTCGTTAAGTGGTTTGATGGCAGCACCGCGGAAGCCCATTATCCTCATCTTCGTTTTCATCTCGATCCAGTGGTACGCTTCAAAGGCATAGAAAATTTTTTTAAAAATGTGCTCCAATGCTAAATTTACAAATATACACTCCACTATATTACACAAGAAACAAAACACATTTTTATAGGAAAATAAATCATCAACAACACGGGCGGCATGGTGGTGTAGTGGTTAGTGCTGTCGCCTCACAGCAAGAAGGTCCGGGTTCGAGCCCTGTGGCCGGCGAGGGCCTTTCTGTGCGGAGTTTGCATGTTGTCCCCGTGGGTTTCCTCCGGGTGCTCCGGTTTCCCCCACAGTCCAAAGATATGCAGGTTAGGTTAACTGGTGACTCTAAATTGACCATAGGTGTGAACGTGAGTGTGAATGGTTGTCTGCGTCTATGTGTCGGCCCTGTGATGACCTGGCGACTTGTCCAGGGTGTACCCCGCCTTTCGCCCGTAGTCAGCTGGGATAGGCTCCAGCTTGCCTGCGACCCTGTAGAACAGGATAAAGCGGCTAGAGATAATGAGATGAGATGAAATCAACAACACAAAGAGACATGAGGGCAAAAACAATCTCTGTCCAGAAGACTTTCCTAAGGTGGAAAACTAACTGCCAAAGTCACACTGGAGACTCCTTCCATAAAACGTTAAGGAATTAATCTTTTCAGAAAGCTTCGCCCTATCAATGATCAGTAAGCGTTATATACACGCACATTACTGTGCAAAAGTCTCAGGCACCCTATTCCTATTTTTTTTTTCCATACAAACTTTGTGATCAATTTCTATTTTAGGACTTCAACATTGAGTCAGTACAAAAACCTTTTAGAGCACCAAACGTTTGCTTTCCAGCACAAAATTAAATGTTACACACACACACACACACACACAAAAAGTTTGTATCTGAGCAGCATATTCCATAAAAGAGAGCACTTTTCAGATTAAAAAAGAAAACATAATGAAGGCTACTGGGTTTTGTGGCAAAATTAAGAAGCAAGTGTGACCATCAAAGTGTCCAGAAGAACTGTGGCTGGTTCTGCAAGATGCTCAGTAAAACCTACAGATCATTTCCTTATAAAACTGCACTCATTGTACCGGAGACTACTTTTTTTTTTTAAGCAGAGGGTCGTCTGACACCAAATATTGACTTTGTTTCATTTATTATGGCTTACTGCTGTTTATAGTATTATTTTTAATGTTTAAACATTTCATTTCATTATTTTTAAGCCATTTTTGGTCCACAGCATTTCTTTACACGTGCCTAAGACTTTTGCACAGGACTGTATACCAGCCACGGTTCTTCTGGACACTTTGTCACACTTGCTTCTTAAATTTTGCACCAAAACCCAGTAGCCTTCATTATGTTTTCTTTTTTCATCTGAAAAGTGGTCTCTTATGTCATATGCTGCTCAGATACAAACTTTTTTTTTTTTCTGTAACATTTAATTTTGTGGGGCGGCACGGTGGTGTAGTGGTTAGCGCTGTCGCCTCACAGCAAGAAGGTCCTGGGTTCGAGCCCCGGGGCCGGCGAAGGCCTTTCTGTGTGGAGTTTGCATGTTCTCCCCGTGTCCGCGTGGGTTTCCTCCGGGTGCTCCGGTTTCCCCCACAGTCCAAAGACATGCAGGTTAGGTTAACTGGTGACTCTAAATTGACCGTAGGTGTGAATGTGAGTGTGAATGGTTGTCTGTGTCTATGTGTCAGCCCTGTGATGACCTGGCGACTTGTCCAGGGTGTACCCCGCCTTTCGCCCATAGTCAGCTGGGATAGGCTCCAGCTTGCCTGCGACCCTGTAGAAGGATAAAGCGGCTAGAGATAATGAGATGAGATGAGATGAGATTTAATTTTGTGCTAGAAAACAAATGCTTGGAACTCTAAAATGTTTTTGTACCGACTCGATAAAAAAAACAGGGTGCCAAAGTCTTTTCCACTGTACTGTACATAAAACACTGCTTGATTATAAGTAGCACATCTGCAGTCCATAGTAAGTGCACCTGATAAAATGGAAACTTAAATATGATGGCAGTCTGATGATTAAAAAAAAAAGATTCTTAAGCACATTATCTCTAAAAATAATAGAGACTATAAATAATCTGGTTTTTTTTTTTTTTTAATGACAACAGTCCATAGCTTGCAAATAACTTTCCCTTTCATCAGTTTTGATAATGAAAGCATGCCACCGGATGTCAGCTCTTCCTTGACTCTTTCACACATGATTCTTTCATATAATAAACCATTTTTGTGGCATCAGACTCGATTTGAAATGGGATATATTGTAAACATTGTTTACAGTCCTATTTATATAGGGAAAATCGTTGGCATTTCTATAGAAGGCACTTTCAAATATTCACTAAACACTCAATGACAGCTCGGCTCCACCCCATCAGAATCAACCACCACTGATTGGTTGTTGTCAAAGCTAAAGTGCCCGCCCTTTAGCTTTTCATTGGTTCACTGATCAATCCATAATTCGAAATAGACAAAAACCAAGCGCTTGTTGCCCCGCCCACAGTCCTGATTGGTTAAACGCCATTTTGCCAAAAAGCCTATTGGCTGCGCTCTTGCGCTTCCATGGTCACAACGAGTCTAAAAGACAGAACTCGGTAACCGCGCTCACCCTGTGCCGGAGGAAGACATACGTAATTCTTGAAGAATTCACTTCTCCTCGCTCCTGCTTTAATCCTGTTGGCCACCGGCTTGCTGAGCTGACGGATGCCCAGATAGAGCAGCTTTGCGATGGGGAAAGCGCCTACGACCATCTTAGCGGAAGCGCGTCACTAAAAGAAGGCGGGGCAAACAGAGTGAAACGGAGGTCAAATTAGAGAGCACTTGCGTGCAGACGGGTTGCGTTAATATTGCGCAGGAGTTTTCATTCTCTCTAATAAAGTTTGGAAATACTCTTCCCAGAAAACGTGTGTAGATGTTCAAGAATATCAGATAATATATATTTGACATATTCTGACTTTCTGCGTTTTTCATGGGATTAACTTTTCCCAAGAAAATGTAGTACATCTTCCTGCCGCAGGTCGCTGAAATCTGCGCATCAGCTGCGCTGCTTTGTGTCAATGGCGTAATGAAAAACTTCATCAACAACTGAATAAGTCAGAATACAACTTGAAATAATAATGAAAGTACTGCTTAATAAAAAGCAAAATGATAACGTAGGAAATAAAAAGACTAAATTAAAAAAATATTAATTTTAGTATTTATAAGAAATGATACATATACAATAATTTGAATATTAATAACTTAGTTATACTTAAGCACTTTCCTTTATATATAGGGTGACCAGATTTCCCTAGTCTGAAACCGGGACACTTTTGCGCGCGACCATGCTCGTGCACGCACACCTTTTTTTTTTTTACGTAAACGTGACACTCAGAGAGGTGCTCTTATTTTGTTGAAGCTCACATTTATCAACATCTCACATGAAATAAAACAAACAGGCATTTTGTTATCTAGTAGCATAGTAGTATACAGATCAGTTAAATTATGGTCAGACAACAGATTTTGTAATGGCTGAGAATAGGCCAGGCTATGTCCATAGGCCAAATTTAAACTGATTTATTCCACCTGTTTGTGAGAACACCAAGAAGAATGCATATGCACATGTAGGCTATATCTCTAAAATTGTATGCACTATAGCATGAACTTAAAAAGTAGACATGTGACCTCAACATAGCCTAGGTCAGAATCAACCTTACTAACCATTCCCCACAACTGAATGAATAAAGCAAGATGTGTACAAAAGTGAACACTTTAATGGAAGATGCAACAAGCTGTTCAACACAGCAATATGGCCAAACTGTCAGAATGGTATGTTAAACAGAAACAAAAAAGAGACAAGTGATTTGAGAATATACACTCAAACAAAACAACAATAAAGGAGGAGAGGGGCGACAGCCCGAGGAAAGCCCCCACAGGAGCGCACATCATTTGCAACATAGGCTACCCAACTCAGTACAAGAACAAAGCACAGGAACAAAGCTAAGGCGACTGTCAATCCACCCACCCTAAACAAAATGCATTAGCCTACGTATATTTACAAGAAGAGTGAATCTTTTCCAGTAGGGTTTTATTGGCCGAGAGTCAACTGTGAAATTGTGCGCACGTGTCGTCGAAATTCACACAGGTGATCAGTAAGGCTTTCAGTGTTGGCACGGTCATGCGATTCCTCTCATCGGTCCATGTATTGCTCATGAGAGAAAAAATTCTCTCAACGGGCGCATTGGTGCCAGGGAGGCACATTGCAAATTCGCAAAGCTGCCTAACATTGCGATGAGGAATCTCCCTATTTTTGAAATGCCCTAACATGTCAACCCAGCGCTCATCTGCTGCCTTGCCCTCAGCATTCCATTGATCCACCCTCCCAGTTACAAACGCCCACACCGATGAGGTCTCATCAAACAGCTCCGTCTCACTGATGTTGCACTCTCGCAATCTTGATGTGACGAACTGGAAGGATGACTCAACCTCATCCCATTGCGGGACAGTGGAGAGGAGAGTCCAGGAGAAAACTTCTGTCTCCTTCAACGGAGCTCCCCATTCCTCCAAGTATGACATGCAACACTCGTAAAAGGAACAGACGGTGTCCCGAAATGCCTCTGCCTTCCGTGGATCATCAAGGGCACTCAGGAGATTCTTCATCTATATTAATAAGAATAATAAGAAGAAGAATAAGAAAAAAAAAAACATTTTGGGAGGGTTCAATTGTTTTTATTTCATGGTTACAATTAGTTGTAGGATAGCTGTTTTTAGTTCATATTCCATGAGAAAGTGTGGCGAAATAACGCAAGCGTATTAAAACGCAATGCCTGCGCGTCTGTGCACCTCAAGGTTCTAGGATGTTCAGTAAGTTTTAATCAGAGCTGAGGAGATGTGACGGAGAGATGTGTGGACATAATGTGAGTAGCCTATAATTACTGTGTTTAGTGCTATAACGTTGTTGTTGTTGTTGTTTTCAATAGGGAACCCTCCGTGCGCACTGCATTGAAGTTATAGGGGGAAAAAAGAGAGCTGCAATGGCAGGAGATGGAGCCAAAGAATTGTTTTCTTTGGAGAAATTTGTTTGCAGCAGCACAGTGGAAAACAGCAGAAGAGGACATATCAAGCCACACAAGTCTCATCTCATCTCATTATCTCTAGCCGCTTTATCCTGTTCTACAGGGTCACAGGCAAGCTGGAGCCTATCCCAGCTGACTACAGGCGAAAGGCGGGGTACACCCTGGACAAGTCGCCAGGTCATCACAGGGCTGACACATAGACACAGACAACCATTCACACCTACGGTCAATTTAGAGTCACCAGTTAACCTAACCTGCATGTCTTTGGACTGTGGGGGAAACCGGAGCACCCAGAGGAAACTCACGCGGACACGGGGAGAACATGCAAACTCCACACAGAAAGGCCCTCACCGGCCACGGGGCTCGAACCCAGAACCTTCTTGCTGTGAGGCGACAGCGCTAACCACTCCACCACCGTGCCGCCAATAAAGAATCTGAAGAGAATATTATAATTGTTGACATTTGATTACATAGTTTATATTATTTACAGTGGTGCTTGAAGGTTTGTGAACCCTTAAGAATTTTCTACATTTCTGCATAAATATGACCTAAAACATCATCAGATTTCCACACAAGTCCTAAAAAGTAGATAAAGAGAACCCAGTTAAACAAATGAGACAAAAATATTATACTTGGTCATTTATTTATTGAGGAAAATAATCCAATATTACATATCTGTGAGTGGCAAAAGTATGCGAACCTTTGCTTTCAGTATCTGGTGTGACCCCCTTGTGCAGCAATAACTGCAACTAAACATTTCTGGTAACTGTTGATCAGTCCTGCACACCAGCTTGGAGGAATTTTAGCCCATTCCTCCATACAGAACAGCTTCAACTCTGGGATGTTGGTGGGTTTCCTCACATGAACTGTTCGCTTCAGGTCCTTCCACAACATTTTGATTGGATTAAGGTCAGGACTTTGACTTGGCCATTCCAAAACATTAACTTTATTCTTCTTTAACCATTCTTTGGTAGAACGACTTGTGTGCTTAGGGTCGTTGTCTTGCTGCATGATCCACCAGCTCTTGAGATTCAGTTCACAGACAGATGTCTTAACATTTTCTTTTAGAATTTGCTGGTATAATTCAGAATTCATTGTTCCATCAATGATGGCAAGCCGTCCTAGCCCAGATGCAGCAAAACAGGCCCAACCATGTACATGTACAGTACCATCACCATGTTTCACAGATGGGACACGGTTCTTATGCTGGAATGCAGTGTTTTCCTTTCTCCACATGTAACGCTTCTCATTTAAACCAAAAAGTTCTATTTTGGGCTCATCCATCCACAAAACATTTTTCCAATAGCCTTCTGACTTGTCCAGACGAGCAGCAATGTTCTTTTTGGAGAGCAGTGGCTTTGTCCTTGCAACCCTGACATGCACACCATTGTTGTTCAATGTTCTCCTGATGGTGGACTCATGAACATTAGCCAATGTGAGAGAGGCCTTCAGTTGCTTAGAAGTTACCCTGGGGTCCTTTGTGACCTCGCCGACTATTATACACTTTGCTCTTGGAGTGATCTTTGTTGGTCGACCACTCCTGGGGAAGGTAACAATAGTCTTGAATTTCCTCCATTTGTACACAATCTGTCTGACTGTAGATTGGTGGAGTCCAAACTCTTTAAAGATGGTTTTGTAACCTTTTCCAGCCTGATGCGCATCAACAACGCTTTTTCTGAGGTCCTCAGAAATCTCCTTTGTTCATACATGTTCCACAAACGTGTTGTGAAGATCCCTGTTCTTTAAATAAAACAAGGTGTCCACTCACTCACACCTGATTGTCATCCCACTGATTGAAAACACCTGACTCTAATTTCACCTTCAAATTAACTGCTAATCCTAGAGGTTCACATACTTTTGCCACTCACATATACAGTGGGGCAAAAAAGTATTTAGTCAGTCACCAATTGTGCAAGTTCTTCCACTTAAAAAGATGAGAGAGGCCTGTAATTTTCATCATAGGTATACCTCAACTATGAGAGACAAAATGAGAAAAAAAAAATCCAGAAAATCACATTGTCTGATTTTTAAAGAATTTATTTGTAAATTATGGTGGAAAATAAGTATTTGGTCAATAACAAAAGTTCATCTCAATACTTTGTTATATACCCTTTGTTGGCAATGACAGAGGTCAAATGTTTTCTGCAAGTCTTCACAAGGTTGTCACACACTGCTGCTGGTATTTTTGGCCCATTCCTCCATGCAGATCTCCTCTAGAGCAGTGATGTTTTGGGGCTGTCGCTGGGCAACACGGACTTTCAACTCCCTCCAAAGACTTTCTATGGGGTTGAGATCTGGAGACTAGCTAGGCCACTCCAGGACCTTGAAATGCTTCTTACGAAGCCACTCCTTCGTTGCCCGGGTGGTGTGTTTGGGATGATTGTCATGCTGAAAGACCCAGCCACGTTTCATCTTCAATGCCCTTGCTGATGGAAGGAGGTTTTCACTCAAAATCTCATGATACATGGTCCCATTCATTCTTTCCTTTACACGGATCAGTCGTTCTGGTCCCTTTGCAGAAAAACAGCCCCAAAGCATGATGTTTCCACCCCCATGCTTCACAGTAGGTATGGTGTTCTTGGGATGCAACTCAGCATTCTTTCTCCTTCAAACACGACAAGTTGAGTTTTTACCAAAAAGTTCTATTTTGGTTTCATCTGACCATATGACATTCTCCCAATCCTCTTCTGGATCATCCAAATGCTCTCTAGCAAACTTCAGACGGGCCGGAACATGTACTGGCTTAAGCAGGGGGACACGTCTGGCACTGCAAGATTTGAGTCCCTGGCGGCGTAGTGTGTTACTTTGGTCCCAGCTCTCTGCAGGTTATTCACTAGGTCCCCCTGTGGTTCTGGGATTTTTGCTCACCGTTCTTGTGATCATTTTGACCCCACGGGGTGAGATCTTGCGTGGAGCCCCAGATCGAGGGAGATTATCAGTGGTCTTGTATGTCTTTCATTTTCTAATAATTGCTCCCACAGTTGATTTCTTCACACCAAGCTGCTTACCTATTGCAGATTCAGTCTTCCCAGCCTGGTGCAGGTCTACAATTTTGTTTCTGGTGTCCTTTGACAGCTCTTTGGTCTTGGCCATAGTGGAGTTTGGAGTGTGACTGTTTGAGGTTGTGGACAGGTGTCTTTTATACTGATAACTTCAAACAGGTGCCATTAATACAGGTAACGAGTGGAGGACAGAGGAGCCTCTTAAAGAAGTTACAGGTCTGTGAGAGCCAGAAATCTTGCTTGTTTGTAGGTGACCAAATACTTATTTTACCGAGGAATTTACCAATTAATTCATTAAAAATCCTACAATGTGATTTCCTGGATTATTTCCCCCCCCATTCTGTCTCTCATAGTTGAAGTGTACCTATGATGAAAATTACAGGCCTCTCTCATCTTTTTAAGTGGGAGAACTTGCACAATTGGTGGCTGACTAAATACTTTTTTGCCCCACTGTATGTAATATTGGATCATCTCATCTCATTATCTCTAGCCGCTTTATCCTTCTACAGGGTCGCAGGCAAGCTGGAGCCTATCCCAGCTGACTACGGGCGAAAGGCGGGGTACACCCTGGACAAGTCGCCAGGTCATCACAGGGCTGACACATAGACACATTGACCTACGGTCAATTTAGAGTCACCAGTTAACCTAACCTGCATGTCTTTGGACTGTGGGGGAAACCGGAGCACCCGGAGGAAACCCATGCGGACACGGGGAGAACATGCAAACTCCACACAGAAAGGCCCTCGCCGGCCACGGGGCTCGAACCCAGGACCTTCTTGCTGTGAGGCAACAGCGCTAACCACTACACCACCGTGCCGCCCTGTTTTAGGTCATTTATGCAGAAATATAGAAAATTCTAAAGTGTTCACAAACTTTCAAGCACTGCTATAAATTGCCCATAGGTGTGAATGGTTGGTTGTCTCTCTGTGTCAGTCCTGTAATGATCAGGACACTTGGCCAGGGTGGACCCAGCCTCTAACCCATAGTCAGCTGGGATAGGCTCCAGCTTGCCTGCAACCCTGTGGGACAGGATAAGCGGCTACAGATAATGGATGGATAACACGATGTTGTTGCGAAATTGGTTTTGTACTTTTTCAATCAAGAAAGTGTTTCAAAACAACCCCACGGCACACCCTACCTGTCTGAGAGCTGAATCCTGCACACACCTGGGTGGAGTCAGAGAGCAGTGCATGAGTGGGCAGGACTCAATCCGGCTCGCAAATTCCTGAAAGTCTCCCATGGAGTGAAATGTTCTGCTGTTTTCCCAAACGGAAGGCATGCAACACACCATTCTGATCTGGAGGAAATAGACTATAGCAGTGAATAAGGTATAAGGGAGCTGTTTTCATCCGCGATTCCTGGATTAAAAGCCTTTGGTTGCTTTGTTGGGGTAGGTAAATAAAAAGCGGCGTGATTTTCTCCTTTGGGGCTTTTTAACAGTGCTGCGCATGCGCATTAACGTGTTAAAAGTGAATCTCAAGAACTAGGATTTGTTTAGATGCAACATCTGGGCAGAGAAAGTGTTTTGATGGAATAGGTCCAATTAAATGACGTATTATTATTATTATTATTAAAGGACATGTTTAGGAAAGTTGCATTTTTGATCCAAGCTAACAGGCTAACAAAAGGCAACAGTTGTAACTGAAAAGTGGAGCTGTTGCTTTTGTCACCCAGAAAACTGGAACATTCCATTCTCTCTCTCTCTCTCTCTCTCTCACACACACACACACTCATTGGAAGTGTGTGTGTGTGTGTGTATGTATTCTCGTTCATTCGACCTTAATGAGAATCAGATGTTGGCAGCCCTTAAACATCCAAAAATAGTCGGATTGCACACTGTAAAAGTATATTGTGTTTGTTGCTGTTGTTCAAACTTCAATAACTCATGTCTAAGCTTATCCTACCTGGCTGTAAAACTACTACCTCTATTATTACTTCTCTTCAGACAAGTAAGAACATGTAATGAGCTCTGAAGCAAGTTACTGACTGAATCGCAGTGGAGTTTGGAAATAATTCTCAGAGGCTTTGAAAAGAAACACTCCAGACTAGAAGGGCAATTGATAGAGTTCATAGCTCCACCAAGCCGTATGTTCTCGACATCAAAATGGAACTCGGATAATACCCAAGCTGCCCACCAAATTTCATCCAAATCCATTCGTTACTTTTTGATTTGTGAAAAGATCCTGGATCCACATGCATATCTCGATTTCTGGAATTGTATCAAAAGCTATCAAATTGTTCCTTGGCCCTGACTCCCCTTTCCTCAGAATTTCATCAAAATCCGTTTTCCTACGTTTTGAGTTACGTTGGAAAAAGGCAAGCAAGCAAAAAAACAGGTAAAAACATGAATATCCTCCAGCAAAGCTGGTGTAAGTAACCAGTGGTGGTTGTGTTTTTTGGCATCTACTAAGCAATTATTGGATGAGGTTGTACAAAATATCATAATTTGTTAGTGGCGAGAATCATGATATTTTGTGAAAATCAAACCGAGTTCAGGGCGGCATGGTGCTGTAGTGGTTAGCGCTGTCGCCTCACAGCAAGAAAGTCCGGGTTCGAGCCCCGTGGCCGGCGAGGGCCTTTCTGTGTGGAGTTTGCATGTTCTCCCCGTGTCCGCATGGGTTTCCTCCGGGTGCTCCGGTTTCCCCCAAAGACATGCAGGTTAGGTTAACTGGTGACTCTAAATTGACCGTAGGTGTGAATGTGAATGGTTGTCTGTGTCTATGTGTCGGCCCTGCGATGACCTGGCGACTTATCCAGGGTGTATCCCACCTTTCGCCCGTAGTCAGCTGGGATAGGCTCCAGCTTGCCTGCGACCCTGTAGAACAGGATAAAGCGGCTAGAGATAATGAGATGAGATGAGAAACCGAGTTCAATAATCATTTTATCGTTCAAATAATTTTTTTTTTTTGTGCCCTGCGATGATCTGGTGACCTCTCGCCCATAGTCAGCTGGGATAGGCTCCAGCTTGCCTGTGACCCTGCACAGGATAAGCGGTTACGGATAATGGGTGGATGGATAACATGATGTTGTTGCCAATATATAATTATGAAGTTCATGCGACAAGTCAAACAATAACAAAGAAATCCGGTGCAATTGCTGTTTTGTTACACGTCCTGCCCACCATGATGCCTGTAACACTTGCTGGCACTTGTCAGAATGGTCCCGCCCCCTTTGAGTGATAAAATGTGGAGCGGCCTTGGGCTGAAGTGCGCTTGAGCAAGGCGCTTGAGCAAGGCACCTAAACCCCAACTGCTTCTTGGGCACTGTAGCATAGCTGCCCACTGCTCTGGGTATGTGTGTGTGCTCGTTGCTCATGTGTATATGTGTGTTCACTGCTTCAGATGGGTTAAATGCAGAGGATAAATTTCATTGTGCTTGAGTGTACATGTGACAAAGTTCTTCTTCAAACAATCGTTCAAAAGTGCCAAGTAACTGTGCATGAGCAGACCATTATTTGTCGACAGTTATTTGCAGTTTGCTCAGCGAATCAAAATGGCATAAAAATAATTTGAATGATTGTTTGCTGACTGGGCGGCACAGTGGTGTAGTGGTTAACACTGACGCCTCACAGCAAGAAGGTCCTGGGTTCGAGCCCAGCAGCTGGCGAGGGCTTTTCTGTGTGGGGTTTGCATGTTCTCCCCGTGTCTGTGTGCGGGTGCTCCGGTTTCCCCCACAGTCTAAAGACATGCAGGTTAGGTTAATTGGTGGCTCTAAATTGACCGTAGGTGTGAATGGTTGTTTGTCTCTGTGTCAGCCCTGCGATAACCTGGCGACTTGTCCATGGTGTGCCCCGCCTCTCACCCATAGTCAGCTGGGATTGGCTCCAGCTTGCCTGCAACCCTGTAGAACAGGATAAGCGGCTACAGATAATGGATGGATGGATGTTTGCTGACTATCTTAAACCAGATTCTTTTGGATTTTTGTGGACTGAATACAACAGGACCAGCACTGGTCATAGGACAAACGCACAGTACGATATGAAGAAGTGAGGTTGGGGCTGATTTCATTCTAGCCCAGACTGTACATTCATGCAGCTGTCGATCACTGACTATTTTATCAGGCTAATGCTAATACTCTTCACATCAGCACTGATTGAGAAAGCATGTGTTAAATATAGTTGTGGCTGTAATGAATGTGAATGAGGTGGATGCACTTACTCTATCAGCTTTTATCTTTTTTTTTTTTTTCCCTCTCAAAACGCCTTTGGAGAAGTAACTAAAAATAGATAATCTAAGCACAGGTTGTCCAGTCAAAGTACAAATTACACAAAAGGACAAACAGAAGCATTTGGCTAAAAGGGTTACAGCTTTCTGTTCAGGATGTTTTGATATTTGGAGGAACACGGCATGAATCCAGGAAGACATTACAGACTTGAAAGTTGGAAGTCATGAATGCAGGTTCCTATCTGCCTTCAAGTCTTATTAAGACATTCATGCCTATGCATGATTCAACTTGAATTTAATCAATGCATGCCTCGCTTCTGTCAATTATCCAAGATTTGTATTTATGTCTTGCTTTTCATACCTATGATGAAATATGTATGATGAACACTACCATAATTATGGAAGCATAATGCACCAGTGCTGGAGACGCCTCCCAAGTTTTAAATAAATGTCTTCTTACAGAAAGCTTTGCTGTACGAATGATTATATACTTTAGACTTCAATTGTGTGGCGAATCCACCATACAAGTCATTGTGTAAGTCATTATTGTAAAACCAATAACATATTCGAATGACTACGTTAAGATAAACCTGAGATTTGTCTTGTGGCCTGCACTATTGTTAGAGCCGCTGTTCAATCCACACCTTGTATCCAATACATACACTCACCGGCCACTTTAATAGGAACTTGTTTTTGATTCTAAGATTCCTGTTCATGGCTGGCAGGAGTGGAACCCAATGTGGTCTTCTGCTGTTGCATGCTGAGATGCTTTTCTGCTTACCACGATTGTAAAGAGTGATTACATGAGTTACTATATCCTTCCTGGCAGCTCAAACCAATCTGTCCATTTTCCTCTGACTGCTCTTATCAACAAGGCGTTTGTTTCCAGCCACAGAATTGTCGCTTGCTCAGTGTTTTTTTTTTTTTTTTTTTCACACCATTCTGTGTAAACTCTAGAGACACTTGTGAGTGAAAACCCCAGGAGATTAGCTCTTTCTGAAATGCTCAAACCAACACCCATGCCACAGTGAATGAAAGTCACACACTTTGAGATCACAATTTTTTTTTTTCCATTCTGATGTTTGTAGTGCATATTAACTGAAGCTTTTGATTTGTATCTGCATGGTTTTATGCATTGTGCTGCTGGTTAGATAGCTGCATAAAACAGCAGGTGTATGGTGTACCTAATGAAGCGGCCACTGGGTGTATAATTCCATTATTCCAACTAGAAGAGTACTCGGTACAGTGCATACCCCTGTCAAGCCACATATTAACAACATCAGAATCGAATCACTTGAACCTAGGATAATATTAAAGCGATACACCAAATTTCATCAAATTCAGTTCACCACTTTTTAAGTTATATTGGGAACGGACAAAAAAAAAATCTGGATGTGTATGTGGATCCAGGATTTGCATCAAAATCTAATAGATTGTTCCTTGATCCATGACTCACCTTTTCTCAGAATTTTCTCAAAATCTGTTCACTGCTTTTTGAGTTACATTGAGAACAGACAGGCAAACAAACAGAAGTGAAAATATAACTTCCGCTAACAAAGCTGGTGGAGGTAATTATCTAATTATTCCATCATTTTGCAGTGATTTACTCCTGCTTCACACCTTTTTTCCAACCAGTTTGTACTTATTTACAGACCTAATTTGGTGAGCATTGAAATGCAGGAGCATTGAAATGGGAGAGTCCGGTGTTAATTTAATTGCAAGAAAACATTTAAAATGCCACACTCTTCAACCTGATTCTTCAACCATGTGAATCAGAAAGAAGAAGCCTTTATTTGTCACATGCACACTTCAAGCACAGTGAAATTCATCCTCTGCATTTAACCCATCTGAAGCAGTGAACACACACACACCCAGAGCAGTGGGCAGCCACACTAGAGCGCCCGGGGAGCAGTCAGGGGTTAGGTCCCTTGCTCAAGGGCACTTCAGCCCAAGGCCGCCCCATGTTAACCTAACTGCGTGTCTTTGGACTATGGGGGAAACCGGAGCACCCGGAGGAAACCCACGCAGACACGGGGAGAACATGCAAACTCCACGCAGAAAGGCCCTCGCCGGCCGCTGGGTTCGAACCCGGAACCTTCTTGCTGTGAGGTGACCGTGCTAACCACTACATCACTGTGCCGCCAGGTAGAGTAAAACTTTGGATCCATAATTTTGGAAGCGTTTGCACTGAAGTTTGGATTTCAACCATTTTAGTCCTTATGTAGTCCAATAATGGAACAGGTGCGAAAGAGTAGAACTGATACTCCGGGTTAATTTTCGATTTAGTCTAATTTGTATTTACACCGCATACATTTAAGTGGTCCACAAGCAAGTAGTTGCTTGTCAACCAGTTACGTTCGGGTTCAAAGACCTATCTGCAGAAACCACAACAATGAGAGAAATCTGTCATGGATGGATTCAGACTAAATGATGTAAAGAAACTTTCACGTGCACTTTCATAAGGAAAACATTTTTGGCGTGTTCTCACGGGTCAAGATGACGAGATATCGGGATTATCTTTGTTCAGTTGGGTACGTTTTTGAGAATTAGAAGTCGAGTCTGAACTTTACATGCACTCTGTTATGGTAAGCGTCAACAACCTTAGTTATTGTTCTCGATAAATTGATGGGAAGACAAATCTAGAGGATGTACAGCAGTATTGCGTGTATGACTTGCATGCTAAATGCAAAGTAAAATTTTCAGGAAAACGGACCTCCTAGCAGAACAGGTTGTTTAAAAAACACGCAGAGAAAAGATTAGGAGTGTATTTGTTCCCTGGAATCCACTGACAATGATATCTGAATGTTGCAACAAGCAAACACTGGCATGAAGCCTAAACCTATGAGATCCAGCTGAGCAACATTGCATGTCCTGCTCAGACGTGCTTCTGATGTCAGTGTTCTTTATTATCCATGAATTATTCTGTGATTGTACACACATGCGCACGCGCGCGCACACAAGTATACAGTGGTGCTTGAAAGTTTATGAACCCTTTAGAATTTTCTATATTTCTGCATAAATATGACCTAAAACATCATCAGATTTTCACACAAGTCTTAAAAGTAGATAAAGATAACCCAGTTAAACAGATGAGACAAAAATATTATACTTGGTCATTTATTTATTGAGGAAAATGATATTGGATCATCTGTGAGTGGCAAAAGTATGTGAACCTTTGCTTTCAGTATCTGGTGTGACCCCCTTGTGCAGCAATAACTGCAACTAAACGTTTCCGGTAACTGTTGATCAGTCCTGCACACCAGCTTGGAGGAACTTTAGCCCATTCCTCCATACAGAACAGCTTCAACTCTGGGATGTTGGTGGGTTTCCTCACATGAACTGCTTGCTTCAGGTCCTTCCACAACATTTCGATTGGATTAAGGTCAGGACTTTGACTTGGCCATTCCAAAACATTAACTTTATTCTTCTTTAACCATTCTTTGGTAGAACAACTTGTGTGCTTAGGGTTGTTGTCTTGCTGCATGACCCACCTGCTCTTGACATTCAGTTCATGGACAGATGTCCTGACATTTTCCTTTAGAATTCGCTGGTATAATTCAGAATTCATTGTTCCATCAATGATGGCAAGCCGTCCTGGCCCAGATGCAGCAAAACAGGCCCAAACCATGATACCACTACCACCACCATGTTTCACAAATGAGATAAGGTTCTTATGCTGGAATACAGCATTTTCCTTTCTCCAGACATAACGCTTCTCATTTAACCAAAAAGTTATATTTTGGTCTCAGCTGTCCACAAAACATTTTTCCAGTAGCCTTCTGGCTTGTCCACATGATCTTTAGCAAACTGCAGATGTGCAGCAATGTTCTTTTTGGATAGCAGTGGCTTTGTCCTTGCAACCCTGCCATGCACACCATTGTTGTTCAGTGTTCTCCTGATGGTGGACTCATGAACGTTAACATTAGCCAATGTGAGAGAGGCCTTCAGTTGCTTAGAAGTTACCCTGGGGTCCTCTGTGACCTCGCCGACTATTATACACTTTGCTCTTGGAGTGATCTTTGTTGGTTGACCACTCCTGGGGAGGGTAACAATGGTCTTGAATTTCCTCCATTTGTACACAATCTGTCTGACTGTGGATTCTTCTTGTCTTCTTGATTCATCCATTGTCTTGCAACATTGGTGATGCCATGACAAAATGTGTTCTCCAGTGTACTCTGTCGTTCATCACTCTCACCAGTTCAACATCGTTCAGACGGGTTTCTTCCTTGATAAGTTGCCTCAAGGTCCTACGAGGGCGACCAATCCTACGTTTACATTCTGGCTGCCACAACAAGAGCTTTCCAGCAGGTTCATTGCTACGCATCACATGACCAGCCAGTGCTAGGCGTCGTCGTTGGATCACTTCGCTAATGCATGGAAGGGAACCATAGAGTTGGACGTTTGTAATATGTTCCTTCCAGGATACCCCATATATGGCTCGTAACATCTTGGTATATGTGCCATCTAATCTGACTGTTCTTGACTGGTTTAACGTCCAGGAATCTGAACCATACAATAGTATGGTTTCAACACACGATTTGAATGCCTTCATTTTTGTCGACTTTTGGATTGGGGACTTCCAGACTCTAGCTAGGGAATGTAGTGCTCCCCAAGCTTGGCCAATATGCTTGTTAATGTCCACATCACAGTTAGTATATCCACCAAGGTATTTGAAGTCCTGTACCCTTTCAATAACAGTCATCTGATGCATATAGAGGGCCAAATGACGGAGCGTTCAGATGCATATACTTCGTTTTATCTGCGTTCAAACATAATCCTGTGGATTGGTGGAGTCCAAACTCTTTACAGATGGTTTTGTAACGTTTTCCAGCCTGATGAGCATCAACAACGCTTTTTCTGGGGTCCTCAGAAATCTCCTTTGTTCGTGCCATGATACACTTCCACAAACATGTGTTGTGAAGATCAGACTTTGATAGATCCCTGTTCTTTAAATAAAACAGGGTGCCCACTCACACCTGATTGTCATCCCATTGATTGAAAACACCTGACTCTAATTTCACCTTCAAATTAACTGCTAATCCTGGAGGTTCACATACTTTTGCCACTCAAAGATGTGTAACATTGGATCATTTTCCTCAATAAATAAATGACCAAGTATAATATTTTTGTATCATTTGTTTAACTGGGTTCTCTTTATCTACTTTTAGGACTTGTGTGAAAATATGATGTTTTAGGTCATATTTATGCAGAAATATCGAAATCACTCTAAAGGCTTCACAAACTTTCAAGCACCACTGTATGTTATTCCGTGAAATCGAGTTGTACATGAGCTGATGGCGGCTGTAAGCCAAGTACAATGAGATTAAGTGGAATAACTGTTTTATTCTATCCACATTTCACTGGATTTTGAGAAAAGGAGCATTTTTATTTTATGCAAATTCAATAAATAAAAACTTTATACAAAACGTCCGACAGAATCTTTTCCGCTTATAATGTAAACAAATCGGTGAAATGACAATCACAATTTGTGAAAAATGCTTTATTATTATTATTGGAAAAAAAAGATGCGTTCTTACCATCAAATACTTTTTATTCCATACTTTTGCTTTTGTATTTTGGGGGATTTTGTTTTCGAGTGGAGTTTTTATTTTGTCCTTGGTTGGTTCAGTGACACGCTCCGCCATTTTGTTTTTCTCTACTCACAGTATATGAGCTGATAGCCTAGTCGTCAAGTAGCCAATTGGAGCACGCAATTGCTCATATCCGTTCCTGTAAGTTTAAGGCAAATATTTAGTTTGCACTTTGTGTCTTTTTCTGTTTGCGGGTTGTAAAGTCACTCTAAACGATATAAGTTTGTGTTTTGTTTTTTAAATTCAGTACTTTTGTCGCAATTCATTTTTGTCCATAGACTAGTAAAAGTTTAAACATTTGTCACTGTAGTGGTTTTGCCACTTTATTTCAAGAAACAATCACTACCTTTACCTGCACAAAATATTCCGGTTTTTGCTGTTATTCCAAAAAAGACAATATTCCTGCTAAGCTGTTTACATGGCTAATGAAAATGAATATTCCACTAATTTTCCAGTTTATGTGCAGCCATGCATATTCTGAGTGTCTAGTTGGTTTGTGTCCAAGGCACAGAGCTGACTGTTAACAGGCAAGAGGCTGTGTGTCACAAAGTGCCGTAAATCCCCCAAGTGAGAGACACATTCTGAATGTGCTGTATATATGTCCAAAGAATGCTCCGAAAACTCAGATAATATCAGCATATCCTACATCTTAAATGGGGAAATGCTAAATCAGAATAAGACCAAATTCAGACTATCCAAACGGAATATATGTTTTATGTTCCAGGTCAGAATTGTAGATCAGGTGGAATTTTTCAATCTAGGTTAGAATTTTTAACCCAGTTCATAATTTGCTACTTCTATTAGGGAGACTTATTATATCTAGGGTTATATTTAGGGTTAGGATTTGGGAAGACTTTATAATTTACAATAAAACATAAAGTACCTTGTGGTTAGGTTTAGGGTTAGCATTGGGGAAGAATTTGTTGGATTATGTTTCAAGAACAATAAACAGGACAAAAGTATCAAGTTGGTTTAAACGTTTGTATTGCTGCAAGTTTGCATGCAAAAGAGAAAGTCATTTCCTTTTGAATAATCAAAATCAATTTCAGTTTCTGTACACTTATTAAAGCGAGACTGCCTTTCGATTTCATAAAATCGGTGAAATTTAGTTCCCTCTGAAATGTGGTCATTGTGATGTATGTTTATTTTTGTAATCTCTCACAAAATATCAGGCCATTTTGTGGCTGGGAAGTTATTTAATTTGAGGGGATTATTTCCCGAGCAAATAATGTGCATGAAATCACTCGCTTCACGCAGTCAAGCAGACAGAGGAAGTCCGTGTGTGTGCGCATGCGCAGGTTTACCTTGACCGTGCACTGAGGGTTACATCATTCTGTCGCTAAACAAACAGCTGATCACACCGAGGTGCTCGCTGACTGCCGATATTTATTAGTTTGATCCTGCATTTCCTTTCCTTCACAACATAACATCTTTTCTTCTCGCTTTCCGTTACTGTAGTCGGCCTTTCACGTTTCATTCGCACACTCGCGTCCTCCATTTTTCCCTCCTGTTTCAGATTGGTATCCCACAATGCCTTGTGCGAACGGGGAAAGCCCACCACGTGATGCATGACATAGTATCTTGAATTGGGTCATGGTGAAGCAGGAAAAAATGGTGGCGAATTTAGGGCCATGTGGCCCTAAATTCATTCGTTGTTCTATTTTAAAAAAACCTTATAAAATTGGAAGTCTGTGATTCGAATTCAGTAGCTTTCGGTCCATTAAACAAAAGTAATTGGGTGTCAAGGAAAATTCTTTTTAGGACCTAAACTTGAAAAATCTGAAAGGCCATCTAGCTTTAAGTCTGTTTGTAGAGATGAAGGCATTTTATTTTTCCAAACGTAGTTACTACTTTGGGGCGGCACGGTGGTGTAGTGGTTAGCGCTGTCGCCTCACAACAAGAAGGTCTGGGTTTGAGCCCTGTGGCCGGCGAGGGCCTTTCTGTGCGGAGTTTGCATGTTCTCCCCGTGTCCACGTGGGTTTCCTCCGGGTGCTCCGGTTTCCCCCACAGTCCAAAGACATGCAGGTTAGGTTAACTGGTGACTCTAAATTGACCGTAGGTGTGAGTGTGAATGGTTGTCTGTGTCAGCCCTGTGATGACCTGGCGACTTGTCCAGGGTGTACCCCGCCTTTCGCCTGTAGTCAGCTGGGATAGGCTCCAGCTTGCCTGCGACCCTGTAGAACAGGATAAAGCGGCTGGAGATAATGAGATGATTTACTACTTTGGTGTCGTCATTTTCCAATTCAGTTACTTTCCCAATTAGTACATTTGAATGCAGTGTGGACGTTTTTTTTTATTTATTTAATTTTTTTTGTCAAGTTTATCAATTTTTATTGCAACATGTTCACCGATCCTGAAGGAAGCAGGTTTCTTTCTCGGTTTCTTCACCTTCAGGTTGTAATTAGATTGATTTTAGAAAAATTTAATCTTCTGGATATTTCCACTTAGTAGCTCGAGTGTTGGGGCTTTACACCTCGGTTGAGTCCGATGTTTGTTTATTCATGATGTTCTTTTTCTTCCTTATGGACTTCCTTTACTGGTTTCATGGAAAACACAATTTCATATGGGCTTTAAGTTAATTGAGTTTTTGGTTGAATACCTCTTCATTAATGCAGGAAACCTCACTAGCTTGAGATTCAGCCATCTTGAAAGTCTGTATTTGGTGTCCATGCCCATGTGGGTATTTTAAACTACTTGATGACTTCATAAGACTGGACTCATTAATAAATTCAAATATATATCACGCCTTCCATCACAATCGTCACTGGTCTAGTAGTTAAGGTGTTGGTTAAGAATTGGAAGGTTCCAAGTTTGAATCCTGGTTAAGTATGGGAGGAAAAAAAGATGTTTTTAAAAATGTTAATTAGGTAGGTAGACAGACAGGAGGAAATACTAGGTAGGTGTAGACAGAGAGGAAGTGGATGGAAGAAAGCGAGACAAAAGAAGTGATGGAAAATAGATTTATTGTTCTTTTGAGAACCCCCTAAATATCCTACTCCCTGTTTTATTAATGAGTCCCCAAAATAAAAATCCCTTTTAAGAGTCTTGGATAATCCAAAATTTTACCTAGGTTGAAAATTATGAACTAGGTTAAAAATGCTAACCGAGGTCAAAAAAAAAAAAAAAACCTAGGTTGAAATTTTTTGACCTATAACATTTACATGACCCCTATCAAATTCCAAATATTGTCACATTCGAAATATCCATCCATTATCTGTAACCGCTTATCCTGTACAAGGTCGCAGGCAATCTACAACAAACTGGACTGGACTAACAACACAGATGTCCTGTACAAGAAGGGCCAAAGTCATCTCCACCTCTTGAGAAGACTGAGGTCTTTTGGTGTGTGCAGGACACTGCTTAGGACTTTTTATGACTCTGTGGTAGCATCAGCGATTTTTCTATGCTGTGGTCTGCTGGGGCTGTGGAAGTTCAGAGAGGGACAGGAAGAAACTTAAACTGGTCAGAAGGGCTGGCTCAGTCTTGGACTGTCCTCTGGACTCCATTGAGGTGGTGGGTGAGAGGAGGATGTTAGCCAAGCTGACCTCAATCATGGATAACCCCTCTCACCCCCTACATGAGGCTGTGGGGGCTTTAAGCAGCTCTTTTAGTAGTAGACTGCTACACCCACGGTGTAAGGAGAGATACCGCAGGTCATTCATACCTGCTGCTGTCAGACTTTATAACACCCACAACTTGTAACGTAGCACCAATAACCTGTTTGTCGTTATATTTGCACTACTTCACCACTACTACCTCTGCCATCTCTCATCGATGCAATTATGTGCAATAATATAGGCCTTAAACTATTTTTATGCATACTTATATATATGTGTGTGTATATATACAGAGTCTACCTGTAATGTGCAATTTTTCCGAGCCTCTCAATAAGGCAATTTTTCTATACTTTTTCATGGTAGATAATGCAAATAGCCCTCTGTATTTAATCCTTCGTTTGTCTAATTTTTATTTCAGCTTTATTTGTTATCTGTTTGACATTTTCTTGCTACTGTAACACGTGAATTTCCCCGATGTGGGATGAATAAAGTGAATCTAATCTAATCTGAAGCCTGTCCCAGCTGACTATGGGTGAGAGGTGGGGTACACCCTGGATTTCCAGTCTGCAAATGACATAAGAATATATGAATCCTTAAGGCTTATTCACATTAGTGACAGTGATAAACGGAATCGTATCCATTTGAAGTAGAATTTATATCATTTGAACTAGAAGTGATTCAAAATGGAGGAAGGGCCAGGTTAAGCAATGTGCAAGCATTCTATAGCAGCAGCCCTGATAGTAGTCCTGACTGTAGTGTAAGTCAGTAATATATTAATGCACACGTTCTGATATATTACCATTTCTATCGTAGCAAATTGCACGGGGGATTGCATGGTGGCTGCGGTAATTGTTGATATGGTGAAATTTTCTGTGAGAAGACATTTAGCATTTATGGAAGGAGTCTCCTGTGTCTCCAGAAGTAGAGCTGTAACTTTTGTCGTCCTACATGAGAAAGTCTTTGAGGATAAAGTTGGTTTGTCTTTTCCCCATGTAACTCAAAAAGTAGTGAATGGATTTTGATGAAATTTTGAGAAAAGGTGGGCCATGGGCGAATGAACAATTGATTAGACTTTGATGCAAATCCAGATATGTATGAGATCCAGGATTTTTATTTATTTATTTTTCTGTTCCCAATATAACTCCAAAAAGTAGTGAACAGATTTGGATGAAATTTGGTGGACAGTTTTTTAGTATTATCCTAGGTTCAAGTGATTTTTGATTTTAATGTTGATCATATGTGGTTTAGCGGAGGTATGCACTACTGGGTGCCCTTCTAGTTTAGAGTGCAATCACTGTTTTGTGTAAGCAGATCTGTTATACAGTTGATACACCTGCACATTGTTTCCTCACTTCCTCAGAGGGAGGAGCTAAGGACAAGCAAGGAAATATAGATGAAAGTCTTCCGGATTTATCCGGATATTTGACAAAACTCTTAAATCTCCGGTTTCCCGAATGGAGAAATTTATTTTTCGGATTTTTCGCATTCCTAGACGCGGCGTAATACTTCGCATCGTCCTTGCATGGGCGCAGTCCTTACATATAGCCCAAAACATAGTTCATTGATTAAAGACAGGTGTTCTTTGTTAACGGCGTGCGTGCCGGAGCTCGTTAGGCGCGCGCGCCTTCAGGTGCACGAGCTAAGGCACACAGAACTGACACCGTTCTGCGCAAGTGCAACACAATCGCACTAGAAAGCATGTTCAAGCTGCCAGTGTAGCTGCAGTCTTTTTAGTTGCGAATTACAAGTATTTCCTCTTGTGTTAATAATTCGGCATGACGAAACAAGCAAAACTTTCCTCCTTCTTTCGACGTGAAGAGAGGTAAGCAATTTATTATATATTTTTTCCATCAAAGTTGCATTTTGTGGCTTCGAAGCTAAGTTTTAGTGCCGTTTCTAGAACACAACATCAAGAAAATGTGGAAGAAACGGCAATAATGGAAGAGCCGGTTTCTAAGCTGCCTAAGTTATTTTTTGTTACATAATGCACTCAGGCTGCCAGTGTGTGACACACACACACACACACACACACACACCCACCCCTGGAAAATCCTAACTACGCCCCTGATTTACATGAGAAATTTGGTATTCATTGGCGTGTTTAAATTTACAGACAATATGAACTAATGTAAACAATTGGCTTCAACTCGCATAAATATGAATTGGAAATGTTTAGTTCACTTTAGCTTATGCAAACGCACAACTCCACTAAAAGATTGATAAACGAGGCTCAATGTCCCCAACATTGAAACCTGAAAGCTTTAGAAACTCTAATAGACCTTTACTTTTTAACAGTACTGTTCTGTGATTTTTGCTGAGTTTACCTTCAGCTGTCTTTTTTTTTTTTTTAAAGTAATTAACTGTGTAGCCAGGAAAATCACCACATTTTCTAAATGCACTCCTGAAAATTACTCATGAACTAGGGGAATTAAATTTGATACTTTTGGCACGTTAATCATTAATGTACATGAAAGAAAAATGCTTAAAAGTTATAACTTGTTTTAGTGAAAATAAGTACTAAAATGCACTAGAATGCAGGGTTTTGCGTGTTAGATTATTAAAATTTTTTGGGGGGACATCAAGAAATGAGTCGCCCGTAGGATTCTTGATTTTATGATTATTATTGTTTTAAATGGGGATCAAAGCATAGGTGCTTTAGTGGTTAGTAAACACTTTTGGGTGTGAGAGCATGAAGCAATTTATTTTTCACTACCTATCCTTTTCCAGAAAATTGTCACTGTTTGGTAATGCAAAACAAAGTAAGTGGGTGTGCCAAGCTCTTTAGTGTCGAGTTATTTTGTTCAAACTTCTTCGCATTGCATGCAACATTGTCAGTACAGCTACTATGTTGAAACACCCTACTTTTGCATATTATGTGGGGATGCCATGGCCTAAAGGTTAGAGAAAGTTGAACATTTCTGTTTTCCAATGTTCACTTTAGGTTACTTATTGTATCACGTGGGACTCGTCAGCATATCGGGTACAAAAGGAGACTGCTCCAAAACCAGAAATCCAACCCATCTAATGCAACCATTTATACAGCATTTAGATCCCATTTTGCTCAAAACATTTATAGCACTTGTGCTGTATAATTTTGGAACTTCTTGAGTTTGTTTTTAACGTGATTTCTGTATGATTTCCTTTGTGTGATTTTTGGTTTTCCTTTTGTGAATTAGCTTTCTCTAAGTTTGAGTCTGTATAGGATGGATTTTGGGTTCGAGCTTGGTTTATATCAAGATTGGATCCGTGTGTTATTTTGCTTTGGATGCATGTTGATTTTGGCTCTTGAGGTCTGTATGTGGCGGCACGGTGGTGTAGTGGTTAGCGCTGTCGCCTCACAGCAAGAAGGTCCTGGGTTCGAGCCCCGGGGCCGGCGAGGGCCTTTCTGTGTGGAATTTGCATGTTCTCCCCGTGTCCGCGTGGGTTTCCTCCGGGTGCTCCGGTTTCCCCCACAGTCCAAAGACATGCAGGTTAGGTTAACTGGTGACTCTAAACTGACCGTAGGTGTGAATGTGAGTGTGAATGGTTGTCTGTGTCTATGTGTCAGCCCTGTGATGACCTGGCGACTTGTCCAGGGTGTACCCCGCCTTTCGCCCATAGTCAGCTGGGATAGGCTCCAGCTTGCCTGCGACCCTGTAGAAGGATAAAGCGGCTAGAGATAATGAGATGAGATGAATGAGGTCTGTATGTGCATTTTGGTCCATTTGTCAGTTCGGCATGAGGTTTGTGATTTTTGGAATTGTGTGCAAGTTTGGGCCTGCAAGCTGGTAATTTTGGGTCCATGTGTTTCTTTTGATTAACGGTGTTTATTTTGAAAGGCAAAAAATGAGATACAAGAACAAACGGCCTACAACAATACTACACAGCCCAATGGCAATAGTGCTTACAAATAGAAATTCGCACTCAAAAGATAGTTTTGAATTTGGGTTCATATTTGACTTTGGGTTAGTGTGCAAGTTTGAGTTCATGTGCATGCTTGGTTTTATATATGGTTTATATAGTTTCTTTAAATTTGTGTTTACAGTGAGGGGTCAAAAGTATTCAGACTTTTTTTTTTTTTTTTTTAATGCAATATACATAACATTACATACTTAAAATACATAACTACAATACCAATGGGCTCCTACAACTGTTTCGGACCAAACAGTTGTAGGAGCCCATTGAGGGGAACCAGCAACTGAGAAACATACCAAAGAACTACATGCCTACACGGTTGGTTATTTAGTTATAGTTAGTTAGTTAGTTAGTTAGTTAGCTAGCTAGCATTCACACCAGCAGTAGGATTGTTGAAACGATGTATGGTAAGTTGGCCATTGGTTGGTATAGTGAGGTCTCTTCTACATGACATACAACAATTGTCATTCCGTTTATCTGGTCCCCCCCCCCCCCCCCCCCCCCCCCGTTGTTTACACGGCCAATGTTTTTCACAGATTTTTAAAAATGGCGGTTGCCAGTGCTGTATTGGCTCATGTATCAGACCAAACAACATACACTTATGTCTGGCCCTAATCATCAAACACTTATGTCACTCATGGTTCCTCTTGCGGTGGGAGAGTACCTGCTCTGAAGTAGGACCTAAAAAGTCCCTCAAAAGTGTTCTAATAGCTGTGATCATCCTCAGTTCCTGAAGTGTGGACACACAAAAAAGGGGTTACTTCCTCCAACAGTTCTAAGAACTATGAAAAAGTATCTCTGGTCTGAAAGTGTGGAATGTATTTTGACTTGTAAATATGAACCAAAAAAAAGCACCATTACAATTTGACTGGATGGGAAAAGGGTGGCACGGTGGTGTAGTGGTTAGCAAGAACGGCAAGAGGTTCCGGGTTCAAACCTCATGGCCGACGAAGGCCTTTCTGTGTGGAGTTTGCATGTTCTCCCTTTGTCTGCATGGGTTCCCTCCGGGTGCTCCAGTTTCCCCCACAGTCCAAAGACATGCAGATGAGGTAAAATACCCAGCCACTGGGGTTGTACAAGACAGTGCATGCTTAGCATTGGTCCCAAGCCTGGATAGATTGGGGAAGGTTGCATCAGGAAGGGCATCTGGTGTAAAACTTATGCCAAATCAAATATGCAGAACAGATCCGATGTGGTGACCCCAAATGGGAGCAGCCAAAAGAAGATCATCCCATCCAATCATTTCAGGCAACAGGTAATAATCCTGGAGCAGGTGAATGAGCATCCTAAAGTTCTCAGGGACAACGTTATTACACATCACTCAAGTGGAAAATGCCACCATTAGTTGCAGGTAGCAAGTTCATGGAACTACAACTAAATGACCTTGGACAGGTGAAAGGTTTCACAACGCACTCTCAGACTAATGGTAAGGAAATTAATAGAGAAGCCAACAGTCACTGGAAAAGAGTTGCAGGATGACCTGAAAGTAGCCAAAACAACATTTACACAGAGATATGCTTCTCTGTAAATGGTACTGGGGCATTACACATAATTGAAGTGGATGTTCATGACTGGAGCAATGTATCTGGAGATGTTTAGAGGAGAATTTAATCTAATCAGCCAAGAAAATGAATCTGGCCAGAAGATGGATGTTTCAATAAGATAACCGATCCAAACATACAGGCAAAATAACTCGAGACTGGTTTCTAAAAGAAGAAGCTGAAGACGCTTGCGTGGTCTAGCCATGCCTGATCTCCTGACTTTTTATTTATGGAGGATTTTGAAATTGAGAGTCCATCAGAGGGACTCTTGAACTCCTGAACCCTTGTGAAGACGCCTTGCTAAGAACAATAGGCCAAAATTGAACCAAAGTGAAATGTTTGAAGTGAATACGTGCACTGGAAGTATATTAAATAGCAAACCTCACTGCATGCGTTTCATTTGTGCAAGTTTATTTTAGTTGAGTTTGATTTGGGTCCAACTTTAGCTCTATGCAAGTTGTTTTTTGTCCATGTATGAGTTTGTGTTAATCTGTGACTTCCTCCCATAGGAGAGAGAGTGTGTGTGTGTGTGTGTGTGTGTGTGTGTGTGTGTGTGTGTGTGTGTGTGTGTGTGTGTGATTTCAGAAGTGCTTTATTGGTAGCAGTATTTTGGGTGGATGCTCGGTGTGACTAATGAGGAATGTCTGGCACTTGACTTTGTGAAGCACAGACAATGAACAGGAGAACTTGAAGTGGACTTGGAGTGATGCCATTGGTCAGGGCAGCACCACTTATTAGGTGAAATGCCAGTCGTTATGTCCTATCTGATTCTTGGTACTCTTGATTGACATGCTGTACTTCACTAGCTCAGTTTTGTTTTTGTTTTTTTTGTTTTTTTTTAATTAAAACAGTGTTTTGGATTGAAGGGCTGTGGGAATTTTTCGTTGTAACCTGCCACACCTGTTAACCAAGTTCGTGTGCTATGAAACTTTGCCAGTAAATGATTACAGGTTGGAGTGCTTGTGTGAGCGCATCCTGTCAGTTGGTTGGAGTAGTGGTGTGTCTACAAATATTAATGTTAACAATAGGCCTACTTCAGATCCTCATTTCATTTACTCGATATTATTACACCCTTCAGCGCTGGACAAATCAATTCATTAGTTCCAATGTGCTGCCCAGTCCCATGACACATAGTGAGCTAGTTAGCTAGTGAAGTGCATTAAAGCTAGACTGCCTTTCAGATTTTTCAAGTGTAGGTCATAAAAAGAATTTTCCCTGACACCCAATTATTTTTGTTTAGTGGACCAAAGCTACTGAATTCGAATCACAGACTTCCAATTTTATTAGTACGTTTTTTGTTGTTGTTGTTTTAACAGAACAATTACACTGCAAAAAATGATTTCTTGTTGAGAGAAAATATCTTTAATATGGGTGAATTTATCTATTATTTCTTGTTAGAAGTTTACTAGAACTCAAATGTAAGATTATTTAGCTTACTTTGAGACACTTTTACTAATTTCAAGCCTTAAATTTTCTTATTCTATTGGCAGATAATTTTGCTCATTTTAAGCATTCAATTCTAGAAAGAAGCAAAATTATCTGCCAATAGAATAAGAGAATTTAAGGCTTGAAATTAGTAAAAGTGTCTCAAAGTAAGCTAAATAATCTTATATTTGAGTTCTAGTAAACTTCTAATAAGAAATAATAGATAAATTCACCCATATTAAAGATATTTTCTCTCAACAAGAAATCATTTTTTGCAGTGTAATGAATTTAGGGCCACATGGCCCAAAATTCTCCACTATTTTTCCTGCTTCACCATGACCCAATTCAAGAGCCCTAAGTTGGTAAAATCTCTGAGAGGTTGTGGTTGCATAACCGTAATCTTGTAAGAATTGCTCCATCTTTAAAATGAACCCCCCCAACCAAGTGCCCGTTAGAAAAGGGAACAGTGTGCTGGAAGAAGCACAGCCAAAAACACACCGACAAGCCATGTTCACTGCTAATGAGTTAACTTGCTGCTACTGTAGAGCAAGACCCACCTCTGGGGGCGGGACATGTGGTTCTAGAGAGCATTTAACTGGACAGTCAGACAATTGAGCTCAGGACGGTTGTTCAAATTACTAAATGTAGGTGTGCTACTAAATGTGACTTATTAAAAATATACAGTTTTTTTTTTTATGACAGCATGTATTTATTTATTTTCCAGAATCAATTTACTTCAGTTAAAAGTGAGACTTAAAGGTAGACTGCCTTTCAGATTTTAAGTGTAGGTCATAAAAATAATTTTCCCTGACACCCAATTATTTTTGTTTAGTGGACCGAAAGCTACTCAACTCGAATCACAGACTTCCAATTTTATTCGTGTGTGGGGGGTCCCCCCCACCCAAGTTATTTAATTAATTTTTTTAGTAATGAATTTAGGGCTACGTGGCCCTAAATTCTCTGCTGTTTTCCTGCTTCACCATGACCCAATTCAAGATACTATGTCATGTATCAGATGGTGAGCTTTCCCCGTTCACGCAAGGCATTGTGGGATACAAATTTGAAACAGGAGAGAACAAGTGTTGCCAGGCAAAACAAACCTTGCCCAGTAGCACCAATGACCTTGACCCCCAACCAATAAGAAAACTATGAGAGATGTAATAGATCAATGGAAGCAGAATTGAAAGATAAACATTTTGGATTTGGGTTGAAGTAAATATGATGAATATGAAGGAAGATATCATGAAAAAATGATTTTGACCTTTTTGGTGACCTTGACCAGATGACCCTCAAAATTGGTTCTATTTGAGATCAATGGCCATCTATCCTGAAAGTTTCATGAAGATTGGTCCAGCCGTTGTCCCACAATGTTGCTAACAAAGAAACCCTACCGAAAACAATACCTCGCCCCCCCCCGTGCACTCTGTCCCAGGCAAGGTAATAATGGGTTATAGCATTAAAGGAACAGTCCACCGTACTTCCATAACGAAATATGTTCTTCTCTGAATTGAGACGAGCTGATCCGTACCTCTCCGAGCTTTGCGCGACCTCCCAGTCAGTCAGACGCGCTGTCACTCCTGTTAGCAATGTAGCTAGGCTCAGCATGGCCAACGGTATTTTTTGGGGCTGTAGTTAGATGCGACCAAACTCTTCCGCGTTTTTCCTGTTTATATAGATTTATATGACCAGTGACATGAAACAAAGTTCAGTTACACAAATTGAAACGTGGGGATTTTCTATGCTATAGAAAGTCATGTCATTATAGTGCGGACTTTCCATAGCATAGAAAATCCCCACGTTTCAATTTGTGTAACTGAACTTGTTTCATGTCACTGGTCATATAAACCTATGTAAACAGGAAAAACGCGGAAGAGTTTGGTCGCATCTAACTACAGCCCCAAAAAATACCGTTGGCCATGCTGAGCCTAGCTACATTGCTAACAGGAGTGACAGCGCGTCTGACTGACTGGGAGGTCGCGCAAAGCTCGGAGAGGTACGGATCAGCTCGTCTCAATTCAGAGAAGAACATATTTCGTTATGGAAGTACGGTGGACTGTTCTTTTAAGGTGCATCATGGCTACAAAGCAAATGGTAACTTGCTTTTTGAAGGTAGGGTTTTGTTTTTTTCTCCTGACTGGTTGTTGAACCTACTTATCTGCTGAGCAGTAAATGACTAATAGTTTGGACAAGAAATCTGCTTATCTTGTGTGTCTTGGTATGAAACTTAGCAAGAATTTTCACTGTCAAACATCAGTCGAAGAAGGAGAGGTGACTCCTGGGAACGTTAACTCATACTTCACTCATTTTTCTTGTCTCTCGTGTCAAATTTCATCACTCTTGCTCTTTCCCTTCTTTCTACTCATCTAGTGATGAGTAAACCTGCCCTGCCCTAATATGTGACCCTCTGCACAGATACTGGATGAATTACCTCACATCTGGATTCACTCACTGTGTCTGTGCTTCTACATTTCACCTACAAGTCATAAACTTGATAGCATAACCCTCAAACCAGTTTCAAGAACTTTTTTTTTTTTTGTGGTCTGGTTTCCATCAAATCGTGTGCACTGATTTGCTTGCGAGTGGTCCGGAATCCTATGATATGGACCCCGGTTACGGACCTTTGGCGACTCACTTGTTCACAACAACAACAAACGTAGTAGCAATTTTTTGTCAACATTTATTTTCACATTTCTCAGCATAATAGCATTAATTTTACAGCATGGATGGCAATAATGACAGTGTTCACAGCGAAAGCGAGTTTTACTACCCTGATGAAGACGAAATAAAAGAAAACATTTCAGCACAAAGCCAAAAACCTGTAACTGTTGCTAACGCAGAGCAAATCCAGCAGTTTATTGAGGAGCAAAGGGCAGAAAATGCAACAAAAAAGACGACCTACGACTTCAATGTCTTTGGGAAGTTCTGTCGAAATCTAAATGACGGTGGAAGGCATACCTGGCAAAGAATTAAACGTGGGCCATTTTCAAAAAATTGTACCAATTACGGTAAAGAAATGAAGGAAAAAATTGTCACTCTTTCTATAAATGTACAAAAAGATTGCCTATTGATTTAAAATCAAGTCCTACTAATCAGCAAAGCTAGATTCCTATTATTTTTATAAAAAAAATTAATTTTTCTGAAATTGTGGCTTTCTTTACCGTTACCATACCAAAAAAGCTTTTATTATTTTCATCTGGTACACAATGACTTAAAATATTTTAAATTCAATTCTATTTGCCTATTTGGCCCGGAAATCTAGAGAAAAACAGACATTTATGCATGATTTTTCTCTTTACCGTTACCAAAGTTTCTTTACCGTTACTAGGAATGGTAATGGTAAAGAAAGTATATGGTAACGGTAAAGAGGTGTCTCAATTCTCTTACAACACAGCATGACAGTTATGCTTTCAAATAATTGCTCATATTTCATCACTCAAACTTAATCAACAACTACAAATAGTTTCTATTTGATCACTGATGTCTATAAGATGATATGTGCATCACGGTAAAGAAAGTATATTTGTGTGACATGAGTAATTTAATGAAATGTTTTGCTCACCTTTCAGCCTCCACTGCCTCAAAAAAATTCAAAATAGAGTCCCAACATCCTGGCACTTCAGGATGTTAGGAACTAATTATTTTCAAAAAAAATTTTGGGTAACGGTAAAGAAACTAAAGTAACACAACAATATTTTTTTTGAATTTATAAAAAAAAACAAATCAGATAATGTACTCAATACTTTTGTTTAAACACCTAATTAGTTATTTTTGTGAAAAATAAAATTTACTCCTAAGTTCAAGAATGTAAGATATATATTTATGAATAATTAGTTTTTGCATTGGTAACGGTAAAGAAAAATTGTAACATAAATCACTCTTATTTTTCTTAAGATAAAAACCTCAGTATGAAAATTTAGAGAGGTTTTTATTGTCTATGCAGTTATGTGAATCATTTTTCAATTAAACCCCTCCGTTCTGATGAGAAACTGAAAAATAAGTGAAGACTTCTTCTTTACCATAATAGGTACATTTTTTTTGAAAATGGCCCATGTTGCTGTGCAACTTTTTAATGTCCGCAACAAAGGAAAATGGCGAGGTGTACGAGCCATCCTCGCTCATGTCTTGTAGCAGGTTTGTTCTAAATATGGTTTCCCTTTCGGGTGCTCTCATTTTCTCTTAGAATTTCATTAAAAAAAAAAAATATTATTTACCAGCTTAAGGTCGGTCCGTATCGTGAAATACCGTGACCTTGGCCTTGAAAATACTGACCTCGGCCCAGAGGCCTCGGTCAGTATTTTCAAGACCTCAGTCATGGTATTTCACAATATGGACCTCCCAGCTGGTAAATAATCTATATGTAACTTTCAACAACTTGCTGTAATTTTTTAAAGCTATAATAGAACACTCTAATTGTCACTGCTTACATTTCATGATGCATGTTTAGGAGTAACAGTGTTACATACGGTGCATTCGGAAAAGGCTGCATTCAGAATACATTCTCTTTTAAGATTTTTATAAGAATGTTTATTTGTTTGCTTTTAGAATATTTCACGAATTGGGGGGGAATGCGTTTCGAAGAAATGCCACCATTAACTATTTTAAAGTTACCATGACCACACTTTCTGATCCTGACACATTCTGGCTCCTTTGATTTGTGAAAATGAAAGGGGGGTGGGGTGTGTGAGAGCAAGCGAGAGAAGGTCAGTATGTTCAAGGCCGAGGTCACGGTATTTCACGATACAGACCGACCTTAAGCTGGTAAATAATATTTTTTTCTTTACGAAATTCTAAGAGAAAATGAGAGTGCCCAAAAGGGAAACCATATTTAGAACAAACCTGCTACAAGATATGAGCGAGGACGGCTCATACACCTCGCCATTTTCCTTTGTTGCGGACATGAAAAAGTTGCACAGCAACATGGGCCATTTTCAAAAAAATGTACCTATTACGGTAAAGAAGAAGTCTTCACTTATTTTTCAGTTTCTCATCAGAACAGAGGGGTTTAATTGAAAAATGATTGCGTATGAAAAATGGGTTTTTGGAATTAACAATGGCAGCAGCTTTCAAGCAATTAACATCATCACTTTGTGCTCCATTGATTTTGGTGCAGGCCTGCCAGGTTAACGTTACTCGCTTCGGCATTCAATTCGATGAATAGATGTGTGCTCAGGAGAATAGATTGTAACACTAGCATTCATTCATATTCTGTTCTGCTTATCCGTTGCGGGTGGTGAGCTGGGGCTAATCCCAGCTGACGTTGAGCGAGAGGCTGGGTACACCCTGGACAGGTTGCCAGTCTGTTGCAAGGCTGATACAGAGAGAGATATTGGTGCATCTCAAACAATTAGAATATTGTGAAGTGTTTTTTTATTTTTACTTAATTCAAAAAGGTAAGTTTTCATATATTCTATAATTTTCTTATGCGGTAAATGAAATATTTCAAGCCTTTTTTTGTTTTAATTTTGATGATTATGGCTTATAGCTCATGAAATTCAGAAATCCAGTATCTGAAATTTTTAGAATATTTCCTATGATCAATCAAGAAAGGATTCACAATACAGAAATGTCTAAATTCTGAAAAGTATGTTCATTTATACACTCCAATACTTTGGTTGGGGCTCCTTTACCATGAATTACTGCATCAATGCAGCATGACATGGAGGTGATCAGCCTGTGGCACTGCTGAGGTGTTGCTGAAGCCCAGCTTGCTTTGTTAGCAGCCTTCAGCTCGTCTGTATTTTTGGGGCAGGTGTTTCTCATCTTCCTCTTGACAATATTCCATAGATTCTCTATGGGGTTCAGGTCAGGCGAGTTGGCTGGCCAGTCAAGCACAGTAATATCATGGTAAGCAAACCATGTGGTAATAGTTTTGGCATTGTGGGCAGGTACTCAGTCCTGCTAGAAAAAGAAATCAGCATCTCCATAAAGCTTGTCAGCAGATGGAAGCATGAAGTGCTCTAAAATCTCCTGGTCGGTGGCTGTGTTGACTTTGGACTTGATAAATCACAGTGGACCAACACCAGCAGATGACACGGCATCTCAAATCATCACAAACTGTGGAAACTTCATGCTGGACTTTCAAGCACTTTGGATTCTGTGCTTCTCCACTCTTCCTCCAGACTCTAGAACCTTGATTTCTAAATGCAATGCAAAATTTACTTTCATCTGAAAAGAAGAATTTGGACCACTGAGCAACAGTCCAGTTCTTTCTCTCCTTAACCCAGGTAAGATGCTACTGACGTTATCTCTGGTTCAGGAGTGGCTTCATATGCGACAATTGTAACCCCTTTCCTGAAGATGTCTGTACGTGGTGGCTCTTGACACTGAAACCAGCCTCAGTCCACTCCTTGTGAAGCTCGTCCAAGTTCTTGAATCGACTTTTCTTGACAATGCTCTCAAGGCTGTGGTCATCCCTGTTGCTTGTGAATCTTTTCCAGCCAGTCTTTTCAGCAATGACATTCTGTGGTTTACCCTCCTAGTAGAGGGTGTCGGTGATCATCTTCTGGACAACTGTCAAGTTAGCAGTCTTCCCCGTGATTGTGGTTGCATGTACTGAACTAGACTGAGGCTACATCCACACGACAACGGCAACGAGATTTAAAAAAAAAATAAAATAGCGCGTCCACATGGGCAACGGATCAGTAAAATATCAGGTCCATATGGCAACGCAACGCTTGCTGAAAACGATGCAATACACATGTCACACCTCTAGGGGCGCTGTAAGACGGTCCCTTCGGAGACACCAGAACAATAGAAGAAGTAAGGACGCATGCGCATAAACTATTATGCGCGAGACTTCATATTAGCCACAAAGTCAGAAAAATCTGTTCATAAAATTGCATTATAATGACCAAATACAATGAAAAGTGTTTTTCCAGTCTCACCTGTGAAAGGTAATCCCATGTGATCTCGTTTGGACAGTAAACCTGTTGGTACAGTTAAATGCAGCACATGAATGAGGTATCTTTATTCTCCGCTTTGACCCATCCAATATGGCGGCGAGGATGACGTATGATTCTATGCGGAAGGCGGCGTCTTTAATGGTCCGGAATAAATTGAATGCTACACGTTGATGGATTAATTTGTTCTTCTACGCCCTTTTTGAGGAATGTATTGTAGGACTTAAACCAATATCTGAAGAGGTGAGATCGCTCCTTTTTTTTCCCTAATTTTGCTGGCGGGATTGACGCGCGCTCGCTCTCTCTCTCTCTCTCTCTCTCTCTCTCTCTCACTTTGCACCATTACACAATAAATATTCACAGTGAAAATATTTTGTAAGCGCGTTTCATGAACCAAGTTATAGGATTTGTTGACAACTCGCATCGAGTTCGTTACACTTCTACCCGGCGTGAAGCACATGTGGTTGTGACGTCATCATAAACACATCCGTTCTACTCATCCAGACGACTTCGCAACGGCGCCGTTGCCAGATCTTTCCACTCTGGAACCCGTTCTCAAAAGATTTCGTTTTGGGGCACCCAAAACGCTGGTGCCGTGTGGACGCCAGGCCGAAATGATAAACAATTTTATCAGATTCACCTGAATCCGTTGCCATGTGGACAGGGCCTGAGAGATACATGGTATTTATACTGTTCTGCTCAAACTTGAAATGAAATGCTCTAATACTTTGAGAGGTTTTTTTTTCTTAAATAACTGATGGAAAATATTGAACTTTTTCATGATATTCTAATAGTTTGAGATGCACTCGTCCAGAGAGACAGACAGCCATTCACACTCTCTCTTTCATACTGGTGGGCAATTTAGAGTAGTTGGTTGACCTAATCCGCATGTCTTTGGACTGTGGGAGGAAACCGGTGCACCCAGAGGAAACCCATGCAGGCACGGGGAGAACATGCACATCGAACCCACAACCTGCTTGCTGTAAGGTGACGGTGCTCACACTAACATTGTCTCAGGATTTAAATATTAAAACCATTTATACCTTTGTAGCTATTGAGTAGACTACTTATTGGTGCATTCAAGAAATGTCTCTTTGTTTGATTTTTGATTTAAGCATATTGACCTCACTTTTAATTCTCATGTAATGAAATAAGTACTAAGTCATAAGTAACATTACAGCAGCAGGTATGGTGGGTTTTTTTTTTTTTGGGGGGGGGGTTCAGGGTTTTGATGCAAATTTCATTGTTCTCAGATTTGAATTACAGAGAATTCCTAAAGTAAGCTACTAATGGTCCAGTGAAAAGGAAATTAATTTAAATGGCTTGAGTAGTGTGGCCTTTCCTACATTTCATTTTGATTATCTCTGACAAGTCTGTCTAAAGCATAAAAATTGTCATCTCCACTACTTGGAAGCATAACATAAAGAAAACTGTTGAGCAGTGTTTTTTATTTTTTTTGTTTTTTTTAAATCTTGGCCAGTGTTGTTGGAAGAGGTTATGTTCTCGCCTCCGTTTGTTTATCTGTTCACAACTCAAAAAGTAGTGAACAGATTGTAATGATATTTTGAGGAAAGATGGGCCAAGGAACAATTGATTACATTTTGATTTGTTCAAAAAGTAGTGAATGGATTTTAATGAAATTTGGTATACAGCTTTAGTATTATCCTAGGTTTCAAGTGATTTATGTGGCTTGGTAGAGGTATCGCTCTACCAAGCGCCCTTTGAGTTAATGTACTGTAGGAGACTACTTTAGGAAGGTGTATTCATGATTCAACCATCAATACTGTTCAGGATATTCTGCCCAACCCTGTTTATACTTGAACGGGCAATCATGACACACTTTTGTCTAACGGCATGTTAATTTTCTTTTAGTCATTTACAATCCTGCGGTCCTTATCTGCAAAGCAAGAACATATATATTTTTTATTTTTCAAGAATTATCACATTTTTCACAAATTGCAATTGTCATTTCGCTGGTTTGTTTACATTCTAAGTGGAAATGATTGTGTCTGACATTTTGTATAAAGTTTTTATTTTTTCATATTTAAAAAATAAAAATGCTGTTTCTCAAAATCCAGGGAATGTGGATAGAATAAAACAGTTATTCCACTCAATCTCGTCGTACATGGCTTATAGCCAACTTGAGCTATGCGCCTCATTGGCTATCAGCTCATGTACGACTCGATTTCGTGCACTAACTGTTTATAAAAAATTTTTAAAAATTATATATTGTATTTAGATTCATTATTGTGTACTTAGAATAGATGAAGTCAACTTTGGCTAATTCTCACTAGGCTAATTTTGTCAACCACACCCACTTAAATTCAAATGTTGACAAATTGTTAGACCCAGTTCCATCAACATATCTAGATTGAGCATCATTTGGCAACTTGATTGGTGTGGTTTTGGTTAAATATAGTACTTAATAAACCAATTTAAACCACAGGACTGTTGAATTCTTGATTATGATTGGTTAGAAGGTGTTCATTACTTGTCAGTAACAGCACAGCTCCGATTAGTTCTAAAGTCTAATTGTTTCTGTAGTAATGACTCTTTCACAGGGATGATCCAAATAAGCAGATTTAAAACGAAGGTGTAATTGTTGATATGGGGAAATTTTTTCTGTGAGTCCTTTTTTGCTGGTAAGTTATAGGACAGTAATCACTTTCAAGATGATAAGTCACCAACATCACACCACTTCATTCAGATTATTTTCCTGTAACGGCACATCCCATCATGTTTTATTGTGTACTGATTACACATGAGTGCTCACAGCCTCTCTGGTTTGATTATGAGCATGTCCTTTATTGCTGGGTGTGTAGTGGAATCTAACAAAGGGCTCATTCTTAAAGGGCATAAGAAATGGAGCCAGAGTTTGACAGTCTACAGTTTTCTAGGAACCGTACAACTGTGGTGAACAGAAAAGCATCTCAGAATGCACAATATGTCAAAGCTTAAGGTGGATGGGCTACAACAGCAGAAGACCACAATGGGTTCCAATCCTGTCAGCCAAGAACATGAATCTGAGGCCACAGTGACCACAAACTCCACAAAAATTAGCTAAACATTGCCTGGTCATTTGAGATTTCAAATTATACAAAGCTTGGTGTGAAGCAAGAGTTCCCATATTGTGCTTTGTTATTTAGGAAGTACAGTTCAGTTTTCTAGGAAACTCTACAAGATAAAATCTGAGTCAAGGAGATGATTTGTGAAATGGATACTAGGGAGGGTGAGGAGGAGAGCCTGATATCAAAGATTTGGATCTTAAGGCAAGTTTATTTATATAGCGCATTTCATACACCGTGGCAGTTCAATGTGCTTTACAGAGGTAAAGGCAAAACAGTAAACAATAGAAAATTAAAATTACATAAAATAAAGGGGGAAGAAGAGAGAAAAATAAAAATATAAGAATTAAACAATAGTAGAAATAAAGTAATAAAATGAAGTAAAAGTTCAGTAAAAAAACAGCAGAATAAAATGGAATAAAAGTTAAGTTTAAAACATGTAAAGATGATGATATTTATCAGTTAGCAGAAAGCATTGTAAAAAGGCTTTCCAGAGAGAGCGAGAGAGAGAGAGAGAGAGAGGGAGAGGGCAGAGAAATGAGGGGGAAGGAGTGAGAGGGAGAGAGAAACGAGAGATTGAGGGAGATGGGGGGAGAAATGAGGGCGAGAGTGGGAGAAATGAATGGGAGAAATGAGGGAGAGCTGGGGAGAAATGAGTGGGAGAAATGAGTGGGAGAAAAAAGGAAGATGGTGGGAGAAATGAGGGAGAGAAATGAAGGGGAGACTGGTGGAAATGGGGGAGAAATTGGGGGAGGGAGACAGAGAAATGAAGGAGAGACTGAGAGAAATGGGGAGAAATGAATGTGAGAAATGAGGGGGATGGTGGGAGAAATGAGTGGGAGAAATGAGGGAGACTGATAGAAATGGGGAGAAATGAATGGGAGAAATGGAGATAGTGGGAGAAATGAGGGAGAGAAATGAAGGGGAGACTGGTGGAAATGGGGGAGAAATTGGGGGAGGGAGACAGAAATGAAGGAGAGACTGAGAGAAATGGGGAGAAATGAGTGGGAGAAATGAGGGAGAGACTGATAGAAATGGGGAGAAATGAATGGGAGAAATGGAGATAGTGGGAGAAATGAGGGAGAGAAATGAAGGGGAGACTGGTGGAAATGGGGGAGGGAGAGAGAAATGAAGGAGAGACTGAGAGAAATGGGGAGAAATGAATGGGAGAAATGGGGGAGATAGCGGGAGAAATGAGGGAGATGGTGGGAGAAATGAGGGAGAGACTGAGAGAAATGGGGAGAAATGAGTGGGAGAAATGGGGGAGATAGTGGGAGAAATGAGGGAGAGAAATGAAGGGGAGACTGGTGGAAATGGGGGAGAAATGGGGGAGGGAGAGAGAGAAATGAAGGAGAGACTGAGAGAAATGGGGAGAAATGAATGGGAGAAATGAGGGGGAGAGAGGGAGAGTAGTTCTCCTACTCTCCCTCATTTCTCCCACTCTCCCCCTCATTTCTCCCACTATCTCCCTCATTTCTCCCCTTGAGGGAGATAGTGGGAGAAATGAGGGGGAGAGTGGGAGAAATGAGGGAGAGTAGGAGAAAGAAGTGGGAGAAATGAGGGGGAGAAATGAAAGAAAGAAAGCACAACTTTATTCATCACACACTTGTGAAATTTCCTCTCTGCATTTAACCCATCTGAAGCAGTGAACACACACGTGAGCAATGAGCACATACCCAGAGCAGTGGGCAGCCATGCTAACAGTGCCTGGGGAGCAGTTGGGAGTTCGGTGCCTCGCTCAAGGGCGCTTCAGCCCAAGGCCGTCCCATATTAACCTAACCGCATGTCTTTGGACTGTGGGGGAAACCGGAGCACCCGGAGGAAACCCACGCAGACACGGGGAGAACATGCAAACTCCACTCAGAAAGACCCTTGCCGGCCGCTGGGTTCGAACCCAGAACCTTCTTGCTGTGAGGCGACCGTGCTAACCACTACACCACCATGCCGCCCATAATGCCGTGACCCGGATGAGTGGAAGAAATGAGGGGGATAGTGGGAGAAATGAGTGGGAGAAATGAGAGGGGGAGAGTGGGAGAAATGGGGGGGGGGAATGAGGACAAATGAGGGGGACAAATGAGAGTGGGAGAAATGAAGGGGAGAGTAGGAGAAATGAGTGGGGGAAATGCAGGGGAGAGAGGGGGAGAAATGAGGGGGCCAAATGAGAGTGGGAGAAATGAGTGGGAGAGGGGAGAAATGAGGGAGAGTGGGAGGAGGGAGAGTGGGAGAAATAAGGACGAGAGTAGGAGAAATGAGCGGTAAAAAGAGGAATGAGAGCCATGTGAGGGAATTTGTGTTTGATTTTACAGTCGCATTATAATCCTAATCCATTAATCCTCTCCAGCCTCCCACAGTGAATTTGTGATGAACTAAATTCCCCCTGTCTGCCCTACACTCAACAGTGCTCAATAGTGAATAATAATGGCACTGAATTCAGCTCAATTATTAGTCACGCAGCTGAAGTAAAGCTCAAATATCTAAGAATCTCAGAATGGGCAATGGGAGAAGTAGAATGAGGGCTGTAGAGCTGAATACAAAAGGAGCCTTGTGCAGTGTGAGCTAAAATCAGACACATGGTGAAAGACATGAAATAACAATCTGCATTAAAGTCATGCAGAAGGTGCTGACTTTCAGTACCGGTCTGACAGAATGATCTGGTTGACTATGGGTGTGTGAGAGAGATACTGTCACGGTGTGCACTTGACAAACGCTGATAAGAGTGAGACGCTGCTTTGATGGCATGAACTACACACCCACAGTCTCACATAGCTACAATATACAGATCCAATCAAAAGTTTGGACACCCCTTCTAATTCAATGGCTTTTGTTATTTCTATTAATTAAAAGACACTTCATGTCTTGAAGTAATGATGGATGTTGTTTCTCTTTACTTAGTTGAGCAGTTCTTGACATAATATGGATTACTACAGTTGTGGAATAGTTTGATCATCTCAAATGCATCAAGAAGGCAAGAAACTTGTCCAATAATTAACTTTGCGCAAGGCACACCTGTTAACCGAAAAGCATTCCAGTTGATTTACCTCATGAAGCTGGTTAAGATAATGCTAGTAGTGTGCAAAGTGTCAAGATAAATAATGGTTACGTCGAAGAATCTAAAATATGGAACTTTTTTTTTTTAACACTTATTTATATGGTAAACTCCTAGCACTATACTATTGTGTCCCAAGATGGACGGATGCCAACAACACCACCCAACGTAGAAAACAATCAAAATACAGGAAAAAAAACCCTATGAATGAGTCCGTGATTTGAGTTCAGTATGTACTTTTGTACGAGTCATGTTTGCATTAGGGGTGTGTGCGTGTGTATGTGTGGAAGAAGGATGGTGTTAATCTCTGGGACCGAAATAGTCCTGTTTGAACTTGAACTGATTTCTGTTTCTGAGATCACAAAATGAAATGGGTGTCTGAGTTGGATTTGAGTGTGCATTCGCAGGGTGAGGCAGAGAGAGAGAGGAAAAAAGAAAGAGAAAAGGAAGAGTTGTATGCCACACTGACTTTACACAGCAAAACAGACCCATGGATTTATGGGATACTCTGGGAGGTCCAGCAATATAGTCCTGAATAAAAAGCAGCTTAAACAAAGCTGAAAGTTCAGGAGTAATAAAGCGTTTAATGAATTCCTCCTGTTGCCTCAACCAGACTTTTTTGTACTTCCACTTTTCTAAGAGCAGCCAGTGTTTTTCTAACCTGTATGGTTTGTTTTCTTCAGGCAAATCCATTCAGTTTGCATGGAGAGACTTGTGACATCCCTGACTCAGCTTTAAACTGGTAACACTCACTTTCACATTCACCTTGGTCTTTTAGTGAGTTATACAGTGCTTTGCTGTGGGTCTTCTGAGCTATGGTTCAATCAGCTTTTGCATATCTGGATCCTGATGTTTTTTGCCCATTCTTCCTGGCAAAATTGCTTAGGTTATGTCCGATTTAAAATGGAGACCATTGGTGAACAACAATTTTCAGGTCTCGCCATAAATTCTTAATCAGACTTTGACTGGGCCATTCTTCAGGTTTGTGCTTTTGAACCACTCCATGTCTTATTCTAGGATTTATGCAGTAATTGGCTCCATCTATCTTGCCCTCAACCCAGTCCTTTGCTGTGTCCGAAATCACTCACTGCTCACTACATAGAACTCGCTATATGCAGTGGTGCTTGAAAGTTTGTGAACCCTTTAGAATTTTCTATATTTTGGGGGCATCGTGGCTCAGGTGGATAAGGCGCCATACCGGGAACCCGGGTTCGATTCCGACCCGAGGTCATTTCCTGATCCCTCCCCGTCTCTCTCTCCTGCTCATTTCCTGTCTCTACACTATCCTATCCAATAAAGATATGAAAAGCCCAAAAAAAATCTTAAAAAAAAAAGGAATTTTCTATATTTCTGCATAAATGACCTAAAACATCATCAGATTTTCACACAAGTCCTAAAAGTAGATAAAGAGAACCCAGTTAAACAAATGAGCCAAAAATAATATACTTGGTCATTTATTTATTGAGGAAAATGATCCAATATTACGTATTTGTGAGTGGCAAAAGTATGTGAACCTTTGCTTTCAGTATCTGGTGTGACCCCCTTGTGCAGCAATAACTGTAACTAAACGTTTCCAGTAACTGTTGATCAGTCCTGCACACTGGCTTGGAGGAATTTTAGCCCATTCCTCTGTACAGAACAGCTTCAACTCTGGGATGTTGGTGGGTTTCCTCATGTGAACTGTTCGCTTCAGGTCCTTCCACAAAATTTTGATTGGATTAAGGTCAGGACTTTGACTTGGCCATTCCAAAACATTAAACTTTTATTCTTCTTTAACCATTCTTTGGTAGAACGATTTGTGTGCTTAGGGTCGTTGTCTTGCTGCATGACCCACCTTCTCTTGAGATTCAGTTCATGGACAGATGTCCTGACGTTTTTACTTTTAGAATTCACGTTTATAATTCAGAATTCATTGTTCCATCAATGATTGCAAGCTGTCCTGGCCCAGATGCAGCAAAACAGGCCCAAACCATGATACTACCACCACCATGTTTCACAGATGGGATAAGGTTCTTATGTTGGAATGCAGTATTTTCCTTTCTCCAAACACAATGCTTCTCATTTAAACCAAAAAGTTCTATTTTGTGGATGGATGAGACCAAAACATTTTTCCAATAGCCTTCTGGCTTGTCCACGTGATCTTTAGCAAACTGCAGACGAGCTGCAATGTTCTTTTTGGAGAGCAGTGGTTTTGCCCTTGCAACCCTGCCATGCACACCATTGTTGTTCAGTGTTCTCCTGATGGTGGACTCATGAACATTAACATTAGCCAATGTGAGAGAGGCCTTCAGTTGCTTAGAAGTTACCCTGGGGTCCTTTGTGACCTTGCCGACTGTTACACGCCTTGCTCTTGGAGTGATCTTTGTTGGTCGACCACTCCTGGGGAGGGTAACAATGGTCTTGAATTTCCTCCATTTTTACACAGTCTATCTGACTGTGGATTGGTGGAGTCCAAACTCTTTAGAGATGGTTTTGTAACCTTTTCCAGCCTGATGAGCATCAACAGCACTTTTTCTGAGGTCCTCAGAAATCTCCTTTGTTCGTGCCATGATAAACTTCCACAAATGTGTTGCGAAGATCAGACTTTGATAGATCCCTGTTCTTTAAATAAAACAAGGTGTCCACTCACTCACACCTGATTTCAATCAGTGGGATGTCAAACACCTGACTCTAATTAGGGCCCGAGCCCTATGGGCGAAGGCCCTATTGTTCTTGTAAGAGTTCACTATTATTATTAGGGCCCGAGCCCTATGGGCGAAGGCCCTATTGTTCTTGTAAGAGTTCAGTATTATTATTCTTCTTCCGTCTTCTTCTTCTTCTTCTTCTTCTTCTTCCGTCTTCTTCTTCTTCTTTATTTTTCTCCGCTGTTGGGCCATTTTCGGGGCGCTTGCCATGGGCGAAAACGCATGAAATTTGGCACCAGTTCCGAGAATTGCCACCGCTACTCAGAACCAGAAGCCCAAACTTGGCCGGGGCTCCGGGCCTCTATAGCGCCCCCTAAGTCGTTGTGATTTTGGCCTCCCGCATTAAGGTGCCTGGGTGCCATGTAGTTTGTAGTAGTGGCATGCCATTTGGTACGCATATGTATCTCACTAAGCCGGACAAAAATGTAATGCCAATGCATTAGCCACGCCCAACAGGAAGTGAGGTCATTTCACTTTTGTGCGAAATGCATGGCCACGAAGACGGCGCAACTCCTCCTAGACCGTTCATAGGAATGTCACCAAAATTGATACACATCATCTACAGACATGGCTGACAAAAGTTACTAAATACGTTTCACGTAGGATAAACCGTTCAGAAGTTATACGTCAATCAATTTTCGATGCAAAATTTTACATGCTTAAAAATTCATAACAAATCTTCTGATTGCTCAAAACTGCTCATACTTCACACGCAAATCACTCATTGGGCTTCTGACATGTTACCCAATTTCTGTGATATTTCGCCACTGGGGGCGCTATTTTTGGGCAAAAATTCCAATCTTTCCTCAAATTTGGTCAAACTTCACGGCCACCCTCTTACTACCTCCCATGTCATGTTTACCACATTTTGGAAATTTTCGTCCATGGGGGGCGCTGTTTTTGGCCGACGCAATTGCTCCAAAACGGGTTTTTGGTTAATAATTCCATAATGCTTTTCCTTCACACCACTACCTTGTGATAGTACGTTGCTGTTGTAGACACTTATTTTTCCAACTCATAATCGCTCATGTACAGCATAGCGCCACCTACTGACATGGGAAAAACCAAAAAATTTATTCTTCAAAAATCTATATCTCATCTTCTATTTACTCAATTGTCATCAAACTTCATACGCAAACTCTTCATAGCTCACCTGACGTCTACGCCAAATTTTGTGCACTTTCGCCCCTGGGGGTGCTGGTTATGGCAAAAATGATATTGCAGCTTCTGATCTGTCAAACTTGCCAAGCAAACTCTTTACAAGACCCTTATTGGGGCGCTTGCCATGGTCGACAACGCACGAAATTTGGCTCCTTTTTCTTAGACTGCCACCGCTACTGAGAACCAGAAGCCCAGATCCAGGCGGGCCTCAGGGCCTCTATAGCGCCCCCTAACTCGTTGTGATTTTGGCCTCCCGCATTAAGGTGCCTGGTTGCCATGTAGTTTGTAGGAGTGGCATGCCATTTGGTACGCATATGTATCTCACTAAGCCGGACAAAAATGTAATGCCAATGCATTAGCCACGCCCAACAGGAAGTGAGGTAATTTCACTTTTGTGCGAAATGCATGGCCACGAACACGGCGCAACTCCTCCTAGACCGTTCATAGGAATGTCACCAAAATTGATACACATGATCTACAGACATGGCTGACAAAAGTTTCTAAATACGTTTCACGTAGCATAAACCGTTCAGAAGTTTTACGTCAATCAATTTTCACTGCAAAATTTTACATGCTTAAAAATTCATAACAAATCTTCTACTTGCTCACAACTGCTCATACTTCACACGCAAATCACTCATTGGGCTTCTGACATGTTACCCAATTTCTGTGATATTTCGCCACTGGGGGCGCTATTTTTGGACAAAAAATCCAATCTTTCCTCAAATTTGGTCAAACTTCACGGCCACCCTCTTACTACCTCCCATGTCATGTATACCACATTTTGGGAATTTTCATCCATGGGGGGCGCTGTTTTTGGCCGACGCAATTGCTCCAACACGGGTTTTTGGTAAATAATTCCATAATGCTTTTCCTTCACACCACTACCTTGTGGTAATGTCTCTTGCCGAAGAAGCTGTGGAAGGTTTTTCGCGGGGACGCATGCCCCCGCCCCCCTTGGCCGCTGGCGCGAGGGCCCGTCGAGGCCGCTTGCGGCTTTAATTTCACCTTCAAATTAACTGCTAATCCTAGAGGTTCACATACTTTTGCCACTCACAGATATGTAATATTGGATCATTTTCCTCAATAAATAAATGACCAAGTATAATAAGTTTGTCTCATTTGTTTAACTGGGTTCTCTTTATCTACTTTTTAGGACTTGTGTGGAAATCTGATGATGTTTTAGGTCATATTTATGCAGAAATGTAGAAAATTCTTAAGGGTTCACAAACCTTCAAGCACCACTGTATATGCTGTCTTCTCACCACAAGGACACAAACAGTATATGACTTGTAGCTCTGAAATTCTATGCAGTTAATTTCCATCTCAAAAGCTAATTTTTTGCAACACAAACATCTCCGGTTTGATTTTTGGACTATTGTGGAACTGAGAAGTATTCCCTGACTGTGAAACAGTTCATATGGGATTTCATTTGGTGTTTTTTATTCTTTTTTTCTTCTAAATAATGGCTTTTTGGATTTGATCGTCCTGTGTACAGCTTCTCCCACCTGATCTTGGTCACTTCTGACTATTGCCTTCCTAACCCTAGTGAGTTCCTAACTCACTGACACTTGATGGGTGGCTTCCTCTAGGCAGAGTCATGAATATGCTTTATTCTTTCCATTTTTTATATAATGTAATCTGCTCTGTGGGATGTGCAAAGCTTGCAACAGATATATTGAGGGGTATTTTTATTTTTTTTAAATAACAAACTTGCTGTTTTCGTTGTTTGTTGTTTTCTCATGAATTCTGGCACCTTCCAAGAACAGATGTATTTTTATTGAGCTTAAGTAACAGTTTAATTGCACACAATAATACAACTAACTGGGTGACTCCTGATGGCAACTGGTTTTACCACAACTAAAATTATTGGTTCATAGCGACAGTGGTGAAATATGTATGCAATCAAAACATATTTTCTTTTAAAATTTATAAATAACTTGGCGCACTATGCTGATTTTTCACCTTCCACGTCAATGGCATTTTGTGTAGCTTCATAACGCATAATTAAGTTCATCTCCCATCTCATTATCTCTAGCCGCTTTGTTCTGTTCTACAGGGCCGCAGGCAAGCAGGCTATTCCATGAAATCTCTTCATACATGGCTTGTAGCCAACTCGGCTCTTGGCGCTTCGTTGGCTATAAGCCATGCATGATGAGATTGAGTGAGTAGAATAACTGTTTTATTCTATTCACATTCGCTGGGTTTTGAGAAACGGAGCATTTTTATTTTTTGCAAATTTGATAAAATAAAAAAACGTCTGACCAAAATCATTTCCACTTAGAATGTAGGTAATGCGTAAAGGTGCATTATCACCACCGACTGGGCTGGAGTGTGGAACAGGAGATATTGGAGGGGCATATTCTTTTAGCTATTTCTGTTTCTTTTAAATACTTGATTGATGATTTTGGGGATTTTTGTTTTCGAGTCGAGTTTTTATTTCGTCCTCGGTTGGTTCAGCAAAACACCTGCCATTTTTGTTTTTCTCTACTCACGGTATATGAGCTAATAGCCTACTAGTAGAGCGATTCAGAGCACGCAATTGCTCATGTCCAGTGAATGTGGATAGAATAATCCCAGTTATGTCCACTTTATTTCCAGGTTGTAACACTTAAAAAAAAAAAAATGTGGAACAGTTCAAGGGGATGAATACTTATGCAAGGCACTATAGTGTACTTTTAAGTTTTGGACAGGGCTGCCTGAATTGAAATGTTTTAAATTGCTGCCTCCTTTAATCACCCAGGAACTGTGTTGAATTAATAAGAAGTTGTGCAGTAACGTCCAGAAAGAGCCGAAATCATGTCTTCCAACAACACCTTTGGCAGCAGCATACTGTGTAAGAAAGAGAAATTTTTGTCTTCTTTATTTGCCATTCAGTTCTCATATGATGTATTTTATTTTAGTATAAATATGCAGGTGATTTATAGACAATCTCACATGCTGATTGGTCGAGAAATTCAGACTATTTCTCGATAATCACCTCGAGCGACTCGGCAAAACAACAGCTGGCAATTGTTTTGTCAGAGTGAGGAAGAATTACAAATTATGAAAGAAAATGCTGTTCTTAAAAGCACTAAAGATGCTACGCAGTTTGATCTAAAGCTATTTAAAGGTAAGGTGGAATTGTGATTTTTATTTTATCCATTTCAAAACAAAGTATTTTATGCGAGTCAGCATAGATAAGTGACGCAAGTCTGTGTGCATTGCATTTGCATGCCGCTTTTGAAGTTTGAAATAAATTATTTTTTAATATGACTTTTTTAAAAAAAATCTTTTTAAATTATCACCTGTATATTTATACTGAAACAATTATCCGCCTCGGGCTCAGTAAATCTCGGTGAATAATAACCTCGACTTTGTGTTCCAGTCATTATTCACCAATATTCACTTCGCCTTCTGTGAATAATTGTTAAATGAAATGATTTTACCAACATTGCATGCCAAATAATTTGACATTCACTAGAGTTCATTTTGTTTCAGGGATTGATTGATTGGGCCATGACTTAATACTTAGCATTTAATAAATTTATTTCCAGGGAAGATGTTAATAATGTTAGCTCCAGTTACTTTCATGCATAAATTTTATTTATTTGCATATCCAGCTTATTTAGATATTGCCTTTTTTTTTTTTAGCATAAAATTGCATGATTTTTGGTTCAGTCTAAATGTCAAATACTAAACATAGATTGACCATGAGGCTAAAACTGTCTAAATTTTTTCACAGTCAGGTCTAAAATATGTCTTGCTAAAGACAAACATTAAAAAAAAACACTAGCACGAATAAAACCTAGTTTTTAAAAAATTGAAGGCGTACAGTGGTGTCTCACATTATTAATATTAACCTTCATTGACTGGAAAGCTTTCAAGTGATTTTGGAGGTGATTTTTACCTCTTCTATTTTCTTAAACTATTTAAAAAAAAAAAAAGCTTTAAATTCAAGGTCCAGGAGTGTGGACACTATACATGAAAGGGCTAATCATGTTAGTTCAAGCTAAGTGTTTAATACTGCTTGTTTAAAGTCTAATAAGTTACATCACACGTGCCCAAATATTTCTTTGTGAGATCCATATGGAGATAAAATTTAAAGTGATGGGCCACAGGCTCTCACTTAACAGCCAGTTATAAGAAATGGGCTGTGATTACCATACGAGTTGAGTTAAGTGACTAGTTTAGTTTAACATGTCAGTTTCCTCAGGCTCTGGATGTGTGAATAGTTCAGTGCAAGTAAGGATTTTACAGATTTCACTCGCTAGTTTTCTTCCATCAGTACTACAACTAAATACATCTGAACTCAATTAAATTATTTATTTTACCAGCATTCCTGATTTCCGCTGTCTTCTCAAAAGTTATATCGACCCAAAAATCTTGAAAACATTAATGTGAACCTTTAAAAAGGGGGGGAGACAGGAAGCCGTGATGATAACATCCATTGTTGAATTATTTTCAGAATGCTGACTTTTTCAAAACTGAGTGGTCTGTGCTGTGTAGTGTGCACATCGCTGTGTGTGACTAGCTTGTTGTTTTCGCTTGTAGTCCAGTCCATCACGGATGACTTGACTGCATCTTTGGCGATGGCGGATGAGCGGTCTCGTGAGTTTAATTCCCTCCTGCAGGATATGTCCTCTTGCAACACTGGAAGCTCTACAACAGAGGTAACAAATTATACTCGTTCACAACCTACTGCTCTATTATGCTAGCATTTTTATTTTAACCCCTTCAATGCCCTTGGACGAGTCACGTACATCATGAAATCTTTTACCGCTGTGCCTTATGGCGTATGCTACTAGTCATAAACGCCTCTTTTTATATACCTTACATGGCACATTACTTTTACTTCACAGTGACGCATATGAATTACAGTCAATGCTTAAAACATTCTTCCGTTATAAGGCACAGTGGTAAAAGATTTCATGACGTACATGACTCGTCCAAGGGCATTGAAGGGGTTGATTATACAGTAGTTTAACCTTGGCAGCGTCTAGCTCAGGATTGTTTTTTTTTTTTCTTCATATGCAGAAAAAGACATAAGTACAGAATGGCAGTTATGTAAGGAAAGCATGCAGAATGGCAGTTACATAAGGGCGCTTGACCAAAGATGTGTGTGTGTGTATTTAACCGTATAATTACTATCTGCCCTCAAATACTACTAGGACTCTACATGAGCGTTTAAAGTGAGTTAAACCAATTTATTGTGTATGTAAAAGACTTTATAAATAGTGCAAGTCTCAAGATGTTTTGTGAATTGGCTTGTACTTTGGCATTTGGACTTGTCTCTGTCATGGGCACTGATCTTACTAAATATGGTCTTGGTCTTGACTGAGTCTTGTCTTAGTTTTCACATGCACAGAGTTTAAGATGCAATTCCTTCTTCATTAAAACTTATTGATAACTTTATCTTTAGCAAAATGTCTGAAGGAAGCCAACTAGTTGCAGTAAAGCAGGGCTATTCAAATACATTTGCAGGGGGGCCAAACTAGAAAATTACAAAATTTGTGAGGGCCGAACGGACACTTGACATAAAATTGATATCAGCTAAAGGCAATTAAGATATACTATACTAAGGCACATAATATATGAAATAAAATAAGGTACATTATTCTTTTCCTTTATTATGAAATATAATGAAAAATGGTACTTTTTTAACAGATGAGGACACGTTGTCTTTCATTTTTTGGTCAACAATCATTTCGTCAACAACCGCCAGCATGCAGTCTTTAATAGTCTCCGACTCAGTGAAGGGTCTCTTTTTTTTCTTGTCAGTATCCACGCCACTCGTAGAGATGCAATAAAAGCTCTCTCTCTTGTTCTGTGCAAAAGCCACCAATTGCACGCTGACTTTGTTCAAAAGAAGTTACCAGTCTGTCTATTCTCCTTCATCTCTCCTCGGAGCCCTCTCGGTATTGCTCAGAAAATGAAGCATGTTTTGTTGTAAAATGTCTCTTCACGTTGTACTCCTTGGCCACAGCTACAGATTCGTTGCACAATCAACACACAGGTCTATCGCTTGCCGTAGTTGGCAAAGTAAATAAGTACTTTTCAGTCCATTCGCTTTGAAATTTACGGTTTTCTCTGTCAACTTTGCGATGTTGCTTGGACAGTGCCATGTTGCCACTGCTGTAGCTGCATGGAGTGTCACATCGCAAGAATCGGCGAGAATGAGTGTTTGTCACCATGGAGACGACCTGTACTCTGGTCTGTGCCAGAGCGGTAGAGAAAACTGTGCGCCACGGCAGATACGTAGATATGTTTTTCTGTTTTGTTTTGAAAAATCTGCCGCGGGCCAGATTAAATTTCAATCAGGCCAATTTCGCCCCCGGGCCGCTATTTGAATAGGCTTGCAGTAAAGTCATGGGCTGCATCCAAAGATAATATAAGAAGACCTTTATTATCCCACAGTGGGGAAATTCTGTTTGCAGCAGCACAGTGGATAGCAGCAGAAGGGTATATATTAAGCCACACAAGTTTAAAAAAAAAAAAAAAAAGTGTGTTTAAAATAAATAAATATTTTATTTATATATATATATATATATATATATATATATATATATATATATATATATATATAATTGATATAAATATCAAATCAACTTGTGTATAGCGCTTTTAACCACAGACATTGTCACAAAGCAGCTTTCCAGAAAAATATAGATTTTAAACATATTAGTTTAAAAATTTATCCCTAATGAGCAAGCCTGAGGTGATGGTGGCTCAAAAGTGTAGGAAAAACTCCCTGAGACAACATGAGGAACCAGACTCAAAAGGGAACCCATCCTCATTTGGGTGATAACAGAGAGCATGATTTATAAATAACTCACTTCAGTAAGTATGATCAAAAAATGCAAGTGTGTAATCAGGAAATTCATTCTAATTATGACATGAAGTCTATTTTGTTGAAGTTATCAACTGTTCTTTGATGGAGACTTGAGTGCAAAACTATTCATGACAACCGTAGTCCTAAAGTTATCATGGCAATTGTAGTCCTAAACATCGAAGCAAAACAACTCTAGCCAGAAGTAGGGCATGAGGATGGATCAGGCAGGTCTGAAGAGCAGGAGAGGTCAGGATCACAAGTGGGGGAGAGAGAGAGAGAGAGAGAGAGAGAAACATGAACATATTGCTAGGTATGCCTATTGTCACCTAATGGGTTAAGCAATTCAATTCAGGTTTGTCATATGCATATTAATACAGAATACCACAGCAATGAAAAACAATGTGCCTTGGCACTCTCTCCGCACCGTTCAATAAATAAAAGACTATAAATAACATTAAAAAACATCCAAGTACAGTAAACCTGGTAACTAAGCTCAGACCTCAGTCCTCCTTCCAGTTGAACAATCATTCATTAGCCTAATTACCTGGGGGTAAAAACTATCCCTTGCGTGTTGGGATACTCTGCAAACGCCTCCCTGATGGGAGGTGGGAGAAGAAATTGTGTGCGGGATGACTAGAATCCCGCATAATACTTAGTGCCTTCTTAGTACTGAGTTTCCAGTATATGTTTTGGAGCAGTTCAAGTGGAGCCCCAATAATTCTAGAGGCAGTTTTGACCACCCTTGCTAAGAGATTAAGATCATGTGAAGTAGCCCTGCCAAACCACACTACGATGTTGCCGATCAATATACTCTCAATATTACAGCGGTAAAAGTTCTGTAGAATGTTGAGGGACATACCATATTTCTTGAGACACCTCAGGAAATAAAGTCTCTGCTGTGCCTTCATAATGACACAGGTGATATGTGAGGACCATAGGAGGGAGTCTGAAATGTGGATGCCTAAGAACTTAAAGGTGTTGACAATTTCAACTGGAGAGTTGTTAATATAGACAGGTGTATGTGTGGGTTTGTTTCTTCTGAAATCCATAATGACCTCCTTAGTTTTCCCCACATTGAGGGACAGGTTATTTCTGTGGCACCACATGATTAGGTTACTCACCTCATCCCTGTAAGCAGTTTCATTATTGCTGTCAATGAGTCCTACCACAGTAGTATCATCTGCAAATTTCACAATACTATTAGTGGGATGTTTTGCAATACAGTCATAAGTGTACAGACTATATAATAGTGGACTAAGACAGCAGCCTTGAGGTGCTCCGGTGTTTAGCACTATAAGGGCTGAGTATGTAGTGACCACTCTAATTGTCTGGGGGCGGCCTGTTAGGAAATCTTGTATCCACCTGCAGATGGAGTTGCAGAGGCCCAGGTCTAAAAGCTTGGGTATTAGAAGAGAAGGTCTGATGGTATTGAAGGCACTGCTATAATCAACAAATAACATCCTGGCATACGTATCCCTGCCCTCTAGGTGTTGGAGCACAGTATGTAAGGCAAAGGATACAGCATCATCCACCGCTCTATTTGATCTATATGGAAATTGTAGTGAATCAGTGGAGACTGGCAAGCAATTGTTGATGTGTGCCTTCACAAGCTGTTCAAAACACTTCATAATCACAGAAGTCAAGGCAACAGGTCTAAAATCATTCATGCAGGTGACAGTCGTTTTCTTAGGCACAGGAATTATGATTGATTTTTTTAAAACAATTTGGAGCCACACAGAGTGACCTGGTTAAAAATATCAGTGAAATCAGAGGCAAGTTGGCTATAACGTCCTCAAGACTTGTGGAGTAATACCATCAGGCCCTGCAGCCTTTCTTATTTTCACAGATTTAAAAACTTTACGTGTGACTGAGACCTGATATGTTTGTCTGCTAAATGCATCCCTGGTTGGAGATGGTGTGTGTGTGTGTGTATTCCCATTTGTAGGCATTTCATCGCGCAGAGGTATTTTGACATGCATATCCCCAGTTGGAGATGGTCTCAGAGCCAAAGACTCAGCAACGCATTCAAAGCGAGCATAAAAAATGTTCAAGTCGTCGGGGAAGGAAACAGAGGTTGTTGTGACGCCACTAGGTTTGGCCTTGTAGCTGGTGATTGCTTGTAGGCCTTGCCAAACGCGCCTAGAGTCCCCTTCAGAACAGAATCGCTCTATCTTGTCCCTGTGTTGTTTTTTAGCAGACTTGATTGCATGTCTAAGCTCATATCTCGCATTCTTGTAACGAGCGTCGTCTCCAGATTTAAAAGCCGCCATTCTCTCACGCAATTTTGTGCGTACGTCGCTGGTTTTTCATTAGGGTAAACGCGAAGAGTGCAAGTGGGAATACAGCTGTCCACACAGAATTTAACATAATCAGTGACTGCCTCAGTGTACTCATGCAAGGTAGCAGCATCACTAAAAACTGTTCAGTCAGTGGATTCAAAACAGCCTTGCAACATTAGCTCACCTTCAGCAGTCCAACGCTGTACTGTCCTCACAGTGGGTTTCTTCCTCTTTATCTCCTGCTTGTACACAGGGAGCAGTAGAACGGAGGAATGATCCGATTTCCCAAAATGAGGTCGGGGACAGATTTATAAGCTCCCTTAATGGTTGAATAGCAGTGGTCGAGAGTTCGGTTGCCTCTGGTGACACAGTTGATGTGTTGGTAGTATTTAGGGAGCACTGTCTTTAGATTGCAGTGGTTGAAGTCACCGGCAACGATGGAGAGGGCTTGCTGGTGCAGCCTCTCACACCTGTTGACAGCGTCGGAGAGCTCCTCCAGGGCTGCCTTAGCGTTGGCTTGGGGAGGGATGTATACTGCAGTGAGTAGGACTGATGGAAATTCCCGTGGTGAATAAAAAGGCCGGCATTTGATGGTGAGATGTTCGAGGACCGGTGAACAGGAGTGGGAGATCACTTCTGCGTCAGTGCACCATGAGTTGTTCACTAGAAAGCACACACCCCCCACCTTTCGACTTGCCAGTCGTGTCCTTGGCCCAGTCCGAACAAAATACGGAGAAGCCGTCCAAGTTTATGGCACTATCCGGGTAGTCCGATGTTAGCCATGTCTCCGTAAAACAGAACACACAGCAACTCCCCAGATCTCGCTGAACACTGACCCAGTATATATTTTGCACTGAGTGCAAGCAGAGACTCCGGCAAGACTACCTATGACAGCATAACTAAAAGGCAGAGCCGAATGGTAACCTGGACATAAAGCAGCCAGCCACTGCATCGTCAACAAACCTGAGTGAACTCATGAGAGTTGGATGTGGGGACAGCATCCATACATCCCAGTTTACCGAAACACTCTATGCCTGAGGACCCTCCAGATCTGCTCCTTTACCTAATAAGCTGTTAACAAAAGCCTTGGCTAAACAAACACATTTCTTCAGCCTAGACTTAAACACAGAGACTGTGTCTGAGTCCCAAACACGACTTGGAAGGCTCTTCCATAACTGTGGGGTTTTGTGAGAGAAGGGTCTGCCCCCTACTGTAGCCTTCACTCTTTGAGGTACCAGCAAATGGCAGAATAGTATGAATACTCACACTTCCGTACCATTAGCATGCAAAAAGCAGTATGTGGGGTGTCCGGATACCCACTAGGCATTTAATAGTGGTCAAACAGTACTTGGATGATCTTCCACGTCTGTTATATACAAATATACCACGCTATGCTAGCCCATAATTCAGCTGGAGCTTCCAAATAACCAACGAAGAAGAATTCCATTATATCACATGGCATTTAGCAGATGCTCTTATCCAGAGCAACGTACGGCGAGTGCAAAAGTCAGGTACACGAAGTGCTGGACTTCTAGACAAGAAAGTTCTAGTGCCAACTGAACAAGTGAGAGCAATACCTAGTGTAATATACTGTTGAAGTACCAATACTCAATCAGCCAAGGAAACAAACCAACCATATTAAGTACAACTAAGAGAATTCAAAATGGCTAACCCCAGGCTAGATCTTACACACCCTGGGTTGGTCTAGACCGAAACACAATTACACAGTGGGAAGGGAAGAGGTGCATCCTGAAGAGGTGAGTCTTGAGTTGGCACTTGAAGGTGGTCAGGGAGTCAGCAGTTCTGTCTATGGATAGATAGAGTTGTGGTCAGAAGTTTACATACAGTGACATGAATGTCATCTTGGATATGAATGTCATGACAATATTTGTGCTTTCAGTAATTTCTTTGAACTGTTTTTTTTTTTTTTTTCTGTAGCAGAATTTACAGCATACATTTAAAAAAAACACTAGAATTTGGTGCACAACTTTTAATTTTCTTTGGGTTTTCTGAAATCAACACGAGATCAAAATTATACGTGCAGGGTCAAAATTATACATACGCTCACTTAGATTATTAATTCAGAGGTGCTGAAACTTCCAAAATGTCTATCTTGCCAAGGGCAAGGCCTCTGAACTTCCTATTAGTAATCATGATTGACTACAGCTGGTAGCTTCTCTGTGCCTTTATAAAAAGGGTTTGTTTATAGCACTCATTGGATTGACCAACACACAGTAAAAATGGGAAAGTCCTAGGAGCTCAGTGCAGATCTGAGAAAGAGGATCGCAGATATACACAACTCCGGATTGTCTCTTGGAGCCATTTCTAAACAACTGCAAATTCCAAGATCAGTTCAAGCAATTGCATGCAAGTTATTGTGAGGTGTCTTCACTTTGCCAAGCCACTTTGCTTCAAGAAAACCCAAACTGTCACCCTCAGACTATTGATTTTCACATTTGTTTTTAGTCTTCAGCTAATATGTTTGTATGCTAGGCTGTTTCATGATTCAGAATAAAGAGGATGCTACTTTTTTCAGAAAATGGAATGCGGGCTTGATGACGTATTAAATATTTATTCCACCTCACATAATATAACCTGCATTTTATGAGGAATAGCCTACTTTTAATATGCAGTCTGTTGAATGTATTATTCAATATGTGGGTAAGTGCACCTACCATGTTCTGTTGAACTCATCATTGTACTTTTTTATGATAGAGTTTCAGCTTGAGCCCACAGAACACCACCAGCCCCACTCAGATGGGCACCCATATCACTAGTGATTCTACTGCTACTACCAGCAGAGATGCAGGTGGAAGCGTCATGAATAGAGGCACAATGTCTTTCTCCCAAACCACACCTTCAATCAGAGCTTCAGAGCCCAAAATTCCCTCATCAGACTCCATCTTTACCAGTGGTAGAAACCACCCGACCTCCCCAAACCCCCAGGCCTATCAGTATGCCTCTGCTCAACCTCGAAGCACCCGCACTGAGTCTGTCTACAGTCACGGAAGCCTGACACCCCCAAACCAGTCCCCGCGTACCCAACGCCGGACATCGCCAAACAGTTCCAGGACACACGAGCGGAACATGAGTGGCTCGTTCCCCTTTGCAGAGCTTTCACCTGGTTTAAAATATGACCAACAATCTGCTTTTAACACGCTTCAAGTCCCAGCCAAACCAGTGGTTTCACCTAACTCGCCCACCAGTGGTCGTAGATCACCCAGGATGGACAGAGTTCCTTCTCCCGGACCTTTCAAACAATCGCAAGCGAACACACTGCCAAGCAGTTTTGCTCCGAATAAAACTACAGGTAGGGGGCATGAAAAGTTTTTACGGTATGACAATCAAATGTTTAAAGTCACCCATCTTTATGATCATTTCAAAGAATACATTGCTTGAAATGTCATAAGACCAAAGTATACATGTTTTATGATGCAGTAACACTTTGCTGCCATGTGCCCTAACATGGCTCTTCTAACGAGATTTTTGAGCTCGTTTCCTCATACACAAAGTAATTCTCTCAAAATGCAATTAATTATAACACATTCTGTATGGTTTATGGTCACCTGAGGAGACCGCATAATGAAATTCAAGAACTCATCAGAGAGAGTACGGTAAAACAATTAAGAAAAAAAAGCTATACCAGTTATTTTTATCATTGTAGATCACACCCGCAGTGTAGCTCCACCCAGGTCAAATGTAAAGTAAACAGGTTTTCTATTTGTATTTCAGTCCAACGTTCAAAGCTGTTTATTGCTTATAGTTATGTGTAGTATGGTGTGAGTCATCATGCTTCTCTAAAGGCAGCATGGTGAAAAAGTGTCAAGGTGTGTCAGTATCTTCTGTGTCCTCCATCTCTCGAACTATAGTCCCTCTTTGAATTCACTCTCGCTGCCATTGTCTCTTAGATGAGGGTATAGTGAGGCAGAGAACCCTGGCAAAATGGAACGAGACAGACCTGGATGTTTCGTATGAAAGAAAACCGCACCACACATACGACAGTGAGTCTACACAGCAGATAAGAACCAAATCTGCCATCAGTGCTCTGGAACATATCTTTAACCTTGTCTAAGATAAATAAAGCCTATGATAAGCACCAGGTATGGAACAGCAAACTATACACTTATTTTGCATACTTCCTCTCATTCCAGAAAACGAGTGGATCAGACCGACTGTCCCCAACAGCAACTGGAGAGAGTCCAACCTGGACTCACCCGTTGTACCTCGAAAGGTGTGTGTGTGTGTGTGTGTATGTTTTTATATACAACTGAGGACCAGATGTCCCCACAAGGATAGTAAAATCTAACAATTTCAACCTTGTGTGGACATTCGGATGGTCACCACAAGGAAATTGCGTGTGTGTGTGTGTGTGTGTGTGTGTGTGTGTGTTTTTAAACAAAAATTTAAAAAAATAAGAGCCAAAAAGTTTCCTTTTCATTGCTGAGGTGTAGGCACAGCATTATTTAACTGCAATAATAATTCTTTCAATGGAAGGTCCTCACAAGGAGAGAGACGTGTGTGTGTGTGTGTGTGTGTGTGTGTGCGCGCGCGCGCATGCATGCATGCACATTGGTGCATGTCTGTCCACTGTTTGGTAAAATGGCAATTTCCAGTTTCGTAACATGGTGCCTTGCCCTATAATTAACTGGTAAGTGAATAGCAATTAATTTAGGTGTCATATTTGTGTGTGTGCTTTACTTTAATCTCTTTGACCTTAATAGTAACAGGGTGTGGTGACCAGTATGACATTCTATCAACAATAATCCTGTCTGATTAAACCGATGTGCAGTCTTGATTCATTAGGCCTGAGTGAAACAGCCCACAGTAGGTCAACATTTTCACACTATCGAGAATTCACAATAGATCCATCATGTAGCTTTTGAACACAGACTACCATTGATCGGTAGCCTTTTCCCTCACGTTTTCAAATATCTAAAGGAACAGAGGGGAACCGTCAGGGCCTTCTAGGCCTTCAGGGAAGGTCCAAACATATCAGCATTTCAAATGTTATATTTAATTTCTTTCTTTGATAATTTAATGATAATTATTCTCTTCTGATTTCTAATTTGGCCTCATTTTCGATCAAATTTGCTTCAGAAATGAAAGGGTTACCATCCTGAAAACATTAAAATCAAGTTATCCAATGATGCGTGTGTGTGTATATATATATGTATATGTGTATGTATGTGTGTGTGTGTGTGTGTGTGTGTGTGTATATATATATATATATATATATATATATATATATATATATATATATATATAATTTATTTATTTTTTTTTTTAATTTCTAGGATGAGAAGAGTTTAGGGGTGGCATGGTGGTGTAATGGTTAGCGCTGTCGCCTCACAGCAAGAAGGTCCGGGTTCGAGCCCTGTGGCCGGCAAGGGCCTTTCTGTGTGGAGTTTGCATTTTCTCCCCGTGTCCGCATGGGTTTCCTCCACAGTCCAAAGACATGCAGGTTAGGTTAACTGGTGACTCTAAATTGACCGTAGGTGTGAATGGTTGTCTGTGTCTATGTGTCAGCCCTGTGATGACCTGGCGACTTGTCCAGGGTGTACCCCGCCTTTCGCCCGTAGTCAGCTGGGATAGGCTCCAGCTTGCCTGCGACCCTGTAGAACAGGATAAAGCAGCTAGAGATGATGAGATGAGATGAATGAGAAGAGTTTAGAGTTGGCTCACTCATTGGTTAGGACTTCATTGCTGGGACAAAAGGTTATGGCAGGTTGTGTTTATGTAGGAAGTGACAGATGAATTAACCAATCGGAGTTTGATTTATTATGGGAGGGACCAAACATTTAAGCCTTCTTGAAGGCCAACGCGAGCTTAACCGTGAGTCAGCGCAGCAGTGACGTCACCTTCCAGCCGGTGTAGCGTTCATCAGTAGTGTTATCGAATGCTAATAAAGCAGTCAAGCCAGTGCTATCGAGAGCAAGTAGCACTGGCTAATGACCGAGAAACTAAGATTTCTGTCTCCAGGCTCTTCAATGCTACAGTATTTTTCACTCATACTTGAGTATTCATTTCCCTCTGTAATTTACTTAGTTACTTTCAAAATCGACATCGACAACTACACACAACAGAGCGACCTGACAGCCTGCCGCTAATCCCTTGCAAAATCCTTTGCCTTGTTGCTTTTTTGGTGTGTCTGAAGTCCCAGCTCTAATAGTAACAGTTTGCCACTGTAAAGGGAAATTACGATAAACCGCTTTGTATACAGGTGATCTGGTTTCTATTGCGGCTGGCTTGACCAAACGCAAATTAAAATCAACACTTGTGTGCTGTACTGAATGCAAGACACGCGCGCATCTAAAAATTACTCAGAAGCAGAGGCATAACCAGAAACTAATTTCAATGGGATGAGGAAATACACAAAATACAAAATAAAATCATGATTGTTTTCCTGATCTGTAAAATTAATCGTCAAGCGTGACTCATTTCAGGCAGCCGTAGAGGTGGTAATGAGACGAATTTGCTGTTTAACCGTTCATAGCACAATTTACCATCAGTCATTCCATATTAATAATATTACCATAAAATACTTTTATGATGGGGGGAAAATTATACCTTATAGTGTATTATAAATCCTGACCTACTTGTTTTTGGCAGTAAATTCCAACAGGCTACTACATTAGTTCTTAACCCAATTTCTCTGTGCTTACTGTATCGTGTAGCTATTTCGCTATTAGGTTTCAAATAGAAAATGCATCACTCCAGTTGGCTAACTAATTCTATAATTGGCTAAGCGCTGACACTAGAGACTCCTCGGCTCCTCACCGAAAACTTTACCAAGTTAACCATTATATAGAAAAGAAAATAATCTGTTGATAGAAGGTTTACAGTTATGATTAGGTGTAGTCGTAATAGATTTAGAGAATGGTTCGAGTTAAACAGTGGGTAAACTTACTCAGCTTTTCTTGATAACCGCTTGGATCAGTCAAGACGTTTTGAGTAACCACCATTTGATTCTTTCCAATGTTGCACCAGAGTCAAGGCTAAATATTGTAAATCTGTCTAACTCAACTCGCTCACAAGGTAAATTAGCAGTATGATTATAACCAATGACTGTTAAACATGGACGGTGTGGCTCCATGCCCTTCTGTTCTATGGAAATGAAACCAGGTTCCTCTGCTGTGTTGTCAAATTTAAAGCCAGAGTTTGCACAGTAGGGAACTTTCTGCTGCTATCTGGAGCCAGAGTCAGCTCAATAGAGATGAGAGTCGAAGTCAGATATGCCTACTCATTTGATCGGCCCACCCCTTCTCTCAATACCAAGGTCCAGCGTGACACCAAGGCTGTCAATCAGTTAATTCCCAAGTGCATCCATGCCTTCTTACAATATAGTTTATTATTATTATGTGTAAATGGACTTGTTCAGGGTGTACCCCGCCTTTCGCCCATAGTCAGCTGGGATAGGCTCCAGCTTGACTGCGACCCTGTAGAACAGGATAAAGCAGCTAGAGATAATGAGATGAGATGTGTAGATGGCAGCATAGGGAGAACTAACTGTTCAATTTTGGACCCTGTACGTGGAAAGTCAGTTTAAATGAGAACACGTGACCTGGAACAGGGCTTTCCCCAGAAAAAAATATCAGAGCGGTGCTATTGATGTGGAACCCAGCCCATAAAGGCTGGCCTGGCCTGGAGGGTCCCAAAGGCTGCTAGACTTCAAATGGTGCATTCTGGTGGCATCTAGGGCTGATTTAGGCACAATTCAACATTATTAAATTTGCTGGTTTTTACCTTGTCAAATAGGCAAGAGGCAAAATTAGACTTGAAATGAAAACACTTCATATCACGCCTCTTCATTTTCCAATTTCAGCATGCCAGGAACAGAATCGAGGTCAAATCATGAAACGGTGCCATCTAGTGACCTGCACCTAGAACGTGGTTTTATGTATGGTTACGAATGGCAGTCAGCGCATGCAGTAAAACCCTTTATTTTCACTTCTGGGTGGAGTAGTAGGATAGTCTAGACCAGGGGTTTCAAAGTGTGGGAGAGTCGGCCCCCCCTCGGAGAGCAAATAAACAACAGCGCCCCCCCCCCCCCTTACAATTTTTGTTGTTGCTATACTTAAAGTTCCATTCGTATTTTTAAAAAAATGGTTGTTGTACACATTATTTTTTTCTTTTTCACATTTTAAACATCTGTGCTTTTTAAAACATCTTGTTTTACACATTTTAAACATCCCATAGCATCGTTAGCTAGCACCTCTTGACAGACAACACACTGTGGCAGTGGAGCATCTTCAGATCCAGTCCATGAAAATCCAAACTTTAAATAATCGTGGTCATACTGCCTTCTTTTTCCAGTCCCCCAGGATTCCGCGGGCCTTTTTTGTGATTGCTGCGGCTAAAATGTCTGATGTTGCAGGGGGGTGTTTCCAAAAAAATAGCGATGAAAGTTGCGGTGTTTTTTAGGTTTTTGTTGCGATTACATTGCGGGAGGAAGTGAAAGTTGCGAGAAATTGCGATTTTCTCTTTTTGTGATTTAAAATTGAGTGATATGTTAAATATTAAGTTATTACTGACAAACTATTGATTAAAAAAACAAAGACACTGAGAAATGGTCCTGTAAACAACTTTACCAATATAAAAGATTACCAGGACTACAAAAATGCAGAAAAATAGGCTTTACTTATCCAAATGCACCTGTTGGTTCAAAAGTTAAAGTGCATAGAACCTCACAGCACAACATGAAGTTACCTTCAAATATAATATAAATGCCTCAGCTTTCATGTAAGAAAAAAAACTATTAATACTAGTACTGTGTGCAGGCAGTCTCTCCTGAAGACTAAATTAAACAATAATTATAAACTAATAAAATAAATGGCTCAGGCTTCATAGAAGAAAAAAACATTTTGAACAGAATCTCACAGTATGATGCTGAAGCTGCCTAAACAATGGAAAATAAAATACCATTTTGGCAAAAATGTTGGCATCCATTAACTTGTTGTATTAAGTAAAAAAAATAAATAAAGTGCACACAGTCCTTCACTGTAAACATAACACACTTTCAGTGTTGCCAGATACTGCTGACGTTTTCCAGTCCAAGTTATGTTCAAAACCCGCCAAAAAGCACTTGAAATCGTCCAATCTGGCAACACGACGCGCATGCTGCTTCTCTTGAACACACGGAAGTAAGGCGGAAGGTAGTTTGTCGACGTCACCTCAAGACGACGCCAACGATTGGTCAAATTTGCGGGAAAGTTGCGGTGATTGGATATAATTGCGACACCGCCCTGAATTCGCGGTGATTGGTTGAATTTGCATTGAAGTTGCAAATCGCAACAACCTGGAGGCTCTGTTTTTTTGCTTGGCCCAGACTTTGTCTCCTCACTCACTGTAGCTTTAGGTACTAAAAACCGATCCATTTTGTCTCTCACGTTGCGCCCCCCCTGAAGAACTCTGGCGCCCCCCAGGGGGGGCACGCCCCACACTTTGAAAAGCCCTGGTCTAGACCTCTATGTGACAGCATCTTCCTATTTCTATAGTTATTACTCATTTTCAGAGGGGAACAGGAGATATTTAGGTGTGGAAAGTACTCTGCATTGTTCAATTTGTGTTTTTGTTTTTTTGTGCAAGTGACAGCACGGCACTGATGTCGCACAGTGCAGCAGAGCGCTGCGTATCTGCACTTTGGGGAAAGCCCTGATAGAAAATAGGCTATTTTGTCATTGAAACAGATGGGTATGGGAGCTACTACACATTATACTGCAGTCAGCCAGCAGGGGCACGAGACGTCCACCATCAGGAGAACACTGAACAACAATGGTGTGCATGGCAGGGTTGCAAGGCGAAAGCCACTGCTCTCCAAAAAGAACATTGCTGCTCGTCTGCAGTTTGCTAAAGAGCACATGGACAAGCCAGAAGGTTATTGGAAAAATGTTTTGTGGACGGATGAGACCAAAATAGAACTTTTTGGTTTAAATGAGAAGTGTTGTGTTTGGAGAAAGGAAAACATTGCATTCCAGCATAAGAACCTTATCCCATCTGTGAAACATGATGGTGGTAGTATCATGGTTTGGGCCTGTTTTGCTGCATCTGGGCCAGGATGGCTTGCCATCATTGATGGAACAATGAATTCTGAATTATACCAGCGAATTCTAAAGGAAACTGTCAGGACATCTGTCCATGAACTGAATCTCAAGAGCAGGTGGGTCATGCAGCAAGACAACGACCCTAAGCACACAAGTCGTTCTACCAAACAATGATTAAAGAAGAATAAACTTAATGTTTTGGAATGGCCAAGTCAAAGTCCTGACCTTAATCCAATCAAAATGTTGTGGAAGGACCTGAAGCAAGCAGTTCATGTGAGGAAACCCACCAACATCCCAGAGTTGAAGCTATTCTGTACAGAGGAATGGGCTAAAATTCCTCCCAGCCAGTGTGCAGGACTGATCAACAGGTACCGGAAACGTTTAGTTGCAGTTATTGCTGCACAAGGGGGTCACACCAGATACTGAAAGCAAAGGTTCACATACTTTTGCCACTCACAGATACGCGATATTGGATCATTTTCCTCAAACTGTTTTAACTGGGTTCTCTTTATCTATTTTTAGGACTTGTGTGGAAATCTGATGATGTTTTAGGTCATATTTATGCAAAAATATAGAAAATTCTAAAGGGTTCGCAAACTTTCAAGCACCACTGTAATTGAAAAAGTAGTGAATGGATTTTGATAATTTTTAGGAAAGTTGGGCCATGGGTCAAGGATCAATAAATTTTGATACAAATCAAGATATGTATGCTGACCCAGGTTTTTTGTTTTTTTTTTTTGGTCCTTTCCGAACATAACTCAAAAAGTAGTGAAAGGATTTTGATGAAATTTGGTGTACAGCTTTAGTATTGTCCTAGGTTCAAGTGATTTGATTTTGATGCTGATATGTGGAGAGGTATGCAGTCTACTATGTGCCCTTCTAGTTATTATATGACACGGTTTTATTAATAGATACAAATAGGATGTGCAGGGGTATTTTTATTTATTTATTTTTTTAATAAAAGCTTGCCAAAGACATTCACAATGCATCTAGTTGAGATAGAGGTGTGCATCAAGATAGGGATCCCATGGAACGCAACAAAAAAAGTTACATGAGCGGAACGTTTTTATTTTCATCCTGGCATGATTAAGTGTTTTGGATATAATGCTGATGGAACAAAGAAAAATCTGTGGGATGCACAAAGTGTTCATTCATCCATGCATTCTTAGTTTAAATTAAAATTGAGTTTAAACGAATTATTGTTTCTGTAATGATCATGGTGTGTCATTGAAGCAACTGTCCAACCCCATCTGCGTTTTCCTGAACATTCTGTCTGCAGGACCCTCATTCCCATTATCTCCCATCACCCAACGGCTCCTTGCCCAGGAACGCCCGTATCTCTGCGCCTCTTGATCATGTTTCACCCACCCAGCCATCATTTAACCATCAGCCAATCATCTCCCGTGTCTCCATCCCTCCTGCATCATCTGGGTTCCGCCCACGTAAGCCCATCCCCCTGTCTGTCATCATGAAGCTCCAGAACCCATACTCTGCAGCAGCCACCAGATATCCACAAGGCACAGAGGGTGAGCGTGATCTCAGCATGCCACGCCAGCCTTTGCCCCGAGAGTTGCTTTACCACTTTCAGCCTGTCCCTCAAGAGCAGAGACTGCCGCAATATTACGCAGAAGGTACTAAATAGAGTTATGTGCAGAAGTACTGTGGGTCAGAAGTGGGATTTTTCTCCTTGTTTTTACCTGGAAAGTGTGAATTTTCACATTAGAAATGGAATGGAAATATTATTTCCTGAAGAAAATGTAAGTAATAAAACCTTGTTCTAATTATTGCCTATGTGTTTTTCTTTGTCAGCCCCAAAGTCAAATGTGGAAAAAATAAACTCCCTTAATAAGCCGTCCGCACACCCAGAAAGCCTGACTCCCTCAGCCGAGCAAAGCAAAGAGCCCAAAGTAGAAGTTAACACTGATTCTGAGGTGGAGTCTGCTCCTCCTCGGCCCCTGAGCCCCACACGCTTGCAGCCAGTGGTGGACCCAGAGGCTCCTGTGGTCCCTGATAAGGACGTATTGCTCCAGATCCGAGCTGAGATCCCACGTGCTCTGAAGAGGCGTGGCTCCATTGACCATTCACGGAACATGAAGATGACACCCCTCCTTCAGCCCAACCAGTACAAGCAGATGATTAAACGAATGTTCCGCAGGAAAGGAACCCACACGAAGGTTGAGACGGGGAGTGAGAGTAGCTCGTCAGATGGAGAGGAGAGCGCACCATCGATATCGAGCCCAACTTCGCTGATCCCAAGCACGGCTCTGCCAGCCCAGCAGAAGGTGAGGAGTAACACTTCACTTCAAAAAGTGTCAATATTTTGAACTCAATATTAAACCTATTCACATTAATAATTAAATTAAAGCTCGTGTTAACTGTCAGAAGCTATCATTACAAGAATCAGGAATATGTGTGTGTGTGTGTGTGTGTGTGTGTGTGTGTGTGTGTGTGTGTGTGTGTCGGTCTTCAGTCAATCCTGCGGAAGCCAAAAGGAAGCAGTGTAAAGGGGCCCCGTGCTCGTCTCAGCCCTCTGGTCCTGTTGCTGGATGGTGCTCTGGTTGGGGAGCTGGACACGGTGCAGAGAGCCATACAGGAGGTTGGCAAACACCAACACGCCACACAAATTGCATAAAACCGGTCACGTAACGTCACCTATATGTCATTTATATGTAATCAATGCATGTTTCTTCACTAGATGAGTGACCCAAGCCAGCCAAATGATGAAGGTATCACCGCCCTTCATAATGCTATCTGTGGTGCGCACTATGCTGTAGTGGAGTTCCTTGTACGCATCGGTGCCAATGTCAGCGCCCCAGACAGCCACGGCTGGTTAGTGTCACACCTTCACTCATTTGTGTATGTGTGGTTTGTCTGTATCAGAGGTTTGTATGTAGGGTGAATTTGCACCGTGTGTGTGTGTGTTGGCTTATCGTGTCTGTATTAGAGATGTAAGCAAATACAAATACATTGTTTGGAATGAACGAATAATGTGCTAATGTGGATAACATGAATAGCAGGTGCATGATTGTTAGCTCGACTGGCCGTAAGGCCGATGAACTATTGCTATGGCATGTTGTCCGTCGTCCACAATTCAGTTAAACTGTCTCTCGTCCGTCAGTTCTCCATTGATTTCCATTCCGATTGTTTTGTTTGAAAGAACTCATCACTCCGCACAAAACTTTAGTTGTTTTGTCAAATTATTTGCTACCGAGTTACTAATTAGGCCAAATTAACGAAATTTTCCAGTCCTCTCACTAGAATTGTATCACCTCTCTCGTTTCTCATCCGATTTCAGTTCTGATCGATGTTTTGGGTCGATCCTCCCTTGAGGAACAAAACTTGGTCGTTTTGTTTCTTGATTTTTCTTGTTGTAAGCAATTTGTTTACATCTTTTTTCTTTATTTTCAGTTAAATTGTATCTCCTCCCTTAATTCTCAGTGGATTTCAGTTATGATTGTTTTATTTAAAAGAACTAGACCTTCTGCACAAAATTTGGTCATTGTATTGTCAATTTTTTGAGAACAAATTAGTAATCAAGTCAACCTGACGCATTTTCATCTGACTTGAATTGTATCTCCTCTCTCATTTATGATGCGAATTCAATTCTGAACGATGTTTTGGGCCGATCTTCTGTCGGGGAACAAAAATGTAGTCCTTTCTTGATTTTCCTCTTGTAAACAATGTGTCGTGGAGGTTGGTCCTCTCTCGCATTGTCACATTTCAGTTCTGTTTGGTGTTTTGGTAATCGTGGTTGTTTTTGATGGCAGGCCAGATGAGCTACTACACCCTCGACGTTCTGGTATGTTGTTTTGTTGGATCGTTTGTTTGTTTGGCGGTTTTTTGAGGGGGAAAAAAAAAAGCTTTCCAGAAAGGTTAATGGGGCATCTGGGGGATTGGGATTGCATGGGATACAACAAAAAAGTCATGCAGGTGGAAGGCTGTTACTTTTATGCAGGCATAAGAAGCTTATGAGACAAAGAAATACAGTGGTGCTTGAAAGTTTGTGAACCCTTTAGAATTTTCTATATTTCTGCACAAGTATGACCTAAAGCAGCATCAGATTTTCACACAAGTCCTAAAAGTAGATAAAGAGAACCCAGTTAAACAAATGAGACAAAAATATTATACTTGGTCATTTATTTATTGAGGAAAAGGATCCAATATTACATATTTGTGAGTGGCAAAAGTATGTGAACCTCTAGGATTAGCAGTTAATTTGAAGATGAAATTAGAGTCAGGTGATTTCAATCAATGGGATGACAATCAGGTGTGAGTGGGCACCCTGTTTTATTTAAAGAACAGGGATCTATCAAAGTCTGATCTTCACAACAAATGTTTGTGGAAGTGTATCATGACACGAACAAAGGAGATTTCTAAGGACCTCAGAAAAAGTGGTGTTGATGCTCATCAGGCTGTAAAAGCTTACAAAACCCTCTCTAAAGGGTTTGGACTCCACCAATCCACAGTCAGACAGATTGTGTACAAATGGAGGAAATTCAACACCATTGTTACCCTCCCTAGGAGTGGTTGACCAACAAAGATCACTCCAAGAGCAAGGCATGTAATAGTTGGCAAGGTCACAAAGGACCCCAGGGTAACTTCTAAGCAACTGAAGGCCTCTCTCACATTGGCTAATGTTAATGTTCATGAGTCCACCATCAGGAGAACACTGAACAACAATGGTGTGCATGTCAGGGTTGCAAAGAGAAAGCCACTGCTCTCCAAAAAGAACATTGCTGCTCATCTGCAGTTTGCTAAAGATCACGTGGACAAGCCAGAAGGCTACTGGAAAAATGTTTTGTGGACGGATGAGACCAAAATAGAACTTTTTGGTTTAAATGAGAAGCATTATGTTTGGAGAAAGGAAAACACTGCATTCCAGCATAAGAACCCTATCCCATCTATGAAACATGGTGGTGGTAGTATCATGGTTTGGGCCTGTTTTGCTGCATCTGGGCCAGGACGGCTTGCCATCATTGATGGAACAATGAATTCTGAATTATACAAGCGAATTCTAAAGGAAAATGTCAGGACATCTGTCCATGAACTGAATCTCAAGAGAAGGTGGGTCATGCAGCAAGACAACGACCCTAAGCAAACAAGTCATTCTACCAAAGAAGTGTTAAAGAAGAATAAAGTTAATGTTTTCTAATGGCCAAGTCAAAGTCCTGACCTTAATCCTATCGAAATGTTGTGGAAGGACCTGAAGCGAGCAGTTCGTGTGAGGAAACCCACCAACATCCCAGAGTTGAAGCTGTTTTGTATGGAGGAATGGGCTAAAATTCCTCCAAGCCGGTGTACAGGACTGATCAACAGTTACCGGAAATGTTTAGTTGCAGTTATTGCTGCACAAGGGGGTCACACCAGATACTGAAAGCAAAGGTTCACATACTTTTGCCACTCACAGATATGTAATATTGGATCATTTTCCTCAATAAATAAATAACCAAGTATAATATTTTTGTCTCATTTGTTTAACTGGGCTCTCTTTATCTACTTTTAGGACTTGTGTGAAAATCTGATGATGTTTTAGGTCATGTTTATGCAGAAATATAGAAAATTCTAAAGGCTTCACAAACTTTCAAGCACCACTGTAGCTTTAGAGCATTCATTAATTCATTCATCCTTAGTACCTACCTGGTCAGGGTTGTCAGTTTCTAATTAGGCTACTAGTTTTTTGCACAGTACTGTATATCCACAGTCTTAGGCAGGTGTAAAGAAATGCTGTCGACCAAAACTGGCTTCAAAAATAATGAAATGAAATGTTTCAACATGAAAATAATACTCATCTCATCTCATTATCTCTAGCCGCTTTATCCTTCTACAGGGTCGCAGGCAAGCTGGAGCCTATCCCAGCTGACTATGGGCGAAAGGCGGGGTACACCCTGGACAAGTCGCCAGGTCATCACAGGGCTGACACATAGACACAGACAACCATTCACACTCACATTCACACCTACGGTCAATTTAGAGTCACCAGTTAACCTAACCTGCATGTCTTTGGACTGTGGGGGAAACCGGAGCACCCGGAGGAAACCCACACGGACACGGGGAGAACATGCAAACTCCACACAGAAAGGCCCTCGCCGGCCCCGGGGCTCGAACCCAGGACCTTCTTGCTGTGAGGCGACAGCGCTAACCACTACACCACCGTGCCGCCCTGAAAATAATACTATGAACAGCAATAAGCCATAATAAATGAAACAAAGCCAATATTTGGTGTTAGACGACCCTTTGCTTTTAAAAAAAAAAGGAAAAAAGTAGTCTCCGGTACAATGAGTGCAGTTTTATAAGGAAATGATCTGTAGGTTTTACTGAACATCTTGCAGAACCAGCCACAGTTCTTCTGGACACTTTGACTGTCACACTTGCTTCTTAATTTTGCACCAAAACCCAGTAGCCTTCATTGTTTGGGTTTTTTTTTTTTTTAAATCTGAAAAGTGGTCTCTCATGGAATATGCTGCTCAGATACAAACTTTTTTTTTTTTTCTGTAACATTTAATTTTGTGCTGGAAAACGAACATTTGTAACTGTAAAATGTTTTTTGTCCTGACTCGATAATGTAGAAGTCATAAAATAGAAATCTATAACAAAGTTTTTATGAAAAAAAGTGAGACTTTTGCACAACTACATTTTTTTTTTAAGAAAATATTACAGGCAAGTAGAAACATTAGAAAATATAATAACTGTGTGACACATGGTTAAGGGATTCTTACATTTTTGTTATTTCAGGCCTCATGTCAGTGGCGGCTCCTGAATTTTTTTTCAGGGGGGGCAATTTTCCCCCGTTACGTCTACACGGACCGTAAATGTCCACAGGACTGAAGTAAATTGACCTAGGTAGCAAATCAATTGGCCGAACTTGTTTTTGCCTGGTAAATTCAGATATCAATACAGACAATATCTCTTCTCTGTAGCTTACTGGCTTCCAGTAAGCTACAGAATTGACTTTAAAGCATTGCTGCTGGTGTACAAATCTCTAAATGGTACAGGGCCCAATTACCTCTCTGATATGTTGCAGCGGCCTAACCCAATCAGATCTACCAGATCGCAACAGAAAAATTTACTATTAAAACCAGTTGTTAAAACAAAGTGTGGTGAAGCAGCTTTTAGCTACTATGCAGTACAGCTATGGAACCAACTGCCAGAGGACATTAAAAATGCTCCTGCTGTTGGCAGCTTCAAATCTAGGTTAAAGACCAAGCTGTTTTCAGATGCTTTCTGTTAAATAATTAATATTTTTACATTTTTTATAATCTTTTTCTCTGCATGTTTTAAATTTATTTTAACTTTATTCTATTTTATTCTGCTAGGGTTTTTTTTTCTCTTTCTCTTTTTCTCCTTTTTCTTTTTGGCATTTTAATATTTTATTTCTACTATTGTTTAATTCTTATTATTTTCTTTTAATTCTTTTAATTCTTTTAATTAATTATTTTAGAATTAAGATAAAATTATTTTATGTAATTTTATTTCTCTATTGTTTACTGTTTTTGTTTTTACTTCTGTAAAGCACATTGAACTGCCATTGTGTATGAAATGTGCTATATAAATAAACTTGCCTTGCCTTCTCTCCACTAGGTGGCAACACTGAACAAGTTAAAGGTGGCAAACTAAGGTAGCCTAGTAAACTAGACCCACCCGCCTAGCGGCCAAAAATATTTTTGCCTACAAGTGGCAAATATTCACATTTAGTCTGGCTTGCCAGGCTAAAACTAAGGAAGATTCATTGTGAAGCCTTCAAAGCAAAATATTTGGCATCACAATCAATTAATATTACATTACTCATTTATTTTCTCATATTATTCCAGTATTCTATAATAAGTAGACAGAAATTCTTAATTATAAACATATTCTAATTTCTTCAATTCTAAAGAATGCAATTAAAGTGGCAGGATATAAATCCAAAACAAGTGTTTAAGTTTTGAAAAAGATGAAGAAAAGCATAACCATCAAACAAACATGTGCAGCTTATGTGTTTTTTTTTTTTTTTTTTTATATGGAATTGCACCATTTTAACAACAAATAATTCTAAATAAATTCTGCAGTTTTTTTTCCCAAGAATTCCTCCAGAAAGCCATGCCTTAAAAGGAGATTTAAAGTATTACAAGCATGTCAATGAACACAAAAGGCTTTAGTTATTTAGCTATATACACACACAAGGTTACACAAGGTTTTGTAGTCAGTGCAACTTGGCTTAACAAGTTGGAAAAAAGGTAAGGTGCTGCTGGCTCCAATTAACACATATACTGTACAATATATAAAAACTGAAAATATGCTTAATTTACACCAAGTCAGAAAGAACTTGAGGCTACTGAAATATTCCAAGCATGGCAATGTTAAACTGCCATTGATAAAACAAAAACATGGCAATGTTAAACTGCCATTGGTAAAACAAAAACATAGCAATGTTAAACTGCCATTGGTAAAACAAACACACACAAAAACAACTTTTGCCTAGTAAATTCAAATATCAGATATCACTGTACCGTCTGCTGTGCTACTTCCATGGTGTAAGAGAGCGCAAGGGTAGCAAAAACGAGCATTGACTACATCACAGCCAGCTAGCCAAGTTTTCCGGTGGTACCAGTTCTTGTTAAAACCTCTTGAGTAGGTCTTCTCCCCCTTCGTAGACGCTTGCTTGATGTTTAAATTCGGTCTAGGAGGTCCTAGCTGTTTGATTGCCGTTTTCTCCTCATTTAGTCTCACGACGACTAAAGGGAACTTCTTTCAGAGACGCTATCGTATTGTTGCACTCAACACTCGCCGCCATCTTCATAGAATGTTCACACATTTCCCGCGCAAGTTGCATTTTCCAGCCCAAAATTATGTTCAAAACCCGCCAAAATGCACTTAAAACCAATCTGGCAACACTTGTGCGGCGCAACAGGCGTATGATGTAAGCACGCTGCTTGTGCGAGCACATAAAACCCAATAGAAAATGCATTGGGAGCATGATTTTCGAAAAAAACGTACGTACCATTAGTGTCAATGGGAGATTTTGGGGCAAATCTGAACCTGACAGAAATCGCCCAAAAAGGGCGTGGCTACACCAGGCGCGACCTTAGCCTGATTGGACAATGACATTACTGTTGGTAGTAGGAGTAGATAAAAAAAAAAATCTCCCTCCCTGTTTGGGAGTGCGTCGCCCAAATCGCCCTTATTAACGAGCCGCCAGTGCCTCATGTAATCCTCCGCCTGATAGAGAAAAATGCGTGCGTGCCCATGGCAACATCTTTATCTCTGTTGTGGTCTAAATGGTATGAGAAAGTGTTTTTTGTTCTGAGAAACCAGACAGTGTAGGTGAGTGTTTTTTGGCATTCAGAAGGAATGTCTCAGGCAGAGAGACTGACACTGGTGTACATGAAACTCTTCTCATCTCATTATCTCTAGCCGCTTTATCCTGTTCTACAGGATCGCAGGCAAGCTGGAGCCTATCCCAGCTGACTACGGGCGAAAGGTGGGGTACACCCTAGACAAGTCGCCAAGTCATCACAGGGCTTACACATAGACACAGACAACCATTCACACTCACATTCACACCTACGGTCAATTTAGAGTCACCAGTTAACCTAACCTGCATGTCTTTGGACTGTGGGGGAAACTGGAGCACCCGGAGGAAACCCACGCAGACACGGGGAGAGCATGCAAACTCCACACAGAAAGGCCCTCGCCGGCCACGGGGCTCGAACCCGGACCTTCTTGCTATGAGGCGACAGTGCTAACCACTACACCACCGTGCCGCCAGTACATGAAACTTCTTTGATAAAAACAAGTGTTACCAGGCAAAACAAACCTCACCCGGCAGCACTTTATTTTATACCTATATGTTGATAATGGTACTATTTTTCAAATATCAGCTGTCCAGTTATAGTCCTATGAAAATCCATGACCTTGAGTTTGATATTAGTCATTCAAGGTCAAAGGTCATGGCAGCAACTGAAAGCCTATATGGGACTTCTTAAGGCCAATTTATGCTGACAACGCAGTCCTCGTAGATGGCGTCGCAGATAGTGTCTGTGTAGCCCCCCCACCTTCGCAGACGCTCTGCGTGCACCTCCCAAAAATTGTGACCACCGCAGAAGCCTTGCAGACAGCGTCGCAGACAAGAGGGCTCTGACTGGTCCACTCTACATCCGCTGTACATGCACTTCCGCTTCCCTACTTTCCCGGTTTGGTTTGTTTTCACGGCCGCCATTTTTAAAACACGAGCGAAGATGGAGCAGCACGAAGAGCGGTTGATCAAGGAAGTGAGGAAGTACGTACATCTATACGACTCCAGTTCTAGTCATTATAAGTAACCGGAGGATAAACACTCCACTAACCACACCCACCAACTACTCCTAGCGATTTTGCGACTTCGCGCCCCCTTGTGTTGTGGCGGTGAATAACATCGCGCACGCCTATTACTCCCCGCTCAACGATAAATTACAACTGTCTGCGAAAAGCTATCTGCGAAAGCCTTGTCGCAAGAGCATGCAGAGGCCTTTATATGTTGATGATGGTAAACGTCTGGCTATCATGAACCATTTTAAAGTTATAGCCCTTTGAAAACTCATGACCTTGAGTTTGACCTTTCAGGGTCACTCAAGATCAAAGATCATTGTGCCAAATGAAAGGCCATATGGGAGTTCCTATATGCTCATAATAGTAAAGATCTGTCTATCGGCAACCGTTTTTGAGTTATAACGGAAAATGTTATTTTGACCGAAAGGTTGACCTTTCTGTGACCTTGACCTTCACCTTGACCCGATTACCCCCAAAATGTAATCAGGTGATCTACGGACCATTGCCCACCTACACTGAAAACTTGAAGTCAATCGGTGCAACCGTCTAAACGCTAGATTGTTAACAGACAGTCACACAAACAAACAAACCGCACTGATTACAATACCTCGCCTCGCTTACTCTGTCATGGGCGAGGCAAAAATCTTCTCCTTTTAAGTGTCTGTACCTGCTAGGAAATCTTTAGTGAAGGGGAAAATTACAGATTTGCTTCACAATCTAATACTCTGTGTGTGTGTGTGTGTGTGTGAGAGAGCAGGATTAAAAACAAACAAAAAAAACCAGTTCAGTGCATATCTATGGTTGAGACTAATGATGAACTGGAGTGATTTAGCCAAGGTTCAGGAACTTTTAGAGCGAGAACTCGTACACCATGCTGACGGTGCTGCCATTTTTGCTTTTAGGGTTTTCCAGTTTTTCCAGTAGCAGGGTGATTAGGGTTAATACTTAATTGAAAAAAAGATACGTTTAGGCCACTCCCACTTCAAAGTTTATTCTTGATAAAGATCATGCCATTGTGTTACACCTCTAAAGTGTGTGTGTGTGTGTGTGTGTGTGTGTAGGACACCCCTGCACTGCGCTGCCTCATGTAACGACCGGGCACTGTGCGAGTTTCTGGTGCGTAATGGTGCAGCCGTCATGGCAGTGACGGAGAGCGATGGAGCCACAGCGGCGCAGAAGTGTGACCCGTATGCTGGGGGTTATGAAGAGTGTGAGAGCTTCCTTAGAGGTTAGGATGACCTCATTAGTTACAAGGCACATGACCACAACTTTCATGTACAGGTTAAAGACACAAACAGAACCAAAATCCTAAAAATGTCTGTGTATTTGTATAGAAATTTTCAGATCCTAAAGAGACTTTCAATGATTTGTTTTATTAAAAGGGTAAATCAGTTAATCCTCCTGTGTGTGTGTGTGTGTGGGGGGGGGATTTTCTTTTCTTATTCTTATTTTATCCTATTATGCTTGTGTATGACCATTAGATGTGGAAGGATATACGTAACCTACTGAAATGTGAAGTTTTGGTGGTTTGGAGAGCATGTCTTGCGCTCTCTCTCTCTCTCGCTCTCTCTCTCTCTCTCTCTCTCGGTTGGAGAGGTAAAACTTATACTCTATGTAAAGAGGGGGTAGCGGGATGGGATAATGCATATTTGCACTGGCTTGCACATTCCTTTGCACATTTCGCTTAACTTATGGTGTGTGTGTGCGCGCACGCGCGTGTGTGTGATTGTGAAAAATGATGCTGCTATGTATGCTTTATGAGGCTATCCACTTCTATTCTACTGGTCTAAATCACTACAAATTGCTCTGGTAACAGATTTGGTGACATTTCCTGTACATTTTATTTATCTTTTTTATTACATCCATCTTTTTTTATTACATCCACCTGCCAAGGGACTACAGGCAGAAACTAGCATGTACTGCTATAACTTGGTACAGACATCTGTCCTTACCACAAGGATAATGTTTAATTTGTACACTGTCCCTTTTAAAAATAAAATAAACTTTTAAACTTTATAAAAGATTCAGAGACGGTGCTAGTTTCAGTTTTAAGACGCGTTATAGCTAGATGCTCCTAATTACAACCCCGATTCCAAAAAAGTTGGGACAAAGTACAAATTGTAAATAAAAATGGAATGCAGTGATGTGGAAGTTTCAAAATTCCATATTTTATTCAGAATAGAACATGGATGACATATCAAATGTTTAAACTGAGAAAATTTATCATTTAAAGAGAAAAATTAGGTGATTTTTTAAATTTCATGACAACAACACATCTCAAAAAAGTTGGGACAAGGCCATGTTTACCACTGTGAGACATCCCCTTTTCTCTTTACAACAGTCTGTAAACGTCTGGGGACTGAGGAGACAAGTTGCTCAAGTTTAGGGATAGGAATGTTAACCCATTCTTGTCTAATGTAGGATTCTAGTTGCTCAACTGTCTTAGGTCTTTTTTGTCGTATCTTCCGTTTTATGATGCGCCAAATGTTTTCTATGGGTGAAAGATCTGGACTGCAGGCTGGCCAGTTCAGTACCCGGACCCTTCTTCTACGCAGCCATGATGCTGTAATTGATGCAGTATGTGGTTTGGCATTGTCATGTTGGAAAACGCAAGGTCTTCCCTGAAAGAGACGTTGTCTGGATGGGAGCATATGTTGCTCTAGAACCTGGATATACCTTTCAGCATTGATGGTGTCTTTCCAGATGTGTAAGCTGCCCATGCCACACGCACTAATGGAGCCACATACCATCAGAGATGCAGGCTTCTGAACTGAGCGCTGATGATAACTCGGGTCGTCCTTCTCCTCTTTAGTCCGAATGACACGAATGACACGATGAAAGTCCCTGATTTCCATAAAGAACTTCAAATTTTGATTTGTCTGACCACAGAACAGTTTTCCACTTTGCCACAGTCCATTTTAAATGAGCCTTGGCCCAGAGAAGATGTCTGCGCTTCTGGATCATGTTTAGATACGGCTTCTTCTTTGAACTATAGAGTTTTAGCTGGCAACGGCGGATGGCACGGTGAATTGTGTTCACAGATAATGTTCTCTGGAAATATTCCTGAGCCCATTTTGTGATTTCCAATACAGAAGCATGCCTGTATGTGATGCAGTGCCGTCTAAGGGCCCGAAGATCACGGGCACCCAGTATGGTTTTCCGGCCTTGACCCTTACGCACAGAGATTCTTCCAGATTCTCTGAATCTTTTGATGATATTATGCACTGTAGATGATGATGATGATGATATGTTCAAACTCTCTTTGCAGTTTTACACTGTCGAACTCCTTTCTGATATTGCTCCACTATTTGTCAGCGCAGAATTAGGGGGATTGGTGATCCTCTTCCCATCTTTACTTCTGAGACCCGCTGCCACTCCAAGATGCTCTTTTTATACCCAGTCATGTTAATGACCTATTGCCAATTGACCTAATGAGTTGCAATTTGGTCCTCCAGCTGTTCCTTTTTTGCACCTTTAACTTTTCCAGCCTCTTATTGTCCCTGTCCCAACTTTTTTGAGATGTGGTGTCATGAAATTTCAAAGGAGCCAATATTTGGCATGAAATTTCAAAATGTCTCACTTTCGACATTTGATATGTTGTCTATGTTCTATTGTGAATACAATATCAGTTTTTGAGATTTGTAAATTATTGCATTCCGTTTTTATTTACAATTTGTACTTTGTCCCAACTTTTTTGGAATCGGGGTTGTAGAGTGATAAAGACTTTTTATCTCGGATTCTTCCAATTAGTTGCATTTCTCAATTCATTTTTTTTTTATTAATTAGATTCTCTAATTGTAGACTATTTAAAATGAGAGCATTGCTTGACATGCAGCCAGAATTTTAATCCAAGGTACATGTAGCATATAGTGAGAGCATTACACGTTTTGATGGGAAATACTTGTACAAGTTGTAATACAAGTGTGTGTGTGATGTCAGGAGTGGAGGAGGCGATGGGTGTGGAGAACAGCGGTGTGCTGTACGCTCTGTGGTCTTACCCAGCCCAGGCACATGATGAGCTGACCTTCAAGGAGGGAGACATGGTGACCATCCTGCAGAAACCCGAGGGAATGGACTGGTGGTGGGCTTCACTCTGCGGCCGAGAGGGCTTCGTCCCAAATAACTATTTTGGGGTAAGAGAACATATTGTTACTATTAGGAATAGTATCGTATGGACTGTTCAAACATAAATCATACAAGTTCATGAGTAATAATACTAGATCTACTGATTTTATTAATAAATTTGGAATGTAGTATAATAATGTATAAAGATGATAGGTAATTTAATAAAATACGATTACTTGTATTGGCTTGTATACTTAAGTCGGGAATAAAACACAACAGGACATGCTCTTAGGAAAATAATCAACAAGGGAGTAGCGTGATCTTTAAAGAACAACTTTTTATATGTCTGTAGACCCCCTTGCGTGTGACATCACACATCACGAGGTGATTTCTCCTGGGGGACAACCGGAGACCGTATTTCCTGTGGCTTAATCTGTCTTAAATAGGGTTCATTTTTGCACTGCTTGTTCCAATCGTTCAAATAGAGAAAAAGATATTACTGTCTCCCTGGAGCTTTGTCTTGAACTTCTGATTGTGGCTTAGGAACTTGACTTGGGTATTCCTTTCGAAAGGAAACATCTCTGATCTGGGAGTCGGAGATTTTTTTTTTTTTTTTCTTCACAGCGGTAGGCAGAACCCGGTTTGCCTTTTTATCTGTAACTGTCCGTGAATCCCTTTTTCACTCCAGCTTTGATAGCACACAACAACGATGCTATGTGAGAACAGCTCTCTCCAAAGCCTGTAATACAGTCGCGGTGTGCGGCCACCATTTGCCATTTTTTTTTTTCACTGACAATCCAGTGTTAAAGGTTTTTCAGCCATTCTTTGCGAGTGGTTAACCTGGAATAGGATATAGGTAGGATTCAGTCACATGACTTTTACTTGCGAGGTTACTTCCGGTGAATGAAGTGGTGGTCGGGCGAACCGATTTGGCCACCGCTATGCAAAGAGCTCATGAAGCCGTCTCCGACTGTTTTCACAGTTTGCATGGCCAAAGTTGTTCTTTGCAATGGGATAGATCCTTACACACAAGCAAAGAAGGATTTTTCCTATGACTTTTGAAAACTGATCCATCTGTTGAGCTCCCCAACATCTCAAACTATCTGGTGCTGCAGACATTGTTCTACATGGACACACAGATGAAAACCTGGAAGTATGTAGTGGAAGTTCATTATGTCTGACTGTTTAAGTATTTTTAAGTTCATTTCTTAGACAAGGATTTTAAGATCGTTACCTTGTTGACAGTTTCAGCGTGAAAGCGGAAGATTCACACTGAAACTGTCAACAAGGTAACAATCTTAAAATCCTTGTCTAAGAAACGAACTTAAAAATACGAAAACCTGGAAGAGCATAGAGGCGTACAACTTTTTATATGTGGCTGGGTTAAAGATCTGGTGATCAGGACACTACAAGATAAATCCTGTATTGTTTATGCCCGGGTAAGTAGGCATTTTTGGGCTTTTTGTACGTGTCTTTGCAGCGCTTGCTAGGACACTACAAAAATTAGTATCGCGTGTAAACAAACCACAGCCACTCAATTCTCAATCCTCCCTGCTCTTCTCTTCCAGCAAATAAATAAATATATATATATATACACACATACATACAGGGTGTTTCAAAAAATTTGATAGCATTTCACAATCTAATAACTTTTGCCAATTCTTGTTCAATTGACCATGTTTTAACAGCATGTGTGGAAACAGGTCAGAATTTTATGTTTAATGTTGTTTTTTTTGGGGGGGTGCGGGCAAAGAAAATCCCCATGCCACAGCTGAGCATGAAAGGAACTCGCCAAAAGTGAATGTGTTCTGCGCCATCTCCAAGAATCGTCTTTATGGCCCCTTTTTCTTTGACGGAAATGTAACCGGCGATGTTTGTTTATCTCCAAATGTTTCAGAACTGGCTAATGGATGAGCTCATTGCAAATGAACATGAAGACTTCATTTTTCAACAGGATGAGGTTCCACCTCACTGGAAGCTCACTGTGCGAGCTTCTCAATGAGAATCTGCCAGAGCGATGGCTTGGGCATGCTGGTGATGAAGACAATGTGGTGTTGAAATGCCTGCCACGTTCACCTGACCTGATGATATTTAATATAATTTTTTTTTCCTCTGGGACTATGTGAAGGGACTAGTCTATGTCCCTCTTCTTCCTGCAAACCTAGAGGAACTCAAGCAGAGAATCACTGCAGGAGCTGGACTACTGACTTGATGTGTGCTGTGTCTCAGGCGGTGCACATGTTGAAAATTTGCAAAATCGTTCATGGAATCCACATACCTTTTTTGAATTTCTCATTCAAATTTTGAGGAATAAATCTTATATCGCTCAACATTAAGCCTGTTCAGTTTCATTTGCCTAGACTGTGTAGTTTCTGGGATATTTACATCTTAAATAATATCAATTTTTTGAAACACCATATACAACATCTCTGTAGCTAATGCTAGGCCACAAATCTACATAGTCACTCCAATGGTTTCGAGGACTTTTGTACGGATCATAAGTAATAAACTCGAATTTCCGCGTATATCTATCCTTTCCTTCTTTCTGACTTGGATTATCCAAGTAATCCGGGAGTAAAGGTTTTTTTTTTTTTAGCTGTAGTTTTCTTCAAACTACAGACGTCTAACATCTTTAATATCACTTGTCTTCAGTATGTACACAAAATTTGCTTGTCCTCAAGTACAAGGATAGCAACGGTTGCGAATGTAAGTGTGACATCGGCGCAAGGGGTCTACAGTTATATTTAATATTCAATTTTTGTGAACAGTTGTTCCCTCATCAGCCTCTTGCGTTCTCTCAATTGATGATAAAAAAATAATAATTGCAGTTTTTTTCATGTTCCTGAGAAACCAGAAAACCCTCTGTTCATGACGGGAAAGTTACAGCTTTAAATCTGACTGTTACAAAACATCGACACTGGAGACTCCTTCCATAAATGTGTAATAACCATTGTAAGGAAAATGTTTTCCATGAATTGGGGGGGGGAGGAGTCAATGGTTACACGCACCTTTTTTTAAATGGTGGATTTAAACATTGTGAGCATCGTTATGTCAGCGGTTACTATAGAAACAGTGACGTATTAGAATCTTATAATATAAGCCTTGTATCTGTCAGAGCTGCTGATACAGAAATAAAGACAAAACACTTTCTGAGCAATAATTATCATCCTGTCAGCAATACTGTAGTATAATTAGTAATTACTAATCTCCTGTACAATGACTTCCTTAGTAACAGGATATCAAGTGTATAATCATACAGATTAGTGTATACATCCTGTCACAATGAAATAATCTCCTGTTTGACTGACAAATTTATCAAGCATGTGTGTTAAAGCAGTGTATGTAGTGTGCAGTGAATGGCAAATACTGTATGTGGACTTGTATTTGTTAGGGTTTTGCTGGGATTTAAACCCGGGTCGCTGGTGTGATAATCCAGCAAACCCCCACTAGGCCACCAGGGGGATGACTCAAGTGCAGAGGCGTGAGGCGAAAGTAGAGTATCAAAAACAGTTTATTTACAATATGTACAATCCAAGGGAAAAAACAAAAAGAATAATCCAAAGCTCAGAAGATAAACAAAAATAAAATATCCCAAGGTTCAAAATCCAAATAAGAAAAGAAGAGGCAAAAACTCAAACGCTCAGAAGATATAAAGGTCAAAACAAAATCCACAAAGTCCAAAAGAAAGAAGCAAAAAACCAAGAATACAAAGACACAGGCAAGGTACATGGGACAGAGGGAACTAGCACTAACAGCATAGCAAAGGAAAAAGACTCCGTGACAAGGGAACAAACAGAGGGGTATTTATACACAAAATAAATTGAACACAGGTGACGATAATGAAGACAAACAGGCAATCAACACAAACACAAAAAACACAGTGGTGGCCTCTAGAGGCCAAAACAAACATGACAAGATGGAAATAACAGCGGTCTCTAGAGGCCAAAACAGTCCCAGTCCTAACAGTATTCATGACGGAAATAAAAGAAAGCAGTGCTTTTCTCTGCATGACGGGTCTCTGACGCCACCTGAATAACCCAGATATTTTTCTGTCTGGCTTCTTGTTAGTGAAACTGAGTATATAATATAATATGACGTGGATAGTGTAGCATTTATAACATCCTTATTCTAGTTTAGGAGTCAGATGACTACTATTAGTGGTGCCTAGATTGCAAGTTAGGACCTTGGGTTTTGTTGTTGGGCCAAGGTCAGTATTTTCAAGGCCGAGGTCACGGTATTTCACGATACAGACCAACCTTAAGCTGGTAAATAATATATTTATTTTTTTCTTTACCAAATTCTAACAGAAAATGAGAGCGCCCGAAAGGCTACTCGGCTTTGTCCTGAAATGTTTTCTTTTATTTCCTCTTCATCAGGGTAGTAAAACTCACTTTCGCTGTAAACACTGTTGTTATCGCTATCCATGCTGCAAAATTAATGCTATTATACTGAGAAATGCAAAAATAAATGTTGACAAAAATTGCGACTGTATTTGTTGTTGCTGTGAACGAGTGAGTCGCCAAAGGTCTGTAACCAGGGTCCAGATCGTAGGATTCCGGACTGCTTGCGAGCCAATCCGAGCGCACGATTTGATGGAAACCGGACCGTGAAAAAATAAATATAAATTATTCCACGAAATCGAGTCATACCGTACATGAGCTGATAGCCGACGAGGCGCATAGTGCTGAGTTGGCTATAAGCCATGTACGACGAGATTGAGTGGAATATAACTTTTTTTCTATCCACATTCACTGGATTTTGAGAAATGGAGCATTTTTTATTTTTACTTTTTTGCAAATTCAATAAATAAAAACATTCTACAAAATGTCCGACAAAATCGTTTCCGCTTAGAATGTCAACAAACTGGTGAAATGACAGTCACAATTTGTAAAAAATGCTCCAATAATAATTCTTGAAAAAAAATAGATACGTTCTTTACCATATATTTTTTTTATTTTTTAAAGTGGTGTTTTCATCTTCGGTTGGTTCAGCAACACACTCCGCCATTTTGTTTTTCTCTACTCATGGTATATGAGCAGATATCCTAGTAGTAGAGTAGCCAAACATCAGTGCACCATTGCTCATATCCAGTGAATGTGGATAGAATAAATATTCGAGTGATGAATGTATATATTCACAAGTGAGTGAAGCGAAGGGGTGAAATATTTTTCAACACAAGAAGATAAGCTTCATATCTTCGTGCCACCATGGATTGTTCTTTATACAATATGGACACATCCACTGGCATCTGTTAACAGTCTAGCGTCTAGATGGTTGTACCGATTTGACTTCAAATTTTCAGTGTAGGTGGGCAATGGTCCGTAGACTACCTGATTAAATTTTGGAGGTAATCGAGTCAAGGTCACTGAAAAGGTCAACCTTTCGGTCAAAACATTTTCATTTATAACTCAAACGGTTGCTGATAGACAGATGTTTACTCTTATGAGCATATAGGAACTCCTATATGGCCTTTCATTTGGCACCATGATCTTTGACCTTGAGTGACCTTGAAAGGTCAAACTCAAGGTCACGGATTTTCAGAGGGCTGTTACTTGAAAACGGTTGATGGTAGACAGATATTTACCGTTATCACCTATTAGGAAGTGCCATATGGGCTTTCATGTGGCACCATGATCTTTGACCTTGAAAGGTCAAACTGAAGGTTTTCAAAGGGTTTCAAAGGGCTATAACTTTAAAATGGTTCATGATAGCCAGATGTTTATCATTATCAACATATAAGAAGTCCCATATGGGCTTTCAGTTGCCACCATGACCTTTGACCTTGAATGACTGAAATGTCAAACTCAAGGTCCTGGATTTTCATAGGGCTATAACCTGACAGCCAATGATTGAGGAATATTACCATTATCAACATATAGGTATAAAATAAGTGCTGCCAGGCGAGGCTTGTTTTGCCTGGTAACACTTGTTTAATGCTGAACCAGTACCTTTTAACAGATAGTACTCAGTGCTCGCAGAAATGAAGTACTCTTTCATGAGACAGTTTCTCTGCTCACTGGTTTTACCGCTCCATGCTCACAAATACCTTTGTGTACTTACAATTCACAGTATCTTTCACCTTTTTTTTAAAATGGCATTGCTTGCTGATACTGCTCTGCACTCTCAGGTCGTTTACCACTATGTTCTCTCTGAAAGATACTGTTTCCATGCTATAAGATGTTTTTTGGAAGACGCTATAGAACACAAAGCTCCTGTGAACATTTTAACAGAGCACAGTTTGCACTATTGCTTTAATTGCCATCATTAATTGAGAAATGAGTCATTTCGTGTGGTCTGTTCATTAGTATGGCATTGTACACTGGGCTCATGCCACATAGTATCACATGGTGTCAGTTCAGGAGCATGTTTTGATATGTACAAGTGAATAAGTATTATATCAGGCCAATACCTAATACCAGCATTGGTATCAATGAATGAATCCCTATGTTTTAGGTCCCCCCCCCCCCTTGTTTTTGTCTTGTTGTCTTGACTTTTGTGCCGAATATCTGATCTTGTATTTCCTTCTGTTACAGCTTTTCCCAAAGGTGCGGCCAAAATCACTGTGCTAGAGGTCCCTCTACAGGCCCAGCTCCAGTAATACACCACAGAATCACCTACAATATGTCCAAGATGTCTTTGTTGTTGTTCCTGTAGTAGTCATTGCATTTTCTTGATGATGTACATTTGTATTAAGGGCTTGGAAGTAGAGTTGCATGTGTAACGTTGTAGACAAATTAAAAATCTAGTAGTATCTAAATCTGACCGGTTGAATAAATTGCCAAATTCTAATCAAAGTTTGCTTTCGTTGTTTGGCAAACGTTACTTCCAAGCCCTCGAGATATCCGGAAGTGGTACCTTTTCTACTATAAATAATCTATACAGATTCAGATTGTAGGGAGTTTCTACTTGAGGACTTGTTCATTTATGGGTTTTAGAGCTACTTTAACTTGCTTTTATAAAATGATTGTGATCTCTGAAGTCATGTGGTTCAGTGATGATTACAGCAGTTAAGAAGATGCCTTACCTTACCGGGTCGAGCAAGCTCGGCTATGCATGACCCTTTCCTTTCAAACGGCCCTATCGCTCATCAGAGCTGGTAGTTCCTCGGACCTACATCCTGTTGTCATCACACAGTTGGTCGATGTAGGTCCTTTTAGGGCGGCCTTTAGATCCAGTTAAAACTAATGACTGGTATTGATGTATTTAATATTGATTTGGCAGCATTTAATCCTAAACCCCTTATAAAATCTGCATGCAGGCCTGGGGAAACTCATTACATGGTCGAATTTTGTACTATAAGGGATGTATCTCAACCAGAATGAAAGATCTACCGTTTAAGTCTGGTTACGTCAAAAGTGAAAAGGAAGGAAACTGCATTTAATTTCAACTCCACATCGACATTTATAATGTAACATATTTAAGGAAAAGCAATTACAATTTCTCCTGTTCTGATGTTTAAAGTGAACATTAACTGAAGCTCTTGATTTGTATCTGCATGATTTGATGCATTGCGCTGCTGTCAAGGGATCGGCTGATTATAGAACTGCATCAAACAGCAGGTGGATGGGTGTTCCTAATAGGGCAGATAGTGAGTGTATATAAAATGTTTTTCTATTTAGATTACTTTCAGCTCTTTGCTCATCTTTTGTGGCTGCCAGAATTCAGGTTTTCACAGACCACCACAAGCATACAAAGGTTTAAATATGCTAAATGTGAAGTTCTCTTTATAAATGATGGGCTCCGTGGCTGAAGTGCCAATTAATTGAAGGTTTTGTGTTCAAATCCTAGGTTTATTAAAGAGACCTGAAATAAACGATTAAACTTTAGCTGCTGTATTTGGATTAGATTCTCTCCCACGTGAATGCCCATGATTACCATGAGATCACAGCAAATGAAATGCTTGTCATCTCAAAGATTGGTTAGGAATTTGTTCGTATAGCATCTCAGTATTGATTTTAGATGTGAGTATTGATTCGAGTGCGTGTGTGTGAGTGTGAGAGAGAGAGGGGGAGAGAGGTTTGTTGTGCATTAGCATCATACAGATGTATCATGATCGGATTTGTATGAATTTGAGATTTAAATCTGACTTTTGTCACTAAAAATTCTCGTAAATCCACTCTTGTAACTACAGACTGGCAGTTTAGTGTACAGGGTTTATCCTTGTTGTTTCTTATTTTAGTCCTTTTGTGAAATGTTTACCACTTTTATAAGCGACCATTAATCCTGCACAGTACTTTGCATAGAATGCATTTTTAATGTCACCATTCATACAGAGAAGTGTTTTGGTATCACTTTACCTGTTTAACACCCCCCAATCCACCCCTTTCCATGACTGAGAATGAATGTTGATTTTCCTTTCAAGTCATTAAGTCCTGGTAATTGAGTGTGGGATTATTATAGTATTGTGTGTGTGTGTGTGTGTTCGTTCACTGGTACAGGCTGTTACAAAATAAAAGTAAACATAGTATTCTCTGTGATGCAGTAAAAACATAGATAAACTTGTATAAAACAGGAACTATTAAGTGTACGTGTTTCATTTCATATATTACAAACTACAGCACTGTGCAAAAGTCTTTGTTCAAGATTTCTATTTTATGACTTCTACATTATTGAATCTGTACAAAAACATTTTAGAGTCCAAACGTTCGTTTTCCAGCACAAAATTAAATGTTACAGGAAAAAAAATGTTTGTATCTGAGCAGCATATTCCATAAGAGAGCACTTTTCAGATTAAAAAAGAAAACATAATGAAGGCTACTGGGTATCAGTGCAAAATTAAGAAGCAAGTGTGATAAAGTGTCCAGAAGAACTGTGGCTGGTTCTGTAAGATGTTCAGTAAAACATACAGCTCATTTCCTTATAAAACTGCACTCACTGTACCTGAGACTACTTTTTTTTTTTTTTTTTAAAGCAAAGGGTCGTCTCAAGGGCGGCACGGTGGTGTAGTGGTTAGCGCTGTCGCCTCACAGCAAGAAGGTCCGGGTTCGAGCCCCGTGGCCGGCGAGGGCCTTTCTGTGCGGAGTTTGCATGTTCTCCCCGTGTCCGCATGGGTTTCCTCCGGGTGCTCCGGTTTCCCCCACAGCCCAAAGACATGCAGGTTAGGTTAACTGGTGACTCTAAATTGACCGTAGGTGTGAATGTGAGTGTGAATGGTTGTCTGTGTCTATGTGTCAGCCCTGTGATGACCTGGCGACTTGTCCAAGGTGTACCCCGCCTTTCGCCCGTAGTCAGCTGGGATAGGCTCCAGCTTGCCTGCGACCCTGTAGAACAGGATAAAGCGGCTTGAGATAATGAGGGTCGTCTCACACCAAATACTGACTTAGTTTATAGTACTTTTTTTATAATGTTGAAACATTTTATTTCATTATTTTTAAGCCATTTATGTTCTACAGCATTTCTGACGTGCCGAAGACTTTTGCACAGTACTGTATATCCAACAGAAGTGGGATTATATAAGTGAATTCCATGTAGCAGCATAATAAAAATTATTATTTATGATTTATAAAATCAGTGTTTTAAGTCACTTGCTCTTAAGTCCCACTGTTACATTCAAGTCAAATCCAAAGTGTTTATTTTAATTTGAAATCGAAAATTCAGGTCCAAATGTCCATCTTGGGTAAGTAAAGAATTAAGCACTTGAGGCATCCTGCTATGGGAAAATAATCAACAGGGTGGTGTGATGTGGTGCAACATGACATACTGTTACCACCTCAAAGTTAAATATGATTTGATTTTTCTTTGTTCAGTAAAAACACTTAAACAAATCAATCACTTAAAGTATTAGAAAAAACACATTAATAGAGTGGTGCTTGAAAGTTTGTGAACCCTTTAGAATTTTCTATATTTCTGCATAAATATGACCTAAAACATCATCAGATTTTCACACAAGTCCTAAAAGTAGATAAAGAGAACCCAGTTAAACAAATGAGACAAAAATATTATACTTGCTCATTTATTTACTGAGGAAAATGATTCAATATTACATATCTGTGAGTGGCAAAAGTATGTGAACCTTTGCTTTCAGTATCTGGTGTGAGCCGCTTGTGCAGCAATAACTGTAACTAACCATTTCTGGTAACTGTTGATCAGTCCTGCACACCGGCTTGGAGGAATTTTAGCCCATTCCTCCATACAGAAAAGCTTCAACTCTGGGGTATTGATGGGTTTTCTCATACGAACTGCTCGCTTCAGGTCCTTCCACAACATTTTGATTGAATTAAGGTCAGGACTTTGACTTGGCCATTCCAAAACATTAACTTTATTCTTCTTTAATCATTCTTTGGTAGAACAACTTGTGTGCTTAGGGTCGTTGTCTTGCTGTATGACCCACCATCTCTTGAGATTCAGTTCATGGACGGCTGTCCTGACATTTTCCTTTAGAATTTGCTGGTATAATTCAGAATTCATTGTTCCATCAATGATGGCAAGCCGTCCTGGCCCAGATGCAGCAAAACGGTCCCAAACCATGATATTACCACCACCATGTTTCACAGATGGGATAAGGTTCTTATGCTGGAATGCAGTGTTTTTCCTTTCTCCAAACATAACGCTTCTCATTTAAACCAAAAAGTTCTATTTTAGTCTCCTCCATCCACAAAACATTTTTCCAATAGCCTTCTGGCTTGTCCACATGACCTTTAGCAAACTGCAGATGAGCAGCAAATGTTCTTTTAGGAGAGTGGTGGCTTTCTCCTTGCAACCCTGCCATGCACACCATTGTTGTTCAGTGTTATCCTGATGGTGGACTCATGAGCATTAACATGAGCCAATGTGAGAGAGGTCTTCAGTTACTTAGAAGTTACCCTGGGGTCCTTTGTGACCTTGCCAACTTTTACACGCCTTGCTCTTGGTCTTTGTTGGTCGACCACTCCTGGGGAGGGTAACAATGGTCTTGAATTTCCTCCATTTGTACACAATTTGTCTGACTGTAGATTGGTGGAGTCCAAACTCTTTAGAGATGGTTTTGTAACCTTTTCCAGCCTGATGAGCATCAACAACGCTTTTTCTGAGGTCCTCAGAAATCTCCTTTGTTCGTGCCATGATACACTTCCACAAACGTGTTGTGAAAATCAGACTTTGATAGATCCCTGTTCTTTAAATAAAACGGTGCCCACTCACACCTGATTGTCATCCCATTGATGGAAAACACCTGACTCTAATTTCACCTTCAAATTAACTGCTAATCCTAGAGGTTCACATACTTTTGCCACTCCCAGATATGGAATATTGGATCATTTTCCTCAATAAATAAATGAGCAAGTATAATAAATTTGTCTTATTTGTTTAACTGGGTTTTCTTTATCTACTTTTAGGACTTGTGTGAAAATCTGATGATGTTTTAGGTCATTTATGCAGAAATACAGAAAATTGTAAAGGGTTCGCAAACTTTCAAGCACCACTGTATAAACCTGTGATTTGAATTACAGCAGCTGCTGCTTCTGTTAGGAATGAATCAACATCTTCTGAGTGATCAGTCGAGAATTCAACTATGCTGGGTATAAATATATGGAGCAAAACGTCCATGTTTGTGATTTAATATTTTGTTGCCATTATTTGTTGTAGAATTATAAGCAAAGATTTATCAAACCTGCTTATGTGGACCTACTCTATGGTTATCTATTTCTGTAATGCACAGTCACTGAAACCAGTCTCACAACTCGCCAGCAGAGAGCATGGTAAACACATATATGTATCTCTGAAGTTGTAGTCTTATCTTGTTTTCGGTGCTGTTTAAGCCTTTTTTTTTTTTTTTTTTTTAGTAACAAAACCTAAAATATTTTTTTACATGAATAGGAATATCAAATTCAATTTTGTCACATACACGATCATACAGAGTATGACATGCAGTGAAATGCTTATTTCAATGCTCTGTAGTCGTCAAGAGAGTAAGTCGTGGAGATGGTTTGGGGGAGGGGGGAAAAGTAGTAAAAAAAAGAATGTAATAAATTGAATTTTAAAAAGTGATGATAGACTGCTGTGCAGAATATACACAATATACTCTACTACTAGGATATCAGCTCATATACTGTGAGTAGAGGAAAACAAAATGGTGGAGTGTGTTGCTAAACCAACCAAGGACAAAATAAAAAATCTATTCGAAAACAAAACCCCAAAAAATTTAAAAAAGCAACAAAATATGGAATGAGCATATTCGATGGTAAAAACTTTTTTTTTCCCCCAAGAATTATTTTTGCAGCATTTTTCACAAATTGCTCCTGTCATTTCGTCAGTTTGTTTACATTCTAAGAGGAAATTATTTTGTCAGACGAATTAAAAAATGTGCTGATAGAATGCTGTGCAGAATATACAGAATAAATAAATAAATAGCTACAATATCCATTGCATATTTGCTGGATATGAGCAGTCGCACACTCTGATTAGCTACTCTACTACTAGGATATCAGCTCATATACCATGAGTAGAGAAAAACAAAATGGTGGAGTGTGTTGCTGAACCAACTGAGGATGAAATAAAAACACGACTCGAAAACAAAACCCCCAAAAATACAAAGAAAGCAACAAAATATGGAATGAGAGTATTTGATGGTAAGAATTTTTTTTCAAGAATTATCACATTTTTCACAAATTGCTACTGTCATTTTGCTAGTTTGTTTACATTCTAAGCGGAAATGAATTTGTTGGACGTTTTGGTTAAAGTTTTTATTTATTGAATTTGGAAAAAATGCTCTGTTTCACAAAATCCCATGAGTGTGGATAGAATAAAACAGTTATTCCACTCAATTTTGTTGTACATGGCTTATAGCCGACTCGGTGCTACGGCCCTCATCAGCTATGACACTTGATTTTGTGGAGTAACTGTTTAAATATAAAATATATAGAATATGTATAAATATATCTCATCTCATTATCTCTAGCCGCTTTATCCTGTTCTACAGGGTCGCAGGCAAGGCGGGGTACACCCTGGACAAGTCGCCAGGGCTGACACATAGACAACCATTCACACCTACGGTCAATTTAGAGTCACCAGTTAACCTAACCTGCATGTCTTTGGACTGTGGGGGAAACCGGAGCACCCGGAGGAAACCCACGCGGACACGGGGAGGACATGCAAACTCCACACAGAAAGGCCCTCGCCGGCCCCGGGGCTCGAACCCAGGACCTTCTTGCTGTGAGGCGACAGCGCTAACCACTACACCACCGTGCCGCCCGTATAAATATATATTGCACTAAAGAGAAAAATTGCATGAAGAGAAGGGGTGACCAGACCGAATTATTGTCCGTTATTATAAGAGCTCAAATGGCCTGATGGAAGAAGTTCCTCCTCCTCCTCATTCTCTCTGTATTGGCCTAAAGGAGCCAAAGAGCTTCCCTACCCTCAACAGTGGACACTTTAACTGTTGCTGCTGCATGTTCAGGTCATCTATTTGCTCGTCGAAATTGCAATGAGCAAATAGATTTGCTAAGCATTATGCATAACCAGACCGAATTTCTTGATGCATGGTATATTGTTAAATCCTTTTAACTGTACCTTATTATGTTTGAACAGTTTTAAGCAATGTTTGATATCATTTACAGGAGTCTCTTTATCCTTGTCAAGGTCGCAGTGGATCCCAGGAACACTAGCTGTGTGGCAGGAATACACCCTGAATGGGACACCAGTCTATCACAGGGAACTATGCATGCGCGCACACACCCGCTCACAATTTATTATAGTCCATTCACCAGTCTGTTTTTGGGAGCTGGGAGGTTGTAGGAACCCCCCCCCACACACCTTTAAATCACAAGTTTTCCTTACTCATATTAAAATAAAGTGTTTGCATATGCATACTTCCACATCCTTAATATACTGTAAACAGTCAGTAACGTGGGTGCCCTGTTCTGGCCAGTAGTGCGCTCTACACCTGCTCAACATGACCCCAAACTATTACAGCAAAGCAGAAATCAAGTATGGCTACTAAGCAACAAGTCATTCACACAGATAATGGCATTTACATCCACTTGACACTTTTTTTTTCTCCCCAAGTTCAATAAAATGATAATAAAAGCAATACAATAAAACAAAAATCCTGACATGGTATGTAAAAGAATGGAATTCCAGATCATCTGATGAAATTGGACCGAGTTGTGATACGGTAATGCTAGTTTCCTAGATCTTCCAGAGCTATGAAAAAATATATAATATATGCACAGTCAAGCTGGAAAGTCTGCACACCCCTTTCACCTTCTCCACGTTTTATTACATTACAGACTTGTTCTACAATAGATTGAATTCATTTTTTGTCACAAAATTCTACACAAAATAGCCCATAATGACGAAGTGAAAGCAGGTTTTTAGACATTTGTGCTAATTTATTAAAAATCAAAATGTAAAATATATGTACACAAGTGTGCACACCCTTTGATATGACACCCAAAAGTGAGCTGAGGTGCATTTTGTTTCCACTGATACTGCTTAATTGGAGTCCACCTGTGGTAAATTCAGTTGATTGGACATGATTGGGGATTGCCAACACCTGCCTTTATAAGGTCCCACAGTTGACAGTGCATGTCAGAGCAAACTCCAAGCCATGGGGTCAAAGGAATTATCTGCAGACCTCAGAAACAGGATTGTGTCAAGGCATAGATCTGGAGAAGGGTACAGAAAAATTGTTGCAGCTTTACAGGTCCCAAAGAGCACAGTGGCCACTATCATTCATAAATGGAAGAAGTTTGGAACCACCAAAGAATCTTCCTAGACCTGGCCACCCGGCCAAACTGAGCAATCGGGGAAGACGCGCCTTGGCCAGGGAGGTGAGCAGGAACCCGAGGGTCACTCTGACAGAGCTCCAGTGTATCCTTGTGGAGATGGGAGAATCTTTCAGAAGATCAACTATCCAGGCAGCATTCCACAAATCAGGCCTTTATGGTAGAGTGGCCAGACGGAAGCCACTCCTTAGTAAAAGGTACGTGACAGCCCACTTGAAATTTGCCGAAAGGCACCTAGAGGACACTCAAACCATGAGAAACAAGATTCTCTGGTCTGACGAAACCAAAATTGAACTTTTTGGCCTGAATACCAAGCATCATGTCTGGAGCAAACCAGGCACTGCTCATCACCTGGCTAATGCCATCCCAACAGTGAAGCATGGGAGTGGCAGCATCATGATGTGGGGATGTTTTTCAGCAGCGGGAACAGGGCGACTAGTCCTGATATAGGGAAAGGTGAATGCAGCTAAGTACACAGATATCCTTGAAAAAAACCTGCTCCAGAGCACTCTGGACCTCAGACTGGGGCGAAGGTTTATCTTCCAACATGACAATGACCCAAAGCACACAGCCAAGAGAACAAAGCAGTGGCTTCAGAGAAAGTCTGTGAATGTCCTTGAGTGGCCCAGCCAGACCCCAGACCTGAATCCAATTGAACATCTGTGGAAGGAGCTGAAAATGGCTGTGTCGCGATGCTCCCCATCCAACCTGACGGAGCTTGCAAGGATATGCCAAGAGGAATGGGCAAAAATGTCCAGAAACAAGTGTGCCAAGCTCGTAGCTTCTTTCCCAAGATGCCTTGAAGCTGTAATTGCTGCCAAAGGTGCATCAACCAAGTATTAGGCTAAGGGTGTGGACAGATATGTAACCCCTAAATAACCTATTTTTGTCAGTAAAATTAAATTACATATTTTCTAAAAACCTGCTTTCATGTTGTAATTGTGGGCTATTTTGTGTAAACTTTTGTGGCAAAAAATGAACTCAATCTATTGTAGAATAAGTCTGTTACGTAACAGATGTGAAGAAGGTGAAAGGGGTTTGCAGACTTTCTGGCTTGACTGTATGAGAAAAGCATAGATTACTTTTAACATTTCTCATTTGGCATTACAACCTTAGAGCTATAGGGTTCCTGGGACAGTCCTGAGCTCAGGTTACTGTCTATTTCATATATTCAACCTGTCCTGTGAAATTTGGGTTTCAATCAGGTTCTCTGGTTTGCTGCAACCTCCCAAAAACATTCTAGTACAGGGCTATTCAATTGGTTTGTAATGAAGGCCAGTTCATGAAAAGTATGAAGGGCCTGAGAAATACCACTTGAAATATGAGTAATCACATTAACAGATACAGTAAAGTACAACAACAAATATATACAGTGTCTTGCAAAAGTATTCATCCCCCTTTGTGTTTGTCCTGTTTTGTTGCATTACAAGCTGGAATTAAAATGGATTGGGGGGGTAGTACCATTTGATTTCAACAACATGCCTATAAAGTCTCTTGAGGGTATGTCTCTATTAGCTTAGCACATCTAGCCACTGGGATTTTTGCCCATTCCTCAAGGCAAAACTGCTCCAACTCCTTCAAGTTAGATGGGTTGCGTTGGTGTACAGCAATCTTCAAGTTATGCCACAGATTCTCAATTGGATTGAGGTCTGGGCTTTGATTAGGCCATTCCAAGACATTTAAATGTTTCCCTTTAAACCACTCCAGTGTAGCTTTAGCAGTATGTTTAGGGTCATCGTCCTGCTGGAATGTGAACCTTTGTCCTAGTCTCAAACCTCTGGCTGACTCAGACAGGTTTTCCTCCAGATTTGCCCTGTATTTAGTGCCATCCATCTTTCCTTCAGTCCTGACCAGCTTTCCTGTCCCTGCAGATGAAAAACATGCACAGCATGATGCTGCCGCCACCATGCTTCACTGTAGGAATGGTGTTCTCAGAGTGTTGGGTTTGCACCACACATGGCATTTCCCATGATGGGCAAAAAGAGCAATTTTAGTTTCATTTGACCAGAGAATCTTCTTCCATGTTTTTGGGGAGTCTGCCACATGCTGTTGGGCAAACTCTGAACGTGTTTTCTTAAGCAATGACTTTTTTTGGCCACTCTTCTGTGGAGTGTATGGCTTAAAGTGGTCCTATGGACAGATACTCCCATCTCCGCTGTGGATCTTTGCAGCTCCTTCAGTGTTATCTTCGATGTCTTTGTTGCATCTCTGATTAATGCTCGCCTTACATGGTCTGTGAGTTTTGGTGGGCGGCCTTCTCTTGTCAGGTTTCTAGTGGGGCCATATTCTTTCCATTTTGCTATAATGAATTTAATGGTGCCCCATGGGATATTCAAAGTTTGGGATATTTTTGATAACCCAACCCTGATCTATACTTCTTCACAAATTTGTCTCTGACCTGTTTAGAGGTTCCTTGGTTTTCATGTTGCTTGCTTAGTAGTGTTTTGGAGTCAGAGTCCTTCCAGAACAGGCTGATTTATACAGACATCATGTGGCAGATCATGATACACTTTGATTGCACACAGGTGAATCTTAATCAACTAATTATGTGACTTATGAAGTGAATTGGTTGGACCAGCTCTTATTTAGGGGTTTCATGTGAAAGGGGGTGAATACCTATGCACACTCCAGATTTCTGTTTTTTCATCTTAATTATTGTTTGTGTCACAATAAAACAACAATTTTCACCTTTAAAGTGGTAGGCATGTTGTGTAAATCAAATGGTGCTAACCCTCCAAAAATCCATTTTAATTCCATCCTGTAATGCAACAAAAATGGACAAACACCAAGGGGGATGAATACTTTTGCAAGACACTGTATATTGTATTTTGTAACTGCACAGCAACATCAGTGCATTGTATTGTTTTAAGACAAAGGCCCAAGCCTTTCTACATTCAAATGGCATGTTAGGAAATCAGTCCAGGAGAGCCATATCGCATTTAGAATTTCACTCATTTAACTAAGATTTAATTGCACACAACTGTACCAATTTAAAAAAAAAGTGCATAGTATGGAATGAACCAGAGGAAAATATTACTGCTTACAATAGTCTTGTCTCACAGAAATAAATAAGCTCTTACTGAGTTCTGATCTGTTTCTCCTAAAATCCTTTTAGGAGCAAAAGAATAGCAGAAGAGTATTATAAGATCTTAAGTTGAGCTTAAATTGGACTTAATTGGGCTTTGACAATAGAATTTTTCTTAGGAGTTTCAATTAAGAAGTAACATTATGAGATATTGGACAGATCTTACTGAATTCTGACTTGTTTCTCCTATGGGGGAGGGGAGAGCTCAGTGTAAGAGCTGATTTGTTTCTGAAAGACAAAGATAAGACTGTAGTAAGAAGCAATGTTTTCTTCTGGGGAGTTACAGTGGTGCTTGAAAGTTTGTGAACCCTTTAGAATATTCTATATTTCTGCATAAATATGACCTAAAACAACATCAGATTTTTACACAAGTCCTAAAAGTAGATAAAGAGAACCCAGTTAAACAAATGAGACAAAAATATTATACTTGCTCATTTATTTATTGAGGAAAATGATCCAATATTACATATGTGTGAGTGGCAAAAGTATGTGAACCCCTAGGATTAGCAGTTAATTGGAGAGTGAAATTTGAGTCACGTGTTTTCAATCAGTGGGATGACAATCAGGTGTGAGTGGGCACCCTGTTTTATTTAAAGAATAGGGATCTATCACCTAACAACCTGTGTCCCCCCATCTGTCGCTCTGAGTTACATGTCAATCCTGAGATCGAAATGCTGGCCTCTTCTGCTCCTTGGACCTGCCTGATCCATCCTGATGCCCTATGTCTGGTTTGAGTCTCATGACATCGCCCCTGTGGAGGACCTCCCTATATAGACAGTTGAAAGTCACACTTGGAAGACGCTCTGGACACTTACAGTAATGCTTTTATGGCTAAGGACTACAGTTGACTTGCTAACTTTAGGACTGCAGTTGTCATGAACAGTTTTGCACACATCGCCACAGGTTTGCTCATTGCAGATAGATTAGGGATAAAATTAGCTCATGTTTTCAGTCATTCAAATTCTGTAAAACTGCTTTGCAACAATGTCTATTGTAAAAAAGCGCTATACAAATAAACTTGACTATCAAAGTCTGATCTTCACATGTTTGTGGAAGTGTATCATGGCATGAACAAAGGAGATTTATGAGGACCTCAGAAAAAGCATTGTTGATGCGCATCAGGCTGGAAAAGGTTACAAAATCATCTCTAAAGAGTTTGGACTCCACCAATCCACAGTAAGACAGATTGTGTACAAATGGAGGAAATTCAAGACCATTGTTACCCTCCCCAGGAGTGGTCGACCAACAAAGATCACTCCAAGAGCAAAGAGTGTAATAGTCGGCAAGGTCACAAAGGACCCCAGGGTAACTTCTAAGCAACTGAAGGCCTCTATCATATTGACTAATGTTAATGTTCATGAGTCCACCATCAGGAGAACACTGAACAACAATGGTGTGCATGGCAGGGTTGCAAGGAGAAAGCCACTGCTCTCCAAAAAGAACATTGCTGCTTGTCTGAAGTTTGCTAAAGATCATGTGGACAAGCCAGAAGGCTATTGGAAAAATGATTTGTGGACAGATGAGACCAAAATAGAACTTTTTGGTTTCAATGAGAAGCATTATGTTTGGAGAAAGGAAAGCACTGTATTCCAGCATAAGAATCTTATCCCATCTGTAAAACATGGTGGTGGTAGTATCATGGTTTGGGCCGGTTTTGCTGCATCTGGGCCAGGATGGCTTGCCATCACTGATGGAACAATGAATTCTGAATTATACCAGTGAATTCTAAAGGAAAATGTCAGGACATCTGTCCATGAACTGAATGTCAAGAGAAGGTGGGTCATGCAGCAAGACAACGACCCTAAGCACACAAGTTGTTCTACCAAAGAATGGTTAAAGAAGAATAAAGTTAATGTTTTGGAATGGCCAAGTCAAGGTCCTGACCTTAATTTAATCGAAATGTTGTGGAAGGACCTGAAGTGAGCAGTTCATGTGAGGAAACCCACCAACATCCCAGAGTTGAAGCTGTTCTGTATGGAGGAATGGGCTAAAATTCCTTCAAGCAGGACTGATCAACAGTTACCGGAAATGTTTAGTTGCAGTTATTGCTGCACAAGGGGGTCACACCAGATACTGAAAGCAAAGGTTCACATACTTTTGCCACTCACAGATATGTAATATTGGATCATTTTCTTCAATAAATAAATGAGCAAGTATAATATTTTTGCCTCATTTGTTTAACTGGGTTTTCTTTATCTACTTTTAGGACTTGTGAAAATTTGATGACGTTTTAGGTCATACTTGTGCAGAAATATAGAAAATTCTAAAGGGTTCACAAACTTTCAAGCACTACTGTGGAAATATCTATTTTGTATATCCTCCACCATGGCGGCAGTCAGCAGTTTTGGTCACGTGATTGCAAATGAAGAATATGTGTGTGTTTGTGTGTGTGGTGACCTGTGGTGGACTGGTGTCCCATCAAGCACACGTTCCTACCCCGTGGCCAGTGTTCTTCAGACAGACTTCAGATGTCTGATCAGGATAAAGCACTTGGATACAAAAAAATGTAATATTTTATCAGGAAAAAAGTCTCATAAAATATAACGTTGTCCGACTTCAGTGTGTTTTTAACCCCTTCTCGTGCATCATCTTCTAAACTTGTGGTCATGATGCATTGCGTTTGACCCTCGGCTGCGAATTTAAAGCTTGATTTGAGGCCTGTATTCACACCTTTCTTCCATTGCCATCAATCAATCACACTCATGCTCTTAATTTTGTTGTGCTCCAGAATTCAAATAAATATTTGAACACTTAAGTTAATTATTCACTCTAACAAAGATAAACTGGCTTCATTTATTTCGTCCTCACATTCAAAGTGATATTAATCAAAAGTCCTGTCTTTGATGAATGGCTTCCTTTAAGCTGTTTACTGTTGTATGGAGCAATTTATGCATGCCATCTATCAAATATGTAGGTAAGCCAATCACAGGTGGATGATTAATCAGTTAGCTGTGGAATTTTAGATGTGCCGGTTCTCTCACTCCAGATGCTAGGAGAAAGACGGTGTGTGTTTTTCTTATGATAGCCTGTTAACACGTTTAGCTCCTGCTGGCTGAGTAACAGGATGCTGCTTACACATGCGAGTGATGTTTTACATTCTCTACAACTTACACACACACACACACACAAAATGAAAGAGCATAACGGCATAAGAATAAACTGATATCAGAATTATTAGCATGAGAAAAGAGAGTAGATCAATCTGACTTTTACAGATTTAAAATTTTATATATCATTTGATAACATGCATTTTAACTACATTAGCATGAGAGCTAACAGTGTATGTATTAGCAGTGCATGTATTAGCAATAAGATTAAGAATTATTAATGGATTACAACTTTACAGTGGTGCTTAAAAGTTTGTGAACCCTTTATAATTTTCTATATTTCTGCACACAAGTCCTAAAAGAAGATAAAGAGAACCCAGTTAAACAGATGAGGCAAAATATTACACTTGCTCATTTATTTATTGAGGAAAATGATCCAATATTACATATCTGTGAGTGGCAAAAGTATGTGAACCTTTGCTTTCAGTATCTGGTGTGAGCCAATAAGTTACCCTAGGGTCCTTTGTGACCTCTCCGACTATTACACGCCTTGCTCTTGGAGTGATCTTTGTTGGCCAACCACTAATGGGGAGGGTAACAATGGTCTTGAATTTCCTCCATTTGTACACAATCTGTCTGACTGTGGATTGGTGGAGTCCAAACTCTTTAGAGGTGGTTTTGTAACCTTTTCCAGCCTGATGAGCATCAACAGCACTTTTTCTGAGATCCTCAGAAATCTCCTTTGTTCGTGCCATGATACACTTCCACAAACATTTGTTGTGAAGATCAGACTTTGATAGATCCCTGTTCTTTAAATAAAACAGGGTGCCCACTCACACCTGATTGTCATCCCATTGATTGAAAACACCTGACTCTAATTTCACCTTCAAATTAACTGCTAATCCTAGAGGTTCACATACTTTTGCCACTCACAGATATGTAATATTGGATCATTTTCCTCAATAAATAAATGACCAAGTATAATATTTGTGTCTCATGTGTTTAACTGGGTTCTCTTTATCTACTTTTAGGACTTGTGTGAAAATCTGATGATGTTTTAGGTCATATTTATGCAGAAATATAGAAAATTCTAAAGGGTTCACAAACTTTCAAGCACCACTGTATATACTACCACACTGTCACATTGAACTAAAACATAAAGTTTAGTTTTAAGCATTAATCATAATATTTAACAATAAAAATGAGAGGAAAACTTCATTTTTAATGCTAGAAACTGGACTAAAGCAACTTATTTTTTTTTTTTCGTTTGTACTCAACCAATCTATAACATTAAAAATTAGACTAAATCATAATCTTTAACTGCTTGAAACTGGACTAAAATATAACATTTTGATTTAAGTTTTGAACTAAAACATAGCATCTAAACATCTAATGCTAAAAATTTAACTAAATTTAATGCTAGAAACTGGAATAAAATCTAGCATTTGATTTTAAGCATTGAATTTGAAAAAATTGGAATATAAGGAAAAGGCAAATAAGAAAACCAGTGATTTCTAAATTTATTTGACTTGTATTTCATTGCAGGCAGTATGAACCCAAGGTATTTCATATTTTATCTGGTTAAATTAATTGCATTTGTTAATAGACATCCATTCCTGTGTTACAGACCTGCAACACAATCCAAAAAAAGTTTGGACATGGGTAATTTCGATCTAATAATGAGGAAAAACAATTAAATAATGATGTGATTTGAAACAGGTGATGTCAACAGGTGACCGTAATCATGATGTGGTACAAAATCAGTATCCAGGAAAGGCCTAGCCTTTAAGGAGCAAAGATGGGCTGAGGATCTCCAGTTTGTCAACAAATGCATGAGAAAATTATTGAAATGTTTAAAAACAATGTTTCTCGAAGAAAGATTTGACTACCTCACCCTCTATGGTTCATAACATCATTAAACAGTTCAAGGAATCTGGAAGAATTTCAGTGTGAAAAGGGTAAGGGCGCAAGCCTAAGTATAACCCCCATAATCTCTGATCCCTCAGGTGGCACTGCATCAAGAACCATCATTCATCTGTAGCTGATATAACCACATGGGCTCAGAATTACAGTAATTTGGCAAACCTTTGTCAAGCTCTATAATACAGAGTTGATACACAAATGCCAGTTAAAACTGTACTGTGTAAAATGGAAGCCTGATGTTCACGTTGTCCAGAAACACCATCAACTTTTCTGGGCTCGGCGGCATCTAGGATGGACCATCACACAGTGGAAATGTGTACTGTGGTCAGATGAATCAGTATTCCAGGTCTTTTTTTAGTAAGAAATGGACACCACATGCTCCAAACTGAAGACAAAAAGGACCATCCAGACTGTTACCAGGAACAAGTCCAAAAGCCAGGGTCTGTCTTGGTATGGGGTTGTGTTAGTGCCTTTGGCAATGGTAACTTACACTTCTGTGATGGCAGCATTAATGCAGAAAAGTCTCATCTCATTATCTCTAGCTGCTTTATCCTTCTACAGGGTAGCAGGCAAGCTGGAGCCTATCCCAGCTGACTATGGGCGAAAGGCGGGGTACACCCTGGACAAGTTGCCAGGTCATCACAGAGCTGACACATAGACACAGACAACCATTCACACCTACGGTCAATTTAGAGTCACCAGTTAACCTAACCTGCATGTCTTTGGACTGTGGGGGAAACTGGAGCACACGGAGGAAACCCACGCAGACATGGGGAGAACATGCAAACTCCACACAGAAAGGCCCTCACCGGCCACGGGGCTCGAACCCAGACCTTCTTGCTGTGAGGCAACAGCGCTAACCACTACACCACCATGCCGCTCCTGCAGAAAAGTCAGTTGAGATTTTGGAGCAACATATGCTGCCTTCAAGAGGACATCTTTTCCAGGGATATTTCAACAAGACAATGCAAAACCACATTCTGCAGACATTACAAAGGCATGGCTGTGGAAGAAGAGGGTGCCTGTCCCTTATGTCCCCAATAGAGAATGTGGGGTGAAATTTGAAATGAAAAAATATGACAATGATGTCCCCATGCTGTAGCACACCTTAAGACCTGTTTGTAGGAAGAATAGCACAAAATAACACCCAAATCGCTTCATCACTTGGTATCTTCAGTCCCTAAACATCATTTAAGTGTTGTAAGAAGGAATGGCAACATTATAAAGTGGCTCTTGGTTCTGGACTAAAACATAATATTGAGTATTCTGTCCCTCTGAGTTACATGTCAATCCTGAGATCGAGATGCTCCTCAGACCTGCCTGATCCATCCTGATGCTCTAAGTCTGGCTGGAGTCTCATCACATTGCTCCTGTGGAGGACGGCCCTATATGGACAGTCAAAAGTCGCACTTGGAAGATGGCTCTGGACACTTACAGTAATGCTTTTATGGCTGAGGACTACAGTTGACTTGCTAACTTTATGACTGCAGTTGTCAGCAACAGTTTTGCACTCAAGTTTCCATCAATGAACAGTTTATAACATCAACTAAACAGACTTCATGTCAAAACTGTTAAAAATTTTATAATCACGCTATTATCACCCAAATGAGGATGGGTTACCTTTTGAATCTGGTTCTTCTCAAGGTTTCTTCCTCATGTTGTCTGAGGGAGTTTTTCCTTGCCACCTTCACCACAGGCTTGCTCATTAGGGATAGATTAGGGATAAAATTAGCTCATGTTTACAGTCTGTCTATTGCTACAATGTCTATTGTTAAAAGCACTGTAAAACTAAACTTGATACTTGAATATTAGGCACTGGTGAATCTTTAACATTTGTTATTGGACTAAGTCCTTCCACATAAGTGTAAGAACCAAGCACTGGACCAACAACTGACAATTAACGCTAACCACTGAATCAGCTTCTGAAAATTGCACACTAACCACCAATCAAAAATCAAAGTCCTTCCCACACCACTTACAGTACCTGGTATTCCTAGGCAGTCTCCCACTCAAGTACTAACCAGGCCCAACCTGTATGGTGGCGCATCGGGCAGCGCCGATCTCCGTTTCCATAGCCCTCGGCCTCTCACCTATTACATAGCTAGGGTTATAGTGGGGGCTAGTCCTCTGGTAACCACGAGAGTTTGACTCCCCATGCACATCTGTATTGCAGCATGCCTTGCCAGATGATAGTAGGTACCATTTTTATGATGGTCTTTGGTATGACCCAACCGTGAATAGAACTCCCGATCAAGAGGTGGACAAGCTACCACTAGGCCACTAGTCAGTACACTAACCACCTAACTAGTATCTAATATTTGTCATTAAGTTACTGAGATAGTTCATGTCTTAGCATTAAATTTAAACTGCTAGTCAACTAATAATGTTTAGTGCTAAGGTTGACTGTTTCTTCCCATTAAGTGTTAGCTGAGTGAATGTTTTACATTGAGTTGAATTCCCTTGTTTAATTCAGCAAAAATACTCAACTTTCAACACTAAGTAAGGGCCACGTATTACTACATCATACATCATGACAGATTTGTCATCCTCTCCCACCAATGCCACTGAACTACCACTTAACATTGCAGACAGCTTGAAAATCCTTTACCCTTTTTATGTTCTGTAAGCCATGGTGGCACAGTAGATAGCATTGCTGCCTTACAGCTCCAACATTCAATCCTAAGCACAGATTTTTGTCTTTATGGATTTTTCTGTGTTCTCCATAAGTCTGCATGGGTTTCCTGCAGGTTCTCCGGTTTCCTCCCACTGCAAAAACCATGCTAGGAGGTGGATCTGTCTATGCTAGTTTGTCCGTAGGTGTGAATATATACAACCCCGATTCCAAAAAAGTTGGGACAAAGTACAAATTGTAAATAAAAACATTTGTCAAGTGCTACAATGTGGACTTACAGCCACAAATGCCAGTTAAAACTTTACTGTGCAAAATAAGCTTTCTGTGAACTGTGTCCAGAAGTGGAACACACAATGGAAATGTGTATTGTGTTCAGATGGACCAAAGATGAAAAGAAACATCCAGACTGTTACCAGCAACAAGTCATTAACCCAGGGTCTGTTATGGTATGGGGTTGTGTCAGTGCCCTTGGCAAAGATAACTTACACGTTGTAATGGCAGCATTGATGCAGAAAAGTGCATTGAGATTTTGGAGCAACAAATGCTGCCTTCGAGACAACATATTTTCCATTGATATTTCAACAAGACAATGCAAAAACACATTCTGCACACATTACAAAGGCATGGCTGTGGAAGAAGAGGGTGCCTGTCCCCTCTGTCCCCAATAGAGAATGTGTGGTGAATTTTGAAATGAATAATGTTATGAAGCCTCCTTACTGTTGCAAGAACTGTTTCCAGGAAAAATGGGACAAAATAAAACCAGAAATATTTCATCACTTGGTGTCTTCAGTTCCTAAACATCTTTTAAGTGTTGTGAGATGGAATTGCAACATTATAAGGTGGTAAATGCTTTACTGTCCCAACTTTTTTTTTAATGTGTTGCAAGAATCAAAATAAGTCTTTATTTAAAAAAAATAAATAAAAATAAAATTGTTAAAAATAAAGAGCGAGTTTAAAGACGCTCTTAAGCAATGAATTTTGTCTCTGTATATGTTTTCCCAAACTCAGTTGTAAGAAAGTCTCTGAAGAGCAACTTTGCTAAGAGATTCTTTGCAGCACATGTCCTCACTAAAGGTATTAGTATTTGCTAAATCCAGTCGACGAGGGCACATGGCATTTGTTTTTAACCAAAAACCAATGAAATATAATGTGCTTAAAATATGTTAATATATTGTATTGTTGTTAAACATTACATATACAACCCCGATTCCAAAAAAGTTGGGACAAAATACAAATTGTAAATGAAAACGGAATGCAATGATGTGGAAGTTTCAAAATTCCATATTTTATTCAGAATAGAACTTAGATGACATATCAAATGTTTAAACTGAGAAAATGTATCATTTAAAGAGAAAAATTAGGTGATTTTAAATTTCATGACAACAACACATCTCAAAAAAGTTGGGAAAAGGCCATGTTTACCACTGTGAGACATCCCCTTTTCTCTTTACAACAGTCTGTAAACGTCTGGGGACTGAGGAGACAAGTTACTCAAGTTTAGGGATAGGAATGTTAACCCATTCTTGTCTAATGTAGGATTCTAGTTGCTCAACTGTCTTAGGTCTTTTTTGTCGTATCTTCTGTTTTATGATGCGCCAAATGTTTTCTATGGGTGAAAGATCTGGACTGCAGGCTGGTCAGTTCAGTACCCGGACCCTTCTTCTACGCAGCCATGATGCTGTAATTGATGCAGTATGTGGTTTGGCATTGTCATGTTGGAAAATGCAAGGTCTTCCCTGAAAGAGATGTCGTCTGGATGGGAGCATATGTTGCTCTAGAACCTGGATATACCTTTCAGCATTGATGGTGTCTTTCCAGATGTGTAAGCTGCCCATGCCACACGCACTAATGCAACCCCATACCATCAGAGATGCAGGCTTCTGAACTGAGCGCTGATAACAACTTGGGTCGTCCTTCTCCTCTTTAGTCCGAATGACACGGCGTCCCTGATTTCCATAAAGAACTTCAAATTTTGATTTGTCTGACCACAGAACAGTTTTCCACTTTGCCACAGTCCATTTTAAATGAGTCTTGGCCCAGATAAGATGTCTGCACTTCTTCTCGACCATGTTTAGATATGGCTTCTTCTTTGAACTATAGAGTTTTAGCTGGCAATGGCAGATGGCACGGTGAATTTTGTTCACAGATAATGTTCTCTGGAAATATTCCTGAGCCCATTTTGTGATTTCCAATACAGAAGCATGCCTGTATGTGATGCAGTGCCGTTTAAGGGCCCGAAGATCACGGGCACCCAGTATGGTTTTCCGGCCTTGACCCTTACGCACAGAGATTCTTCCAGATTCTCTGAATCTTTTGATGATATTATGCACTGTAGATGATGATATGTTCAAATTCTTTGCAATTTTACACTGGCGAACTCCTTTCTGATATTGCTCCACTATTTGTCGGCGCAGAATTAGGGGGATTGGTGATCCTCTTCCCATCTTTACTTCTGAGAGCCACTGCCACTCCAAGATGCTCTTTTTATATCCAGTCATGTTAATGACCTATTGCCAATTGACCTAATGAGTTGCAATTTGGTCCTCCAGCTGTTCCTTTTTTGTACCTTTAACTTTTCCAGCCTCTTATTGCCCTTGTCCCAACTTTTTTGAGATGTGTTGCTGTCATGAAATTTCAAATGAGCCAATATTTGGCATGAAATTTCAAAATGTCTCACTGTCGACATTTGATATGTTGTCTATGTTCTATTGTGAATACAATATCAGTTTTTGAGATTTGTAAATTATTGCATTCCGTTTTTATTTACAATTTGTACTTTGTCCCAACTTTTTTGGAATTGGGGGTTGTATGAACATGGTGCCCAGGTATGGAGTGGGGGTCTCATCCAGGGTGTCCTCCTGCTTCTCGGTGAGTGTTCTCCAAATAGGCTCAGAATCCAAGACCCCAACCAGGAAACCAAATCGCAACCATAAACAGTGCAGTAGCTGGTGCCAAACTACTGAATTAATTTGAGTTTTAAAGGGTTTTTTTTCATAATAGACACTGTGTAGTACTGATATATATATTGCTGTTAAGAGCAGTGAATAGGATCACATATTTGTTGAGCTGGATGTTTGATTTTGTGCAGTCAGAGCACAGTGAAGCCTCATTCGAGCTCCATTAAAGCAGCAGCGAGGGGGCGGATGGAGGACTGCAGACGTGGGATGCAGCCAAAGCACTGATGTTTAGCACATTCCTCTCAGAAACATGCACCGTGCCCATGGAGTTGTGTGTGTTTGTGCTTTTCAATCTCTCTACAATTCCATTTGTCATCAGGTAAAAGCTCTTTCTCATTGCATGGCGATTTATGGTTGACAGTAAATGTGCCACTTTAATGTGCTGATGTGTGTGTTTATATCTTCTACTACAAAGAACATACAGGGTGTTTCAAAAGTTTTGATATCATTTGCCAGTTCTTGTTCAATTGAGCTTGTGTGGAAACAGGTCAAAATTTTATGTTTAATGTTTTTTGTTTTTATCTTTTTAGGTATAGAAATGCCATTCACTGGAAAAGAAAAGGCATTTTGTGTGTTAGAGTCCGCTCGAACACAATCGAACAAGGCTTTGCAGCGTGCATTCATGAGAGAATTCTCTAAAAATGCGCCAACTGCAATGCAGATTTGGACATGATACAAAAAGTTCAAAGTGGAAGGCTGTGTGTGCAGGGCAAAAGGATCTGGACGACCACCAGCATTGGAAGAGACGGTCGAGCGAGCGGGTTCGCGAATATTGAAAATCTGTGAAATCGTTCATGGAATCCGCATCCCTTTTGAATTTCATATTCAAATTTTGAGGAATAAATCTTATATTGCTCAACATTAAGCCTGTTCAGTTTCATTTGCCTAGACTATATAGTTTCCAGAATATTTACATCTCAAATAATATAAATTTTTTTGAAACACCATGTATAGACCACTACCGCTGACGTCACCACTACTGGAAGTGATAGCACTCTTTGCCATATTGGAAGACCAACAAACTTGTGGTTCGGGGGAAATAACGTCAGCGGTAAGTGAACCCATGAGAATAAAATGGAGTGGCAAACGACTTAAACAAACAAATCTGAGGTGTTTTATTTATGATTTATTGACCCAACAGTAGACTTGAAAGAAACCTATGGTACGTGAGACTTGGGGGGAGATGATGGCTAGTCTGTGCATGGTCTGTGGACATGGCAGATTATTTCATAACCCTGAAGCCTCCTGAAAGTAAGCAATATGTAGAGAAACTGACTCTGATTGATGGTTTTGACCCTTACAGTCATGCTGGGGCTGAGTGGGAGCAAGATATTGACATCTTGCCAGCTGTGACCTTTCCAGACATAGTAAATTATCTGGTATTCTCACCAAGTGCCTACACCATGGACAGGCCTACAAAAGCCTGGATGCTTATAATCAGTTTGTGTGTGGTTGGGTCCGTCATGTGTATGCCATGATGAAGAATGAAAATAATCTTGTGAAATGCAAGGTAATTTTCTAATCTTTTATTCAGATTAAAAAAGTAAAATAAATTTCCCATGGGAACTAGATTAAATTATTTTTATGCTTATCAGTAGCAGCACGAGAATGCTCAACAAAAATAAATAATCTCCAGTAAAAATAACCACGGGCGGCACGGTGGTGTAGTGGTTAGCACTGTCGCCTCACAGCAAGAAGGTCCTGGGTTCGAGCCCCGTGGCTGGCGAGGGCCTTTCTGTGTGGAGTTTGCATGTTCTCCCCGTGTCCGCGTGGGTTTCCTCCGGGTGCTCCGGTTTCCCCCACAGTCCAAAGGCATGCAGGTTAGGTTAACTGGTGACTCTAAATTGACCGTAGGTGTGAATGTGAGTGTGAATGGTTGTCTGTGTCTATGTGTCAGCCCTGTGATGACCTGGCGACTTGTCCAGGGTGTACCCCGCCTTTCGCCCGTAGTCAGCTGGGATAGGCTCCAGCTTGCCTGCGACCCTGTAGAAGGATAAAGCGGCTAGAGATAATGAGATGAGATGAGATATGTACCTGGCTTATTTTTATTTGTAAGACAAGGTACTGCCTTAATGATGATGATGATGATGATGATGATGATGCAGAGGAATTGAAATTATGAAATAAATTTTATTTAGTTTTGTCTAAATTACAAAATTCTCGATAAAGTTTCTGGATGACACGCATTCATCACATTTCACCTATTGATTTCTTCCTGTTTACAAGATTATTATTGAATTTCTCAAAAAAATGTTAATGATTGTATTTATGATATTAAAAAACAGGGAATGTTTTGCTGATTAAACAATAAAGCAATTATTTTACAGCAAAATGTTCCTGTATAAGTCTGTCTTTGTGTGTATTCATGGCAAAACAATCATTTTAAATCTAACATCATCCAAAGACTAGATTTTTTTGTTCAGTTGTAGTTTTATTGATTATGGAGATTTACACATATTAAATTAGATTTGCATGAAAAAATGTCAATAACAAAATTCGAATATAAAAAAGAAATTATATTTGTAAGAATATAATCAATCAACTAGTAAATGTTAATTATGATATTGATTGCTTTATATTTAATCTTTTTCCAATGACTAAGTCATAAGATATAATTAACAGTTATTCCATGAAATCAAGTCGTACATGAGCTGACGCGCCTCATTGACTATAAGCCATGTGTGACCTCAAACCTAGTGTGATACACTCTCTCAAACTCCTAGGTTACCAAGAGCAAGAGTAAGGCACACAGGAAACCGATAAATGCTGACACAATACAAATATTTATTTTGTTGCAATAGGATATAAAAGTAGCCAGTCTCTACAACGAGATGGAAAGAAGGGGTTCACAGTTTATTAATTTAATAGTTAAAAGCTGTAGAGATAAATATTCTTCTCACAGAAGAGACAATACAATAGGAAATGTGTGCAATAGGCTCTGATGATATGTTTGGCAGGGCACCCACAACTTGGCTTAAAGTGCACAGGAGAGAGTGTAAGCAACTAACAGGGTGATCACTAGGAGTTCTACCTCACCAGTTCAGTTCACACCAATATCAAAGAAAAAAAGAGATTCAAATCTCATCATCTCTAGCCGCTTTATCCTGTTCTACAGGGTCTCAGGCAAGCTGGAGCCTATCCCAGCTGACTATGGGCGAAAGGCAGGGTACACCCTGGAGAAGTCGCCAGGTCATCACAGGGCTGACACATAGACACAGACAACCATTCACACCCACATTCACACCTACGGTCAGTTTAGAGTCACCAGTTAACCTAACCTGCATGTCTTTGGACTGTGGGGGAAACCGGAGCACCCAGAGGAAACCCACGCGGACACGGGGAGAACATGCAAACTCCACACAGAAAGGCCCTCGCCGGCCACGGGGCTCGAACCCGGACCTTCTTGCTGTGAGGCGACAGCGCTAACCACTACACCACCGTGCCGCCCCAGAGATTCAAATCAAAAGATATAAAACACACACACACATTGGATGGCATAAACCAGTTCAAACTGTATGCAAAGTATCACCTCAAACCATAAGCACAACAATCCAGGGTGAGGAGGCTCCCTAATGACCAGTACTAGGCTCACATACCCTAATGTAACAAAGCTTGAATAATGGGCCTACTGGCCTAAGTGCAGGGGCAAGCCCCAACAGATACACGAAGGCTATGAGAACCTACTGTCAACTAAGCCACTACAACTCGGCCATAGACTCATATGAACAAGATGTATGATCTCCCATATGGAATATGTTCTGTCTAAATGGACCCGGGTAGATTACGCATAGTGGAGATGGACACTCAGTATAAAAAAAATATCAAAAGGGATTCAACTAATAAAAAAAATGAAACAAAACACGAAACAAAACAAAACAAAACCAAGCAAAACAAAAACAGTGACTGTTGACACTACTGGCACCGCTGTTCCTGTTCCGCGATAATGTGGCGATAATGTTACGCAGCTCAGCTAGGGCTTCCTACCCAAGACACTGCAACACAATCCCCCATCAGTGCAACTTGCACCTGGCAATGGCAACAATACAAAGGCACCGCCAGCGAAGGCCCACGTCTGGTTACATCTCTGGTTCCTCGCAGTTACGCGCTACATCTTGGGGTTGGCACAGGTTTAATCGCCTCATGTGACTTAACTTGAGAAGATTATAATGTTGCGTTGCATTGCTGAAGTCAGTAAAAGAGCCATTCCACCGAATCGGTGCCATTTCCGTCCCTAGAAAATTATATGTATAAATGCACATAAAAATGTACTTTAAAATACATTTCCTTATTACGCAGAATGTCCTGCACATTGATCTGATTTCAAATTTAAGATATATAATTGTAAGGATTAATAAAAACTACCTAAAACACTGAAAAATAGCATGTGTTACCTGTCCCCGCACTCTAACTTTATACTTAACTATGAAATATTATGATTAAAATCCTTCAGAAACAGTATTTCTTTTGCACTGTTGTGTGACTCCATATCCTATCCATGGTTTAAATATATTTTTTTCATAAGAAACCCACAATATCTTAGTTAAAATACACATTTTAGTTGTGTCCCTGGGTTTTCACTCAGTCCTGTTACCCAAATATATTACCCCATCTGACAAATTTGGAACATTCCATAAGTCACATGCTCAACAGGAAGTTACATCAGTTGTGTCTTCTGAAGGCCATGGGAAGACCAAAAGTTAGTTCTCTCATTTACTTTTCTGTATATTTGATGATTTTTTAACTTTGACTGATAAGGTCAATGTCAACATACTGTCCTGTTACTTAAATTATTTCTTAGATGATATTTGTTTATTTTAAAAATACAGATTTTTGGTAAATCACTAGAATGTGCTAAGTGTGGTCATGCTATTAGTGATGACGCCATGTGGCTTAATTCCATGTATTAGCTAATCCTAGGCTAAAAACTCAGTCCTGTTACTTTCAGAGTTTTGGTAACAGGACTGAAAAAAATGCAGCCATCTTTGATTTCCAAACCTTGCAAAAAAATAAATTACGTAGCCTGAGGTTGACCAATACACATTTTGAATAGTTAAACATGTGTGTTATTATAATCAGTGTTGAAAAGATATAACAAATTAAGTTTAATTTGGGAGTGGTACAACAAGCAAATGGCACCCATTCGGTGGAATGTCCCAAATGCAACTAGTGCACAGCGAGTACTCCAGCACAGGTGCTGCCATTTGTTGCTGGCGAACACTAACGACACCACACGATACTTTGCCTTACGGCACGAAACTTTATGCTCCCACGACTGACTATTGTCAAAATAAAAGCCACCCTTCCCCAACCTAGCCAACTGCTGGCTACATCTGTATGACGAGATAGAGTGGAATAGCTGTTTTATTCTATCCACATTCACTGGATTTTGAGAAACTGAGCTTTTTACTTTTATTTTTTGCACTTTTTGATAAATAAAAACTTTATACAAAATGCCTGACAAAATCATTTCTGCTTAGAATGTAAAGAAACTGGGGAAATGACAGTAGCAATTTGCAAAAAATGCTATAATAATAATTCTTGAAAAATAAAATTTAAAAAAGATACATTCTTACCATCAAATATTTTTATTCCATATTTTGTTGCTTTTTTTTGTATTTTGGAGGTTTTTGTTTTCGAATACAGTTTTTATTTCATCCTCAGTTGATTCAGCAACACACTCTGCCATTTTGTTTTTCTCTACTCATGGTATATGAGCTGATATCCTAGTAGTAGAGTAGCCAATCAGAGTGCGTGATTGCTCATATCCAGTGAATGTGGATAGAATAATCATAGTTATTCTTGAATTGGGGATGTTATAAGCCTTATTGATGGGTCATAAGCTCAGCAAATAAATATAATAAAAATATGAAAACTTGAATATAAATGCAATTGTAGGCTCCTAGAGCTATACAATTTATAATGTTTAAAATCTTTTAACACCATGTAATAGGTTTGGGGTTGGGTGGAGCATTGAGGAATTAATATCTATCATGGCTTCAATACACCAATCAGCCATAACATTATGACCACAGACAGGTGAAGTAAATAACATTGATTATCTCATTACAATGGCATCTGTCAAGGGGTGGGATACAGGCTTGTAGTGCTTGAGTCCAGGACTCAGACTAGAGTCCGACTCGTGCCCGAATTTTAAGGACTCATGACTTGACTTGGACTTGAGCACTGATGACTCAGACTCAGACTTGAACTCGTGCATTAACTGCATTCAGACTCTTAAATTGGAGGCGAGGACTCTGATTTTTTCTTTATTTTTTGTAACATGCCATAACAATTTGGCATAAGATATTTATGTTTGTATTAATTTCGTGCAAGAGTGTCACACCTGTGCGACTTGGCACATGCATCAGATAGACTCACAGGCATGCTCTGGACAGCACGTGCGCCAAGTGGACTCTCATGCGCATGCCGTAAGCGACTCACACCTGCACAGGATTAAGGCACAATCAGTGAGCCGATATAAAAACTGTGAAAACACTTACTTTGAGAAGTATTGAGTTGCGTTGCTGACAGATTACCAAGCCTTGTTTGGTTTCCTGATCCCTGATTTCCTGTTTCTTGTCTTTGATTCTGCCAAGTCTATGATAGCCTGTTTGTGCCTTGCTTGACCTATTGCCTGTTTCACTGTTTTACGATTTTCCCTGCCATTCTGGATTATTTACCTGTCTTCACTTGCATTAATAAACATACCTTCTGCACTCACATCCGTCTCCCAACCATCTCTGATGGAATACTTTGCACTCCCTGATAAAGAGAATGCACATTCACCTGTTCAGACGTCATGTTCAGGAACAAACTAATGTTAATGGTGCTGAAACAGCCACCGTCAAATGGTGTGGTTGGAGTCTTATTCTCAGACTCAACATTTTTTTTAATGACTTGGACTTGACTCGGACTTGAACACTGGGGACTTGAGACTGGACTCGGACTTGAGGTTTAGTGACTCGACTACAACACTGGTGGGATATATTAGGCAGCAAAAGAACAGTCAGTTCTCGAAGTTGATGTGTTGGAAGCAGGAAAAATGGGCAAGCGTAAGGATCTGAGGGACTTTGACAAGGGCCAAATTGTGATGGCTAGATGACTGGGTCTGAGCATCTACAAAATGGCACATCTTGTGGAGTGTTCCTGGTATGTAGTGGTTAGTACCTACCAAAAGTGGTCCAAGGAAGGACAACTGGTGAACCAGCGACAGGGTCATGGGTGTCGAAGGCTCATTGATTTGCATGGGGCACAAAAGCTAGAACATATGGTCCGATCCCACAGAAGAGCTACTGTAGCACAAACTACTGAAAAAGTTAATGCTAGCTAAAAACAGAAAGGTGTCAGCAGAAATTTGGCATTCAGATTTAGTACTATCCTAGGTTCAAGTGATTTGATTTTGATGTTGATAACATGTGGCTTGGCGGAGGTATGTACTCTACCAAGTGCCCTTCTATTTTTTTTGTTATACTGGAAGTGATCCCTCACTATGAGTCAAGTAAAAGTTAATTCTCATGCCATGTGGTGCATAGGGCAGCGCCGATCTCCGTTTCCATAGCCCTCGGCCTCTCGCCTATTACATTGCAAGGGTTACAGTGGGGGGCTAGTCCTTTGGTAACTGTGAGATTTTGACTCCCCACTCACACCTGTATTGCAGCGTGTCTTGCCAGACGGCAGTAGGTACCATTTTTATGATGGTAATTGGTATGACCCAACCGTGAATAGAACTCACGGTCACCCGACCGTGAATAGAACTGATCGAGAGGCGGACACGCTAACCACTAGGCCAAGTCGCGATCCCGCAATGTGAGTAACTGAGATTAATAAGGTATATGCAAACATATTTTATTGATTTAAATTCAAATCATTGGTAGTTTTGCATTTATATTTCCTTTAACTCTGTCATGGCATGCTGTGTTTTAATTAGAAAATAATTACTACATAAATCAAACTGAATTCATAAAATTCATTTATGCTATCACATGTAATCTCATAATACTTTATGGTTTATTAGACAGAGCCATAATCTTATCTTTTAACTGTCTGTTTAGCACAAATGTCTCTCTATGTTGGTTTACCTCTCTGCCCGTGTTAGTATGATGATGAGATCAGCGATGGCATTTTGGCTTGTCTCTTCCTGACAAGTCTGTTTCACATGGCAGTCCTTCAACTGTGCTTGAATAAATATATAAAGAACTGTCAACAGATGGGCTTTTTCTACAGTGCAGTAAAAAGTGATGAGAGAAAAGACGTCTTCGAGTGAAGGAATTAATTTATGTTGTGTCAGAACCCCCCCAGAAATCTGAAATTGTCACTGACAATTTTGAGTCTTCATCTATTTCAAACGTAAGCTGGCAACCTTAACGTTAACAGTCTCGCGCCATTTGCCTCGTGCCAAGTGACAATCGCCTCGTGACATTCACCTAGTGCTATTTGCCTCACGCTGAGTGACAATCGACTCGTGCCATTTGACTACTGTAGACAAATGTTCTTTTCATTTCCTTGTCATTGCTTTCTATCAATTAACAAATTAAAAAGGATGAACAGGCAATAATTATGGTTTGGGATTTTTTATTTTTTTATTTTACTAGACAGCTGGATGAGTTGTTTTCTCCCCCCATCCCCCATCTGTTCCTCTGAGTTACATATCAATCCTGAGATTGAGATGCTGACCTCTTCTGCTCCATGGGCCTGCCTGATCCATCCTGATGCCCTACGTCTGGCTGGAGTCTCATCACATCGCCTCTGTGGAGGACGGCCGCATATGGATAGTCAAAAGTCACACTTGGAAGATGCTCTGGATGGTTACAGTAATGCTTTTATGGCTGAGGACTAGAGTTGACTTGCTAACTTTAGGACTGCAGTTGTCATGAACAGTTTTGCACTCAAGTTTCCAGTTTATAATATCAGCTAAACAGACTTCATGTTAAAACTGTTCTAATCACTCTATCTGTTATCACCCAAATGAGGATGGGTTCCCTTTTGAGTCTGGTTCCTCTCAAGGTTTCTTCCTCATGTTGTCTGAGGGAGTTTTTCCTTGCTACTGTCACCACGAGCTTGCTCATTGGAGATAGACTAGACTAGGGATAGACTAGGGATAAAATTAGCTCATGTTTAAAGTCATAAAAATTCTGTAAAGCTGCTTTGAGACAATGTCTATTGTTAAAAGCACTAAAAAAAATAAACTTGACTTATATACATTATAAATTGTACACATTTATAATTTTCTATAAAGTTTGTGTACTTTCTAATCACATTGTCTGTTATCACCCAAATGAGGATGGGTTCCCTTTTGAGTCTGGTTCTGCTCAAGGTTTCTTCCTCATGTCATCTGAGGGAGTTTTTCCTTGCCACCGTTGCCACAAGCTTGCTCATTGGGGATCGATTAGGGATAAAATTAGCTCATGTTTAAAGTAATTAAAATTCTGTAAAGCTGCTTTGTGACAATGTCTATTGTTAAAAGCGCTATAAAAATAAACTTGACCAGATATGCTGTACAATATAGTGTTCATTTCTTCATGATCTTATATTTCCAACTGCAAATAAAAAAAGAACCTTAAAAATGATAATACATTTGTCAGTTATATTTTGTACAAATACTTGACAATTACAACTTTGCTCACAACTTTCCTGAAATATTTACAACAACGCAAATATTCACAGAATCACTCCACAGACAGTTCCCACTACACACACACAGTTCTGTAATGTTACTCTTCTTACAAGACATTTACACCACATCCAATCTACACTTTCACGGCACGATTTACCAGTTACACTTTTTAAAAGCCTCACGACAACTTATTACATATTGACAACCAAATCTGATACAGTTTTTAAAGCGAACTTTCTTGTTATGTTTCATTTTATACAAACTCCATCTGTTTGCCATTTATTTCCATGACAGTATGCACTGAAGATTATTGATGTTATCTTTTGACTCTTAAAGTCACCACCAAAAGCTGTAGTCTCCGGCTCGATAGATTGATAATGTACGCCATTCCTCGTACGCGGACTGTCTTTGGTGAAAGTGCCTTTAAAGCATTCGCACCCTCATCCTGGTATAAATTACAGAGTCATCTTAAATTGGATTACCTCCCAAGTATCAAGTTTCAAATCAAATCAAGTTTATTTGTACAGCGCTTTTAACAATAAACATTGTCGCAAAGCAGCTTTACAGAATTTGAACGACTTAAAACATGAGCTAATTTTATCCCTAATCTATCCCCAATGAGCAAGCTTGTGGCGACGGTGGCAAGGAAAAACTCCCTCAGACGACATGAGGAAGAAACCTCGAGAGGAACCAGACTCAAAAGGGAACCCATCCTCATTTGGGCAACAACAGACAGCCTGACTATAATATTAACAGTTTTAACAGGTATAACCCTCAACTGTCCTCATGGGGCCGTCCTTCACAGGAGTGGGGCAATAAAACTCCGACCAGACACAGGGCACCAGGATGGATCAAGCAGGTCCGAGGGGCAGAAGAGGCCAGCATCTCAATCCCAGAATCAACATGTAACTCAGAGGGACAGATGGGGGGGGGGGGGGGGGGGGAGAAAACACGTTGTTAGGTATGCCCTAAAAATGACAAGTATTAAATCTGTGTGGTAGGCTCGCAGAGACGAGAGTCTTTACATCAGGCATGACACACAATGGCATGTTAATATGGTAAAAAATATATCATGACCTGCTCTGGCTGGATGCTTGATTGGGTGATGGGAGCACACTCCTCAGCAATGATGAGATGCAGATGGGACCCTTAGGCCTGGCCAAGACAATTCAGTTACATTTCACCGGGTCTGGGACATGCGACAGAATGTCTGACGGCCGATTCCCTGCAGGCTACGATAGCCAGTCGAGGTCCCCACCGTCTCCACCAAAAGATTTCCTGTTGACTCCATGTAACTCAGAGGGACAGATTTGGGGGGGGGGAAAGAAAACACAGGTGGTTAGGTATGCCCAATGTCACCTGAATAAGTAGGAACAGTATACATATTGCACCGAGTACAAGCAGGGACTCCGGCAACTAACTATGACAGCATAACTAAAAGGAGAGAGCCAGAAGGTAACACAGGCATGAGGGAGCCCCGGGACATAAAGCAGCCAGCCACTGCACTGCACTGCAAGTATGGAAGATTTTAAAGCTAGGCTCAAGGACTATTTGACTACTGAATGCACATGTCCTCTTACTGAATGCAGCTGGTGATTATAATGTAATGATGTGATTTGCCAATTTGTTTTAACTGTTTTTATGTTTGTTTTGTTGGTTTTTCAATTGTGTACTTTATGTGGACCGACTGTGCTGCTCTCTTGGCCAGGATCCCCTTGCAAAAAGAGATTCTGAATCTCAGTGTGATTATTCATGGTTAAATAAAGGTAAAGAAGATTGTGTTTACTCCCAAAAGTATCTGTACATGACCTACTGCTGACGAAATTAGTGCATTAAAAACTGAAAATGACCAACATGACCTTGGAAAGTAGGTCAAAGGTCAAATCTGACAGTTGATTCAGTTAGAATGGGTGTATATTTGGGGTAGTTTACTATAGCATGTTATGAGCCAAAAACATTATTTCATGGTGAAATTTACATTTTTGTCTATTTTGATCGTTTTTCAGACTTTTGACCTTAGAGAAACATGCAATTTGACAGTATGAATAGAAAGAGCATACAGTGCCTTAAAAAGTATTCATACCCCTTGAACTTTTTCACATTTTTCCACCTTACAACCACAAACTTAAAAGTTTTTTATTGAGATTTTATGTGATAACACAGAGTAGCACATAATTGTGAAGAGAAATGAAAATGATAAATGGTCTTCAAAATTTTATACAAATAAAAATCTGAAAAATGTGGTGTGCATTACAGACCCATCTCATCTCATTATCTCTAGCCGCTTTATCCTTCTACAGGGTCACGAGCAAGCTGGAGCCTATCCCAGCTGACTATGGGCGAAAGGCAGGGTACACCCTGGACAAGTCGCCAGGTCATCACAGGGCTGACACATAGACACAGACAACCATTCACACTTACATTCACACCTACGGTCAATTTAGAGTCACCAGTTAACCTAACCTGCATGTCTTTGGACTGTGGGGGAAACCGGAGCACCCGGAGGAAACCCACGCGGACACGGGGAGAACATGCAAACTCCGCACAGAAAGGCCCTTGCCGGCCACGGGGCTCGAACCCAGGACCTTCTTGCTGTGAGGCGACAGCGCTACCCACTACACCACCGTGCCGCCCCATTACAGACCCTTTCCAAAAAATTAGAATGTCATGGAAAAGTTGCTTAATTTCCATAATTCCATTCAAAACGTTAAACTTTCATAGATTATAGATTCAGGGCCCACAATTTAAATGATTTCAAGTATTTATTTGTTTATTTTTACATAATTTGGGCTTCCAGCTCATAAAACCCACAAAAACAGGAATTCAAAAAATTAGAATACTGTGAACAAATCAGCCCAAATTTTGCAGGGCATGAAAGTTTTAAACTGAGTGTCACACACTAATCATCTACTAAACTCAAAGCACCTGCACAGGTTTCCCCAGGTTTCATTAAATTGCTTCAGTTTGGTTCAATTGTCTCAGGTCAGTTCAATATGGGGAAGACTGCAGACTTGACAACTGGCCAGAAGACCATCATTGATACCCTCCATAGGATGGGTAAGCCACAAAAGTTCATAGCTAAGGAGGCTGGATGTTCACAGACTGCTGTGTCCAAGCATATCAATGGAAAGTTTAGTGGAAGGGCAAAATGTGGCAGGAGAAGATGCACCAGCAAAAGAGATGACCGTAGGCTTCAGCGGATTATCAAACAGAGAAGATTCAAGAATCTGGCAGAGATCCAGAAAGAGTGGAATGAGACGGGAGTCACAGCTTCAAAAACCACCACATTCAGACACATCCGGGAGATGGGCTACAACTGTCGGGTTCCTCGGGTCAAGCCACTTCTGAACCTGAGCCAACGTAGGAAGCGTCTCAACTGGGCCAAGGAGAAGAAGGACTGGACTGTTGGCCAGTGGTCCAAGGTCCTCTTTTCCAATGAAAGTAAAGTGTGCCTTTCGTTCGGGAATCAAGGTCCAAGGGATTGGAGGAAGACGGGTGAGGAACAGAACCCAAGCTGCTTGAGGTCCAGTGTGAAATATCCAGTCAGTCATGATTTGGGGTGCAATGTCCGGTGCAGGTGTTGGTAAACTCTGCTTTCTTAAATACAAGGTCACCGCAACAGTCTACCAGAATGTTTTAGAGGACTTCATGATTCCTTCTGCTGAGGATCTGTATGGAGATGCAGATTTCATCTTCCAGCAGGACCTGGCCCCTGCCAATACCGCCAGAAGCACCAAAACCTGGTTTGATGCCCATGCCATCACAGTGCTTGACTGGCCAGCCAACTCACTGGACCTAAACCCCATTGAGAATCTATGGGGTATTCTCAAGAGGAAAATGAGGGGCACCAGACCCAACAACAAAGAAGAGCTGACAGCAAGCATCAAGGAAATCTGGGCTTCCATAACTCCCAGGCAATGCCACAGGCTGATTACCTCAATGCCACATCGCATCGAGGCAGTGATTAAGGCAAAGAGATTCCCAACCAAGTATTGAAGATTGACATATCATTTTGAAAGTACCATATTTTGATTGATTTGATGTGATCCTAATTTCTCTTTTTTTTCTGCAAAAACTGAGAAGTAAATGGTGATTTGTTCACAGTATTCTAATTTTTTGAATTCCTGTTTTCATGGGTTTTATGAGCTGGAAGCCCAAATTATGTACAACCCTGATTCCAAAAAAGTTGGGACAAAGTACAAATTGTAAATAAAAACGGAATGCAATAATTCACAAATCTCAAAAACTGATATTGTATTCACAATAGAACAGACAACATATCAAATGTCGAAAGTGAGACATTTTGAAATGTCATGCCAAATATTGGCTCATTTGAAATTTCATGACAGCAACACATCTCAAAAAAGTTGGGACAGGGGCAATAAGAGGCTGGAAAAGTTCAAGGTATAAAAAAGGAACAGCTGGAGGACCAAATTGCAACTCATTAGGTCAATTGGCAATAGGTCATTAACATGACTGGGTATAAAAAGAGCATCTTGGAGTGGCAGTGGCTCTCAGAAGTAAAGATGGGAAGAGGATCACCAATCCCCCTAATTCTGCGCCGACAAATAGTGGAGCAATATCAGAAAGGAGTTCGACAGTGTAAAACTGCAAAGAGTTTGAACATATCATCATCTACAGTGCATAATATCATTAAAAGATTCAGAGAATCTGGAAGAATCTCTGTGCGTAAGGGTCAAGGCCGGAAAACCATACTGGATGTCCGTGATCTTCGGGCCCTTAGACGGCACTGCATCACATATGGGCATGCTCCTGTATTGGAAATCACAAAATGGGCTCAGGAATATTTCCAGAGAACATTATCTGTGAACACAATTCACCGTGCCATCCGCCATTGCCAGCTAAAACTCTATAGTTCAAAGAAGAAGCCGTATCTAAACATGATCCAGGAGTGCAGACGTCTTCTCTGGGCCAAGGCTCATTTAAAATGAACTGTGGCAAAGTGGAAAACTGTTCTGTGGTCAGACGAATCAACATTTGAAGTTCTTTATGGAAATCAGGGACGCCATGCCATTCGGACTAAAGAGGAGAAGGATGACCCAAGTTGTTATCAGTGCTCAGTTCAGAAGCCTGCATTTCTGATGGTATGGAGTTGTATTAGTGCGTGTGGCATGGGCAGCTTACACATCTGGAAAGACACTATCAATGCTGAAAGGTATATCCAGGTTCTAGAGCAACATATGCTCCCATCTAGACGACGTCTCTTTTAGGGAAGACCTTGCATTTTCCAACATGACAATGCCAAACCACATACTGCATCAATTACAGCATCATGGCTGCGTAGAAGAAGGGTCCGGGTACTGAACTGGCCAGCCTGCAGTCCAGATCTTTCACCCATAGAAAACATTTGGCACATCATAAAACGGGAGATATGACAAAAAAGACCTAAGACAGTTGAGCAACTAGAATCCTACATTAGACAAGAATGGGTTAACATTCCTATCCCTAAACTTGAGCAACTTGTCTCCTCAGTCCCCAGACATTTACAGACTGTTGTGAAGAGAAAAGGGGATGTCTCACAGTGGTAAACATGGCCTTGTCCCAACTTTTTTGAGATGTGTTGTTGTCATGAAATTTAAAATCACCTAATTTCTCTTTAAATGATACATTTTCTCAGTTTAAACATTTGATATGTCATCTATGTTCTATTCTGAATAAAATATGGAATTTTCTAACTTCCACATCATTGCATTCCGTTTTTATTTACAATTTGTACTTTGTCCCAACTTTTTTGGAATCGGGGTTGTAAAAATAAACAAATAAATACTTGAAATCATTTAAATTGTGGGCCCTGAATCTATAATCTATGAAAGTTTAACTTTTTGAATGGAATTATGGAAATTAAACAACTTTTCCATGATATTCTAATTTTTTGGAAAGGGTCTGTAGTATTCAGCCCCCTGTACTCTGATACCTCTAAATACAATCCAGTGCAATCAATTGCCTTCAGAAGTCATCTAATTAGTTAATAGAGTCCTACTGTGTGTAATTTACTCTCAACATAAATACACTTGTTCTGTGAAGGCCTCAGTGGTTTGTTAGGAGAACACTGAAGAACAAACAGCATCATGAAGACCAAAGAACTCACCAGACAGGTCAGGGATAAAGTTCTGGAGAAGTTTAAAGCAGGGTTAGGTTATAAAAAATAATCCCAAGCTCTGAACATCTCAAGAAGCACTGCTCAATCCATCATTCAAAATGGAAAAAGTATGGCACAACTACAAACCTACCAAGACATGGCCATCCACCTAAACTGACAGAGCGAGCAAGAAGAGCACTGGTCAGAGAAGCAGCCAAGAGGCCCATGATCACTCTGGAGGAGCTGCAGAAATCCACAGCTCAGGTGGGAGAATGTGTGCACAGGACAACTATAAGTCGTACACTCCATAAATCTGGCCTTCTTGGAAGAGTGGCAAGAAGAAAACCATTGTTGAAAGACAGGCATAAGAAGTCCCGTTTGCAGTTTGCCAGAAGCCATGTAGGGGACACAGCAAACACGTGAAAGAAGGTGCTTTGGTCAGATGAGACCAAAGTTGAACTTTTTGGCCTAAATGCAAAGTGCTATGTGTGGCAGAAAACTAACACTGCTCATCACCCTGCACACACCATCCCCACTGTGAAACATGGTGGTGGCAGCATCATGCTATGGGGATGCTTTTCTTCAGCAGGGACAGGGAAGCTGGTCAGAGTTGATGGGAAGATGGATGGAGTTAAATACAGGGCAATCCAGGAAGAAAACCTGTTGGAGGCTGCAAAAGACTTGAGACTGGGAAGGAGATTCACTTTCCAGCAAGACAATGACCCTAAACATACAGCCAGAGCTACAATGGAATGGTTTAGATCAAAGAATATTCATGTATTAGAATGACCCAGTCAAAGTCCAGACCTAAATCCCACTGAGCATCTGTGGCAAGACTTGAAAATTGCTGTTCACAGTCCAGATCTTTCACCCACAGAAAACATTTGGCGCATCATGAAACAGAAGATATGACAAAAAAGACCTAAGACAGTTGAGCAACTAGAATCCTACATTAGACAAGAATGGGTTAACATTCCTATCCCTAAACTTGAGCAACTTGTCTCCTCAGTCCCCAGACGTTTACAGACTGTTGTAAAGAGAAAAGGGGATGTCTCACAGTGGTAAACATGGCCTTGTCCCAACTTTTTTGAGATGTGTTGTTGTCATGAAATTTAAAATCACCTAATTTTTCTCTTTAAATGATACATTTTCTGTTTAAACATTTGATATGTCATCTATGTTCTATTCTGAATAAAATATGGAATTTTGAAACTTCCACATCATTGCATTCCATTTTTATTTACAATTTGTACTTTGTCCCAACTTTTTTGGAATCGGGGTTGTAGATAAAGAGAACCCAGTTAAACAAATGAGATGAAAATATTATATTTGGCTATTTATTTATTGAGGAAAATGATCCAATATTACATATCTGTGGCAAACGTATGTGAACCTCTAGGATTAGCAGTTAATTTGAAGGTGAAATTAGAGTCAGGTGTTTTCAATCAATGGGATGACAATCAGGTGTGGGTGGGCACCCTGTTTTATTTAAAGAACAGGGCTCTATCAAAGTCTGATCTTCACAACACATGTTTGTGGAAGTGTATCATGGCATGAACAAAGGAGATTTCTGAGGACCTCAGAAAAAGCATTGTTGATGCTCATCAGGCTGGAAAAGGTTACAAAACCATCTCTAAAGAGTTTGGACTCCACCAATCCACAGTCAGACAGATTGTGTACAAATGGAGGAAATTCAAGACCATTGTTACCCTCCCCAGGAGTGGTCTACTAACAAGGATCACTCCAAGAGCAAGGCGTGTAATAGTTGGTGAGGTCACAAAGGACTCCAGGGTAATGTCTAAGCAACTGAAGGCCTCTCTCACATTGACTAATGTTAATGTTCATGAGTCCACCATCAGGAGAACACTGAATAACAATGGTGTGCATGGCAGAGTTGCAAGGACAAAGCCACTGCTCTCCAAAAAAACTTTTGCTGCTTGTCTGAAGTTTGCTAAAGATTATGTGGACAAGCCAGAAGGCTATTGGAAAAGTGTTTTGTGGACGGATGAGACCAAAATAGCACTTTTGGTTTCAATGAGAAGCGTTATGTTTGGAGAAAGGAAAGCACTGCATTCCAGCATAAGAACCTTGTCCCATCTGTGAAACATGGTGGTGGTAGTATCATGGTTTGGGCCTGTTTTGCTGCATCTGGGCCAGGACAGCTTGGCATCATTGATGGAACAATGAATTCTGAATTATACCAGTGAATTCTAAAGGAAAATGTCAAGCCATCTGTCCATGAACTGAATCTCAAGAGAAGGTGGGTCATGCAGTAAGACAATGACCCTAAGCACACAAGTCATTCTACCAAAGAATGGTTAAAGAAGAATAAATTTAATGTTTTGGAATGCTCAAGTCAAAGTCCTGACCTTAATTCAATCGAAATGTTGTGGAAAGACCTGAAGCGAGCAGTTCATGTGAGGAAACCCACCAACATCCCAGAGTTGAAGCTGTTCTGTACAGAAGAATGGGCTAAAATTCCCCCAAGCCAGTGTGCAGGACTGATCAACAGTTACCGGAAACATTTAGTTGCAGTTATTGCTGCACAAGCGGCTCACACCAGATACTGAAAGCAAAGGTTCACATACTTTTGCCACTCACAGATATGTAATATTGGATAATTTTCCTCAATAAATAAATGGCAAAGTATAATATTTTTGCCTCATTTGTTTAACTGGGTTCTCTTTATCTACTTTTAGGACTTGTGTGAAAATCTGATGATGTTTTAGGTCATATTTATGCAGAAATATAGAAAATTCTAAAGGGTTCACAAACTTTCAAGCACCACTGAAAAGTAAGACCTTTGACCTAATTTGACATTTGATTCTGATAGAATGGGTATATGTTTGCGGTAGTTTACTCAAGCATATTATCAGCCAAAATCAATATTTCATGGTGAAATGGCTGTATTGAGCATTTTTGCGAACGCGCAATTTATATTAAATTAAATTTTTCAAAAACTGATAAAGACTTATTTACCAAAGAAGAACCTGCATTAGTCCGGAGCAAATGCCACCATTTTGCCACCATTGGTGTTTTCGAACATGTTGTGGTTTTGGCTATTTATGAAACAAAATGTTTTCGACAGTGGTCCAGAACGCGTCACTTTCCGCTTGACTGGCATCAAAGCTTTTTGTGCAGGAAATGAGCACATCATTTGTTTATATAAAATCTAGGGGGAAATCCTTATATCTTTAGTAGATACTGCAATAAATGAAATTACATTTTCAACAAGAAACAAATAAAATATGCTCTGTGATCTTGAAAAATAGGTCAAGGTCACTCAGCTTGGGTCAGTGAGCTTCCGTTGTCCATGGCTACTAGCGGTAAAAATTTTTGCCTGAAACCGAACAAATTTTGGAAGAAAATAAATAAATAAATAAATAAATAAATAAAAACAAATCCGAATATGTATGTTGACCCAGGGTCCAGATATGTATGTGGATCCAGGATTTGTTTGCCTGTTCCCAACATAACTCGAAAAGTAGTGAATGAATTTTAATGAAATTTTGAGGAAAGGTGGCCCATAGGACAAAATACTATTGACTTGATTTTGATGCAAATCTGGATATCTATATAAATATAGTAAACATCTGGATATTCTAATATGTGGCTTGGCAAAGGTATGCACTCTACTGAGTGCCCTTCTAGTTGATTATGTTGTCTCAAACCAAGTTACGGTACTTGAGTTGTGTAGAGTTCTGGGTTAACCTACATAACACATATAAAAAGATCATTAATAATATAAATTATCATACTTAATACCATATGTTATGGTAATAATTAACAAAAGGAGTTACCAAGATGTTAATACTTAAGTACATAGAGGTATTTCCATTATTAATGACTATTTATATATGATGAGCGCTACTTGTTTCCGTTGCTATGTGCTTTTGTTTTAGTCTTGTCCCTGCTTCTGTTCTGTCATTGGTCTGTTACCCTATTGTGTTCACCTGTTCTGTGTTTTGCCCTTGACTAGTTTGTCTATTTATTTATACCCTGTCATGTATTGTCTTTGTGGATCATCTTATTATTCATTTGTTGGCTTGTTATGTCCAAGCCTTGTTCTGAGATTTGTAAACTGTTGTTCTTCTTGGTTTTGATTCTCACGTGTTTTCCCCATCTTGTGATTATGACTTATCCTTGCTTAATTCTTGGATTCATCTAAAGCCCACCGCACACCTTCCCGATTCGCTTATGATTTTGTTGGGCCAATTAAGTCGCTTGTGAATCGTAAATGTGTGCAGGGGCACCTCGTAGCCAATTTCATCGGTTCTCGGTTGCTCGGTTCAGATCAAACTGGTCTTGATATTTTCGGACACGATCTCCTCGTACGCAACACAATCGGTAGTGTGTGTGTTGTTACTACGATCTCATCGGTTACGATAATTTTAAACAGCCAATTGGAGTGCCAGGATTGATCACACGGTGTAAATAAGGCAAAATGGCGACTTGCGACAATCACACGTGGACTGCAGACCGGGAAGCACAACTTGTGTCACTTTGGGAAGCGTCCACCTGTCTTTATGACATTAGTTCACCTGATTACAGCAAACGGGAAAAAAGGAACAAGGCTATGGCTGTAATCGTGTCAGCTTTGAAAATGCCTGGTAAAATATTACAGCATTGTCAGTGGCACAGAAATCGCTTGTCCGGAATCCCAGAACAAGTTGAATTTTAAGAACGACTGAACAAATTAGAATCAATTCTTATTATTGATTTGTCTAGTTGGGATTATTATCCCTTTTTGATTCTAATATTCAAAATTTAATACTTCTCTATATATGTATGTATGTATGTATTATATATATATTTTGTACTATCACGTGATATCTTGAACATGTGACCATCTAGTTGGGCTGAACATGTACGATGTCTCACAAATGTGTGCGGGGAATTTTGAACCGATCAAATCGGGCCCGTATACTTGTAATCGATCACCTGACACACGAAGCCCCGATGAAATCGGGAAGGTGTGCACTGGGCTTAAATGAAACACAAATTTTGTAGTTTTTATCCTGCCTGTTACTGCATGTTACAAAAAGCTGTTAATCTAGCGTATACGCTTCATTATTTCCCGATGCACTAAGCATTACTATGCAAGCATTAGTTGTACTTATTGTGTTAGCTACTTTAGCTACTTTAGCCTTATAACAGTATAAATGTAAAAAAGCAAACTTCAGACATGTCTTGGCTGATTGATTATACTCTTGCTAGAGGAAAAGACGATTTCTCTTAAATGAACCAAGGAGGCAGTGATGATATTTCGACGTTTCCATGACAACAATAACGTTGTGCTATATTGTGTCGCCAATTGTCAGCACATGCCTGCTAAAAGAAAAATCCCTTATCCTTACATAAGAGAGAGTAAGTAAGGCTAATATCCTGATGTTATAATTTGCACACTAATCAATTACAGTGAAAGCAATTAGAATAAAGGATTCACACACACACACACACACACACACACACACACACACACACACACACACACCATTAAGATAATGTGTGCTCACATATTTAAGCCCCTTCCTTTCTTTTCCCTGGCTCTGATTCTGGTCATAAATGGTTTAATGGTTGTTTTAAAGTATTAAATGCATTAGCCTGTGTGTGGGGATATTGCATTTGTCAGATCAGCACCACACAAGTCTAATTTAACCTCAACAAGTTCAGCTTTTATTTATTCAGGCAACAAGGGGAACTGGTGCGTCTGTAACCACTCCCTACTGACAAGTGAAAGCAGTAGTTGGACAACATTGGACATGGTGTGCACGGTGACTGGGATCTCACAGGATCCAACATTTTCACTCATGATTATTTGGTTACTGATGTATCCTGGTCAGTGTGGTTTAAATCACAAATTGATTTATAATTTGGGGAATACAGCAAGCTAACATGTATTTCCACCTTACAGGCAGTTTTTCTGGCTCCAAATCCACCATGAGCTTGACCAGGATAAAGCGATTACTCAAGATGAATGGATAAATACATTCCAAGCAATAGACAAGAAACTGTGCATACAATAAATGCAGCTTTGGATATGGTAAAAATAAAATATATTATTCTATCCATATTCACTGGATATGAGCAATCACGCACTCTGATTGGCTACTCTACTACCAGGATATCAGCTCATATACCATGAGTAGAGAAAAACAAAATGGCAGAGTGTGTTACTGAACCAACCGAGGACAAAATAAAAACTCTACTCAACCCCCCCCCAATTTTTATGAAGTATTTAAAAGAAACAGAAATAGCTGAAGACCTGGCGACTTGTCCAGGGTGTACCCCGCCTTTCGCCCGTAGTCAGCTGGGATAGGCTCCAGCTTGCCTGCGACCCTGTAGAACAGGATAAAGCAGCTAGAGATAATGAGATGAGATGAGATATAGCTAAAGAATGTATCCCCCCCCCCCAATATCTCCTCTTCCACACTCCAGCCCAGTTGGTGGCGGTAATGCACCTTTAAGTTGGTTTGCCAACCGCCAAAAAAAAACCCTAAAGAAGAAGAAAACCTGCGAAAATACAAAAAAGCAACAAAATATGGAATAAAAGTATTTGATGGTAAGAACGCATCTTTTTCATTTTTCAATAATTTTTATTATAGCATTTTTCACAAATTGCTACTGATGTTTCACTGTTTTTTTACATTCTAAGTGGAAATGATTTTGTTAAACGTTTCATATAAAGGTTTTATTGATTGAATTTTCAAAAAATAAAAATAAAAATGCTCTGTTTCTCAAAATCCAGTGAATGTGGATAGAATAAAACCATTATTCCGCTCAATCTCATCATAAAGGCTTATAGCCAATTCAGCACTATGCGCCTCATTGGCTATCAACTCATGTACGACTCGATTTCGTGAAATAACTGTTAAATGTTTATTAGGACTACTTTGTATTCAGTTGATATAAAATGAATCGACTAATTACAAGCTACTTGATGAAAATAGAGCTCCTTTGGCTATATTTTTATCAGTCCCGGGCATCATGTTGTGCTTGGATTTGACACTTTGCCACTGCGCTCAAAGTTTAAGTTTAAAGTGTAATTCAACTTTGAACCAGTTTCTGCTGAACCTTTTCAAAGCATGAACAGTAAAACCATAAGTTTTCTTTCATCTTCCCCAAAGAACAACCAGTCATTCAGAATGGGTAGCTTTATCAACAATCTATGTTTTCTAACACATCTTGAAGATGTAGCTCCTCTTTAGTATCTGCTTTTTCCTGGTCGGAGTCACGGTGGATCCGGAGACTATCCCAGGAACACTATCCAGAAAACTACACCCTGGATGGGTTTCTGTTGTTCTGTTCTGTATTTGGTTTTCTTTTTGTGTTTTTGGTTTGTTGATGTGTTTTGCATGTACAAGCCACTGTATATAAAGCCTGAATGGGATGCCAGTGAAGCACAGGGCACAGTATATAGACACAGTCACACTTTCATTCACACCGAGGAGCAATTTTGCATACTCAATCCTTTTCCCGGCATGTTTTCAGGAGGTGGGAGAAACCTGGAGAACCCAGAAGAAACCAAAGTAAACATGAGGAGAACATGTGAACAGAGAGCCAGCCAGACAGAAAGAATCGAATTGGGGACTCTGGAGCTGTGCCACCATGTCACCAGTCTAGAGGGAAACTATTATTTGAAAGGGTGTTGAGGTTAAAAAGAAGCAAGTGTAATTCGGGCCCTAGCACTGGAGGTGTGTGGCCTCCGGTGTCCACTGGAGGGCACTAGACCAAGGTGCAAGGCCCTATTGTTTTCATCTCATCTCATTATCTCAAGCCGCTTTATCCTTCTACAGGGTCGCAGGCAAGCTGGAGCCTATCCCAGCTGACTACGGGCGAAAGGCGGGGTACACCCTGGACAAGTCGCCAGGTCATCACAGGGCTGACACATAGACACAGACAACCATTCACACTCACATTCACACCTACGGTCAATTTAGAGTCACCAGTTAACCTAACCTGCATGTCTTTGGACTGTGGGGGAAACCGGAGCACCCGGAGGAAACCCACGCGGACACGGGGAGAACATGCAAACTCCGCACAGAAAGGCCCTCGCCGGCCACGGGGCTCGAACCCAGGACCTTCTTGCTGTGAGGCGACAGCGCTAACCACTACACCACCGTGCCGCCCTGTTTTCATAAGGATTCTTATTTTTATTGTTCTTTTTCTTCAAGACTTGGCCATTTTTAGGTGGTTCCCATGGACGAAAACTCATGAAATTTGATACACACATCAGTCCTGGCCACCGCTACTCAAGGATAAAGGCTTGGCCCCAGGTGTGTCCAGGGGACTCCATAGCGCCCCCACATGTCATTGAGACTTTTGCCCGGTATATAGTTTCACCTATTCGTGTCAAATTCCATAGGTGTGTGGGGCGCTCCAAGACAAACAAAATTGTAATGTACCTTGTATTGGCCATACTCAACAAGAAGTGAGTTATTTTTGGTTTTCTGCATTTTGACATTACATTTTGATGTGCTCCTCTTAGGCAGTTTGTTGGATTCATGCCAGATTTGATATACCAGAGGTGCTTGGGCCCTTCATCGCTGCTTGTGGCTATATTTATAATTTAGGTTCTTCTTTTAGTATCCCAAAACACAACTCTCAAATTTTCATCACTGACCCAGTGTATCTTCTCTCCTCCTCCAAGCCCGACCCCTCTTTCTCTATTTACTCATTCTGTTAGCCTCATTCTCATTAATTAATTCCCTGCCCCCCCCCCCATTTCACCTAGATAATGAACACATATCCGATCCACTCTATGACGTACACTCTCTGACACACACTTGCAGCAAACGGCACTAAAACAGACAAAGCCGAGCATGCTGTATAAAAATATCTCCACTCTGCTGTCCTTTCTTCCCTCTTTTCCTCTCGAGTGATGAATAATAGAGGGTTGCTTGTTCTCTCTCCCTCCCCCGGTTAATCAGGCCTTGCCTGGCTGCCCTCTCCTATCCTCTGCTCATCTCCCTCTCCACACTTTAATAAATCATTCAGTGCTTCAGGAGGACAGGAGCATCAGCAGCAAGTAGAAGTGGAGAGTTCGGCACTTACTGACCCGTCTCCTCCTTTCTTTCTCCATTTTTGTCGCTCACATGCGTTCTGCCTCTGGTCTGTTCTCTTTTTCCCTTCCTTTGCATTTATCCCTTTTTCACTGTTGGTCGCACTCTCACTCTCACCCTCTAACCACCTCTCACCAGAAGTTTCCAAGGTTTTGCGTTACGAAAGTGTGGTCTTAAAAACCCCAGTAACACTACGGGGCCTGAAACTCACTCACACACAAACACAGACACACACAACACAATGCTTCTTCCATCTCGGTGTCACTGTGTATGAATTATAAATGGCCCCAAGGTGTGAATGAATGTGTAAATGTTTGGATGCATGGTGTCATGCAGTGCACTGGTGACCTCTCCTAGTGTCCCTAGGACAAGCTTTGAATCCTCCACAACCCTGACCAGGATAAAGAGCTTACACTGTAAATGCAAATATTCAAATTAATTAGAAATGATTAGTGAATCAAACTTAGAAATCATCAACCTGTTGTCAACACTAATATTAAATAAATAACTGCTAATTTCAAGTTGGAGAACACGCTTAACTTAGTGTACTCCACTTCAGTTAAATTAGAAAATATAATTTATTGTCCCAGAGTCCTTTGGGCGTTGTGTTTAGACATGCGCAGACCTGCCCCATCTACGCGCGGTCTTTTCAGCACATGCACCAGGATTAACAAAAGTGGAACATGTTTCCAGAGCCTTAAATGATGCGTTGTTTAGCATTTAAAATAAATGTTAATTGCAAAGTAAATCCAATGTGTTCACCATTCATTTTGTTTGGGGGCTCATTACCTTGTATTGTGGTTTTTTTTTATTAAATTAGCATGTGTCCTATTGTCTTTCGCAAAACTCTTTGGTCAAGAAAATTAAAGTTAAATTGGCCTCAATATGAAGGATGAGTAAAACTAGAGAATTAAGCTTTCACAATTCATGAATATTAAGTTAAATTTATGAAAAAAGATATCTGAAAGCCATTGATTTGAGTACTGTAAACTTAAAATAAATAAGTTAATGTAATCAAAATTATATAAGATGAGTACTGCAAACTCACAATAAATAAGTTAATGTAATCAAACTAATCTAAGTTAATTTGAGTACTGCAAACTCACAAAAAATAAGTTAACCCAATCTAATTTATCTAAATCAACATAAATGACTTTTTTTGAGGCAACGACTTTGCATATTTTTTTTAAGTAAAGTCAACTTATTATATTTTACAGTGTATTATGAATGAATGAATGATAATTTTTCAAGATGGAAATAATTAATAGCAAAGAAGGAGAAAAAAATGAAAACACTTCATCTTGAAAAGTTAATACACCGACTGTAAGAGAAACACAAGGTTCCACTTTCATCTTCCGCTCTTTTCTTTCTATCGCTCTCATTCTCTGTGGGTCTCCTGGGGAACTTTTCCATTTCAGCCCCACTTCCACCCCCTCCATTTTTGATCTGCCTTTCCTCTCTGTCTATTCTGTGCTCTGTCTTTTCTGGCCTACTCACAGTGATTGCAGCATTGACATCAGCATTCACACACACACAGACACAGAGCCGAAATAACCTTTATTCCCTTAGAACATAATGAAATGCCAAATGTCATAATCCATCTCAGAGGAGCAGGCAAGAAAAAGAACAAGAGAAGGAGAGAGAAAGAAATCCACCAAACCAAAATATATATACGTTTCGATTTTTTTTTTGGAAGGTGACAAGTGAGGAGTTATGTTAATCTCCATGAAGGCCTCATTCCTGAGTCAATACATTTTTAATTCTGTTGAAATACTACTTTATGGAGTCCCAGAAGGGGGAAAAATCAATGGTTGTAAAAAGGTGGACTTTTGTGAGATCTCACAACATTGCATGATCCTGCATATTTTTTTGTGAGATCCTGCAGAACCAAGATCTCAAAAAAACTACACTTTTTTTTAACCATGTCCCTTCTGGGGCTCCATACGAATGACCATCTTTGAGAAACATAAAAAAAAAAAATTGGAACCATTGATTTTCTTGCCTTTCTAGATGTTGTGTATTTGTAGGGTAGACTGCTCACTGCCCCACTTAGCTTTTATAACAGTTCTGAGTGCACCTAGTGGTCAAAATGGGAACTGCAACAAGGGCTAATAGCTGTCTGCTGGTGAGCTTTGTTTTTGCCAGTGACTGCACAAGTGTACGCAAGTGATTTGTAAGCCCAATTCAATAAAAATCTACAGATAAACTTGTAGAAGTTACATCCAAAAGAACAATGCCAGAGAGCTGTAGTGCTTTTGGATGTAATAACAGACGTGGACATAAGCCTGGTTTAACTTTTCACTGCTTCTCAGAGAACCCAGAAAGACAAGAAAAATGGCATGCTGCAGTTAAACAGGAAGACTGGATGCCAACAAAGCATCCCCATGTGTGTGTGGAGAAAATTTTACTGTGAAAGCTCTGTGTAATGTTAAAATGTAGATCTGGATGCAGGCTTTGGATGCGATATATTTTATTAGACTCGACTAGCAGCATGTTGTTATGTACTGGTAATGTAGACTCAGCTAAACACCATAAAATATGCTAGATCTAGGCCCTGGCTTGTTCATTATTGTTATAAGTCCATGCTTGAGCTTATCTTTGTTATAATAAGGTTTTTTCTTTATCATGAATTTCTCATGACATTGCGACACGAAATCTGCCTCAAATATCAGTAGGCACCTGTACTTTTGTTTGCCTTTAGCATCTCCAGAGTATTTAGAAATCCCAAATACTCAATAGTTCAGGATGTCATAATGTCCCAAATCCGGTAGCTGGTTTGCCGAACACTTTTCAAGTGGAATAAATAAATTTGTGGGTAAATTAAGAAGAAGAATCCTTTATTATTGATTTTGCCATATGTAATCTCAAGCAATGCTTGAAAGGACTTTGTCCATTATACCTCAGGAACATGTTTACCCGCAATTCTGAAATGCATAACTACAACACTAGAAACAAATCTAACATTCACATGATTGAAATATCATCCAAGTCTGGTTATAGATCCTTCAAATATTCTGCTGCAAAATTATTCAACAGTCTGTATTTTATAGTCAGAAATGCTAAGTGTGTTAAATCATTTTGCTCTAACTATGGGTGATGTATATAATTAAAAATGTTCTTGATTAAATCTAAATTGTCCAATGTATTCAAACTTCTAAGTTTTTATAAATTTCACACTATTTCTAAAAGTTTCCATTGTAAATACAAATCGCTAAGTTTGAATATTTTTATCCACATTATTATATTTTATTTATTCTATTTATTATATATGCCATTCATTTATATTTGTTATATACAGCTTTCATGTAAATGTCAGCTTTTGAAACCCTGTGTCTAATAAAGTATTATTATTATTATTATTATTATTATTATTATTATTATTATTATTATTATTAAGCACAGCAAAATTCCTCCTCTGCATTTAATCCATTTGAAGCTGTGAACAAGCATGCGTGGACACCAGTGGCGGCTGGTAGTCTTTCAAACAGGGGAGGCTGGTCGGTTACAATATTTCCATATTTTAAAAGAAAAAAAGAAAAAAACACATCAACTTTGCCCATACTCTTGCCTCTGATCTGGCTGATTGTTGGCAGGGTCACAAACTGTGAAATAACAGGTTCTTTTGGCCCATTAGCCTACTGTCCAATATACATGATGGTGGTGTTGGGGGGGGTATATTTTAACATTTTATATTTTAAAATTGTGGCATGTTGTTTAAAAATTGATCATTATTGAAAGCAGCTCTTTGTCAGGAACCTCAGCAGTAACAGCAGAGTGTTCTGGAATAGGCACAAGCACTGACCTTGGGGAGCCAAACATAGAGCTGGGTGCCACACATTTCATTCAATGACACTTTCCCTATATTTTACTTATTTTGACTGAGAAATGTTTTATTGACAATTTTGATAACCCTTCACTTTTAATCCAGGTCTGTAGTGTGAAATGTTCTCGGCTGTGTTTTTGTTTAAAAATGTTTTCCAAATTGTAGCTGTGTTTAATTAATATCCAGAAAAATATATATTCCAATATAATATACTCAGCATAAACATTTTAAAGAGATTCTATATTTTTGGTCCATCCATGACATATTACTAAAGTAGCCTATTTACTGTTGTTGATGTGGGTCACTTGCTGTTAGCCAATTCACTTTCTCGTACCAGGAGAGCTGAAAGGAACAAGTATTATTCCCTACCTTTTTCACCAAGTCAATTTGAGGCGTTGGTCTACCCTGCTCTTTAATTTTAATTTTTTCCTCGAAAGGAAGACTGGCAAATGGCTTCGCCAAAATTAAATCAGCAATGCTTGGCATCCGTGCGCAGCTTTCTTGCTAGCTGACTAGCCCCCTCAAGTTCAAGTTCAGTCACTCAAATAAACGAAATTTCTGGAACTAAGATAGCAAACTTGACAACACTATATTTACACTGTATTTACAATGAAAATATATACAAACTAAAAAAGCTGGTAGAAACCGTATGTAATGAATGAAATCGAAATGTAAGCTGATCTCTTACAATACACCACAGCACTTATGAATCCGCATGGGACTGAACTGAAACTCACCGCTGCCTGTCTATATTTGAAATGAGCTGTCAATCAAAGAAAATATCCGGCCGCTTTCACCAATCACCAGTCTCCTCGCGGAAAGCTTTGCCATGTCCCTCCCACTGTGAGGCTGGGAGTCCGTGGATGGGCATTTTCGCAGTATTTGTCCAATAATTGTCTTGCATTTTGAGATTGAAAAGCGCATAGCTCCCAAATGCCATTGAAGTGCACTGAGGCTGGGCTGCATCGCACTGTCACGAGGGGGAAAAACTCACACACACATTAGGCAAACTGGGGAAAGTTATAGCGGAATGATTTCGCACTGTAGTTGGGTTGAGCACATATATTTCTATGATTCTGGATCTGAAATAGCAATGTTATAAGGTCGGCTATAACATAAGCCTAGCGCAATTCATCCTACATGATGTTTGTCATTTTTAGAGGAGGCTGAGCCTCCCTTTTTGTCTTAGAGCAATCGCCCGTGGTGGACACACACATACAGAGAGAGAGAGAGAGAGAGAGAGAGAGAGAGAGAGCACAGTGTGCAGAATAAATAACAAATAAATAAATTTGTGGGTAAATTATATGGATCTGTGATGTCTGCATGTTTCAGCTTTTGGATGTAACGTTATCTGCTGGTATAAAATACATCTTTTAATAATTTCAGAGAGATTGTACTAACTGCAGTCATCTCGATTTTCATTATTAACTGTCGTGGCTGTTTCTTTGTTTGCCCGGCAATATGGCAGACGCTGCATGAAAACGTGCATGTGACGTCAGTGAAAGTCCTTTATACCATGTTTTGGGAAGGACACAGCACAGTAAGTAAACAGGGTTGCCAGGGTTCTAGGAATTTTTTTTTTTGCCAAATTAGACTAGTTTTAAACTAAATCCTACAGCCAACAAGACCTTGTCCAATTCCTGAATTTTATCTTGGCTTGTTTTGGGTCTTATGTGTGGTTTTTGAGTTATAGTTGGACTGAAACCTGGCAACCCTGCTTAATTACAGCATATTAGGTCAATGGGGATGTAAAACATACCCCTAATTGACCAAAGACATGACTAATGTTGTGATAAAGTATGCTGGATGTATATATATATATATATATATATATATATATATATATATATATATATATATATATATATATAAAATGTATGTATGTTTGTTTCTCATTACTCCAAAAATTCAGTAGTCTATGGTATAAGTGAAGTGTGATAGCCTTTCAACCTGATTTTGTTTGAGGCTGTGCTGTTATTAATGTCAACCTGCCCGACAAAATCAATGCTCACAAGCACCCTTTCTATCTTCTTTATCATCACCATGCTTTGTTGTTTCTCATCACCCCTCCATCATTATGTCTTTCATTCTGTCACTCTGTTCTGCAGTGCCCTGCAGTAGCAATTGCCCTTAATCTGCCTCCATTAAGAGCTCGCCTTCACTTCTCAGCATACGCTATTCATTATTTTCAGTAGCAGAGAGACTAAGAACCCCACAACCTTTTTTACTGCATCATCCCTCCTTCTTTCTCTCTCTCTCTCTTTTTAAGCCAGAAGGTCTCATGAGCCATTTTCTTATCTGAGAGCTGTTTGCTTTGTGTCTCTAATCCCATTAAATGGCTACTTCTGCAATTATTTCATTATTTTTCCATCTTCCTTACAGTCATCAAATCTTAATGGAGCTCAAAAGATCCACAGCTGTGTGTGTGTTCTCTGATTAGTGCTGTGTTGGTATACCATAATAAAGAGATCTGAAATTGCGATACTGATAACGTTTGCTGTTTTTACTGTATGTGTACGAAGTAATCTGATCATTTATCAGTGTGGATAGGTTGGTATTTGTGTGAAGGATGTATCGAGGATGTCGTGTTTCTGTACGTCCTGGTGGGTGTTTGTGTGAGAGGAAGAACATGTAAGACCATGGTGATAGCAGTTCGTTCCTCTTGATTAGTCTTTGTTGTGTTGTTCTTCGCTTCTTGTTCCTAATGAAGTGCTATTTCAGTTCCCACTGAGGTTAATGGAAAAAGAGGCAGGGAGCAAAACTGCTGCGCTCACAGAAAACACACACACACACACACACACACACACACACACACACACACACACACACACACACACACACACCTCTCTCTCCAGAGAGAGAGAGAGAGTGAGAGAGTTGAGAGGAAGATATGTCGTTTTGTGAAACATGATTGCTAATTCTTTTGTTTTGCCTGCTGATGTACATCATCTTCATTCAGCCTCCTCTTGAGTAACTTTATTATCAAACAACCAGCACGTATTCCATTTACGACCAAGTCCCAATTATGAGCTTGATAATTGAATATACACACTCACTGGCCAGTTTAGTAGGACACCTGCTCAGACATGCAAATATACAATCAGCTAATTATACGGCAACAGCACAATGCATGACATCATACAGAAACAGGTTGAGAACTTCAGCTAATATTCACATCACACATCAGAATGAAGAAAAAGTCTGATTTTTGTGACTTCTAACCATGGCATAGTTGTTTGTGCCAGATGGGCTGGTTTGAGTATTCCAGAAACTGTTGATTTCCTGGCATTTTCACACACAACAGTGTCTAGAATTTATCCAGAATTGTGATGAAAGCAAAAAATATCCAGTGAGCATGAGCTCTGCAAACGGAAACAGATTGTTGATGGTCAGAGGAGAATGGGCAGATTGGTTTGGGGTGACAGAAAGTCTGTGGTAACTCAAAAAACAACTCATTGCAGGATGGGCTTAAGCAGGATAAGCTATAACAGCAACAGAACATGTTGGGATTCACTCTTGTCTACCAAAGACAGAAATCTGAGGCTACAGTAGGCTTACTGAAGTAGCACAGCTCCAACTGAGCTTGTTTCTGAATTACTAACCCCATTTCCAGAAAAGTTGGGAAATTTTCCAAAATGCAATAAAACCCAAAAATCTGTGATTTGTTAATTCACATGAATGTTTATTTAACTGAAAAGTACAAAGAAAAGATTTTCAATAGTTTGACTGACCAACTTAACTGTATTTTGTAAATATAAATGAAACAGCTTGGCTTCGTAAACACAGAGTACGTGTGCTTGACTGGCCTGCTGTCAGTCCAGGTCTATCTCTTATTGAGAATGTATGGCACATCATGAAGAGGAGAATCAGATAACGGGGACCACGGACTGTTGAGCAGCTGACTGAAGTCTTGTATCAAGCAAGAATGGACAAAAACTAAATAAAAAAAAAAGTTGGGACACAGGCATTATTACCATTGTATTACATCACCTTTCCTCTTAATAACACTTTTTGTATGGGAACTGAGAATATTAATTTTCACTAATTAATTAGAATATTAATTGATGCAGTTTTGCAAATGAAATTTTTGTCCATTCTTGCTTGATACAAGACTTCAGCTGGTTAACAATCTGTGGTCCCCGTTATCTGATTCTCCTCTTCATGATGTGCCATACATTCTCAATAAGAGATAGATCTGGACTGACAGCAGGCCAGTCAAGCACACGCACTCTATGTCTACAAAGCCACACTATTGTAGCCTGTGCAGAATGAGGCCTGGCATTGTCCTGCTCAAATAAACATGGACTTCCCGGGTAAGAGACATCGCTTTGACGAATATGCCTCTCTAAAATCCCAATATATGCCCCAATATATCACACACATGCAACTCACTCATGCTGCGGGCACTGATGCCCTCCATACCATCATAGATGCTGACTTTTGTACCTTTCTCTGATAACAAACTGGATGGTTGTGTTCACCTTTGGCACTGTGGAACTCAGTGTCTGGTTTTCCTGAAAACAAGTTGAAATGTGGACTCATCTGACCACAGTATACATTTCCACTGTCTTTCGGTCCATCTGAGATGAGTTCAGGCCCAGAGAAATTGTAGATATTTCAGCATAGAATTGATAAATGGCTTCCTGCTTGTGTAATACAGTTTCATGTTGCATTTCTGGATGCAGCAGTGGACTGTATTAAGTGACAACAGTTTTCCGAAGTACCCCTGAGCCCATGTGGCTGTATTTGTCACATTACATATCACATGAGGGCTCAAAGGTCACGCACATTCAACAGTGGTTTCTGACCTTGCCCTTTACATGCTGAGATATCTCCGAATTCCCTGAATATTTTTCGCAATATTATGTATGGTAGATTTTGAAAGGCCTAAAATCTTACATTGAGAAATGTTCCTTTTGAATTGAGTAATAATTCTCTCATGAATTTTGGCACAAAGGAGTGAGCCACGACTCATTCTTGCTTGCAAAGACTGAGCCTTTGGTGCTGCTCCTTTTATACCCAATCATGATAGCAATTAACCTGCTTATAGTGGAATCTTACAAAATGATGTTACTTGAATATCCTGTAATATCCTGTCAATCTTATTGTGCCTCTATCCCAATTTTTTTTTAGTGTGTTGCAGGCATCAAATTGTAACTTCATTTATATTTACAAAATACAATTAAGTTGGTCAGTAAAACTATTGAAAATCATTTCTTTGTACTTTTGTCAGTTTAATGAAGCTTCACATCAATTAACAAATCATAGATTTTTGGTTTTTATTGCATTTTGGAAAATATCCTGACTTTTCTGGAAATGGGGTTGGAACTCAGACCAACCTGTCTGGCACCCAAAACCGTCAAGTCACTGAGATTGCATTTTCCTACATTTTAATGTTTAAGGTAAACATTAACTGAAGATTTTGACCTGCAACTGCATGATACATTGTGTATCCGTTGCGATGCTGCCACATGATTGGCTGATTAAATAATTGTGTGAAGTAGCAGGTGTAAAGGTGTCCTTAATAAAGCAGTCAGTGAGTATATACGCTCACCGGCCACTTTATTAGGAACACCCACCCGCCTGCTGTTTTATGCAGTTATCTAATCAGCCAGTCCCTTGACAGCAGCACAATAGATAAAATCATGCAAATACAATTCAAGAGATTCAGTTAATGTTCACTTCAAACATCGGAATGGGAAAAATTGTGATCTCAAAGTGTGACTTTCACTGTGGCATGGGTGTTAGTTTGAGCCAGATGGACTGGTTTGAGTAGTTCAGAAACTGCTGATCTCCTGGGGTTTTCACACACAACAGTCTCTAGAGTTTACACAGAATGGTGCAAAAAATATTGAGTAAGCGACAGTTCTGTGGGTGGAAATACCTTGTTGATAAGAGAGGTCAGAGGAAAATAGCCAGATTGGTTCGAGCTGGTGCCAGGAAGGATATCGTAACTCATAGCAACTCTTTACAACCGTGGTGAGCAGAAAAGCATCTCAGCATGCAACAGCAGAAGACCACACTGGGTTCTACTCCTGCAGCCAAGAACAGGAATCTTAGAATCAAGAACAAGTTCCTGTTAAAGTGAGTGTATATTCCTTTAAGGAAATTTTTTCATGAAGTAATAGTTCTTATTGACTGTTAATAAATTAGGCTATGGATATTTATATGACTCCAGGCTATCTTTCTCAACAAATTGAATTTTACAGTGTGGGAATTAGTGGATATCATTAGTGGCTGCCTTGTACACAATATCCTTTTTAACACATGCACGTATACACACACACACACACACACACACACACCAGGCCACGGAAGCCTGAAAATAACACTGCAATCTAACAATATTGCTGCAGTCTAATCATTCTGGGTGTTTTTTTTTCTCCTATTGCCTGTGTGTAGCCATAATATTGGAAAAAAAAGTTGAAATTGAATTCCTGGTCATGTGTGGAATCCTAAATATCAGTGACAAAATACATTATTGCAGGTTAATGAAGTAAATCACATTAGAGTGATTAAGAAATCGCTATAATATCCTTTTCGGAAATTAAATTTCACTCAGGATTTCATAAAATGTGACATTTTATATGCCAGGAATAGAAAATGACAGGAAAATAATCAGTGACAGGGTGGTGTGATGCAGCGTGATGTGAATCAGAGTTACTGTTACCAACTTGAAGTTGATTATTTTCCAATAACAGCATGTTTCACAGTGTTTTATTCCTCTTATACCACAGAAATTTGCTATCAATTACTATTGTGAAGCAATTTGACATTAGCTTTTATTAATGAAGGAGAGACACATCATACATTTTATTTGTTTATAGTAATATTTAATGTTAGTTCGTGTCATCAATTACACTGTAACAAGCTACACTCTCAGAAAATAAAGTACATTACTGTACCTTTTGGGGTACAGCAGTTTATAACTGGGGCTGTACCCTCTAAGGCAGGGGTTCTCAACCTTTTCTGCTTTCAGGCCCAACTGTTCATACTTGTAAAGAGCCCATTAAAAAACATCCCCAATTATTTTGACTCATTCATTCTATTAGAATCTCATAAGCTATTGTAAAGTGTATTAATGGAATGCAACATCACTCCCTGTCACAGATGGGATTCCAGGAATTAAAACCAAATATTTAATTGTAGTTTTTGTACAACCCCGATTCCAAAAAAGTTGGGACAAAGTACAAATTGTAAATAAAAACGGAATGCAATGATATGGAAGTTTCAAAATTTTATATTTTATTCAGAATAGAACATAGATGACATATCAAATGTTTAAACTGAGAAAATGTATCATTTAAAGAGAAAAATTAGGTGATTTTAAATTTCATGACAACAACACATCTCAAAAAAGTTGGGACAAGGGCATGTTTACCACTGTGAGACATCCCCTTTTCTCTTTACAACAGTCTGTAAACGTATGGGGACTGAGAAAACAAGTTGCTCAAGTTTAGGGATAGGAATGTTAACCCATTCTTGTCTAATGTAGGATTCTAGTTGTTCAACTGTCTTAGGTCTTTTTTGTCGTATCTTCCGTTTTATGATGCACCAAATGTTTTCTATGGGTGAAAGATCTGGACTGCAGGCTGGCCAGTTCAGTACCCGGACCCTTCTTCTACGCAGCCATGATGCTGTAATTGATGCAGTATGTAGTTTGGCATTGTCATGTTGGAAAATGTAAGGTCTTCCCTGAAAGAGATGTCGTCTGGATGGGAGCATATGTTGCTCTAGAACCTGGATATACCTTTCAGCATTGATGGTGTCTTTCCAGATGTGTAAGCTGCCCATGCCACACGCACTAATGCAACCCCATACCATCAGAGATGCAGGCTTCTGAACTGAGCGCTGATAACAACTTGGGTCGTCCTTCTCCTCTTTAGTCCGAATGACACGGCGTCCCTGATTTCCATAAAGAGCTTCAAATTTTGATTCGTCTGACCACAGAACAGTTTTCCACTTTGCCACAATCCATTTTAAATGAGCCTTGGCCCAGAGAAGACGTCTGCGCGTCGGGATCATGTTTAGATACGGCTTCTTCTTTGAACTATAGAGTTTTAGCTGGCAACGGCGGATGGCACGGTGAACTGTGTTCACAGATAATGTTCTCTGGAAATATTCCTGAGCCCATTTTGTGATTTCCAATACAGAAGCATGCCTGTATGTGGTGCAGTACCGTCTAAGGGCCCGAAGATCACGGGCACCCAGTATGGTTTTCCGGCCTTGACCCTTACGCACAGAGATTCTTCCAGATTCTCTGAATCTTTTGATGATATTATGCACTGTAGATGATGATATGTTCAAACTCTTTGCAATTTTACACTGTCGAACTCCTTTCTGATATTGCTCCACTATTTGTCGGCGCAGAATTAGGGGGATTGGTGAACCTCTTCCCATCTTTACTTCTGAGAGCCGCTGCCACTCCAAGATGCTCTTTTTATACCCAGTCATGTTAATGACCTATTGCCAATTGACCTCATGAGTTGCAATTTGGTCCTCCAGCTGTTCCTTTTTTGTACCTTTAACTTTTCCAGCCTCTTATTGCCCCTGTCCCAACTTTTTTGAGATGTGTTGCTGTCATGAAATTTCAAATGAGCCAATACAATACAATTTCAAAATGTCTCACTTTCAACATGTGATATGTTGTCTATGTTCTATTGTGAATACAATATCAGTTTTTGAGATTTGTAAATTATTGCATTCTGTTTTTATTTACAATTTGTACTTTGTCCCAACTTTTTTGGAATCGGGGTTGTATTTAAAACTGTATGGATGTGCCAGAAGCCAAACCATGCATGCAGGGCATTCTCAGTCAGAAGGGATTACATAATGATCTAAAAGTGAAATCTGGTCCATTAACACAAGAACTTATTGTCATGTTTGTGTACAGTAAACAAGCAAGTTATTATAACCAAGAAGTACACTCAAAAGAAGTGGATATAGAAACCACTCAATGGGATTAGATCCTTACATGTTAACAAAGAAGGATTTTTTTTCTATGAAAGAAAAATTTACTAGCTAAATTTGACATTAGTAGAATAAATTTTGATCCTGTTGTAGCCATAATTAAATACAAAGACAATAGTTATGCATACTATTAATTAACTTAATGTGAAGATAATTACAGATAAGCAACAGATTTTAAGGTTGGTTTTTTTTTTTTAAAGATTGTGTATATTTTTAGTCTTTTGGATTTGTAATTATTTGTATCTGTACATGTCATGCACGACCCCACCAGCTCTGCTGATCAACTTATCATCTTTAAATAAAGTTATTCATTCATTCATTCATTCATTCATTCATTCATTCATTATGATTTGGAAAAATATCCATCCGTTGAGTTCCCTGATGTCTCAAACTATGTGGTGCTGCAGACATCATTCTACACGGACACACAGATGAAAACCTGGAAGAGCATGGAGGCGTACAACTTTTTATATGTGGCTGGGTTAAAGATCTGGGAATCAGGACACTACAAGATAAATCCCGTATCATTTTTGCCCTGGTAAGGAGGAATTTCTGGGATTTTTGTACGCCTCTTTGCGATGGTTGCTAGGATGCTACAAGTTTTAGTATCAGGTGTAAAGAAACCACAGCCACTCGATTCTCAATCCTCCCTGCTCTTTTTTTTTTCCAGCAGGCATCAGAGATCCATATAATTTACCCACAAACATATTTATTTATTCTGCCCACTGTATATGCGTTCTCTCTGTGTGTGTGTGTGTGTGTGTGTGTGTGTGTGTGTGTGTGTGTGTGTGTGTGTGTGTGTGTGTGTGTTTAAATGTAGAGGAAGAATGTGACACAAATTAAGGCTTGTTCTTCTTAATTTACCCACAAATGTACTTATTCCACTTGAAAAGTGTTTGGCAAACCAGCTACCAGATTTGGGATACTACGACATCCTGAACTATTTAGTATTTGGCTTCAAACTTGAAAAAAAATTCGCGGCCCACTAGATGGCGCTTCACGGCCCACTAATGGGCCGTAGCCCAGTGGTTGAGAAACACTGCTCTAAGGTACTTATTTCTACCCTTTATATACTGCTTGGGAAGATATATGTATCTTTCTGGCCATAAAAAGGTACATAGTTGCCTTGAGGTCCAATAATGAGCCCTGGGGGTACATTAGTGTAAATTGTACTTAGGGGGACAGAAATGGACTCCTACTGTACCCTTATTTCTGACAGTGTCAGAAAAAAAGAATCTGTTAATGTGAAGTATCTGCCATAAAAGTCTTTGTCGAAGTTGTTACAATAAAAATGATAATGCATAAGACCAAGAGCTTTAGTAGAAACTGTGCAACTGGAATTATTGTCAGAACTGCTGTGATGGAAAATTAATCAACACCTTCTGACCAATCAGAATTAAGCATTCAACCGGACTGTGGTTTGTACACTCACCGGACACTTTATTAGGTACACTCATCCACCTGCTGTTTTATGCAGTTCTCTAATCAACCGATCCCTTGACAGCAGCACAATGCATAAAATCATGCCGATACAAATCAAGAGCTTCAATTAATGTTTACTTCAAACATCAGAATAGGAAAAACTGTGATCTCAAAGTGTGACTTTCACTGTGGCATTGGTGTTGGTGCCAGATGGACTGGTTTGAGTATTTCAGAAACTGCTGATCTCCTGGGGTTTTCACACACAACAGTCTCATATTTACACAGAATGGTGCAATAAACAAAACAAAAAAAACATTAAGTGAGCGACAGTTCTGTGGGTGGAAATGTCTTGTTGATAAGAGGAAAATGGACAGATTGGTTTGAGCTGCCAGTAACTCATATAATCACTCTTTACAACCGTGGTGAGCAGAAAAGCATCTCAGCATGCAGCAGCAGAAGACCACATTGGGTTCCACTCCTGCCAGCCAAAACCAGAGATCTTAGGCTAAAAAACAAGTTCCTATTAAAGTGGCCAGTGAGCGTATATAGTAGTGTAATTAGCCAATACTGAGTGGACCTCCTTTATTGCTTTCCTCAAGAAATTAGTTGTTGAGACAAAGACAGGGAGGACAGAGAACGAGGTAAATTTAACTTCACTGATCCTCCCAAATTTGACTTCAGTTTGTGCTCAAGCTCTTGAGACAGCTTTGAAAAGTCCAGGACGCTCTTCAGACATCTGAGTACCATGACTCCCATCTCTTATTCTCTCTCTCTGTCACTCATTCTCAGTAATAATCAGCTCTTTCAGCTTTCTCTCCAGCTGTCCAGGCTGTTTTTTTTTAAATTGATGTGTATGTTCTTGCTGTCACTGTATCAATCCATACTTATTATTTTCCCCTCAATTCCCTCATTGCTCACCATTTCATCTATTATTTCGACCACTTCTGTAGCCTCCACTTTACCTCGAGAAGAATCAGTTTAGAGTACACTACAATAAATGCCTTAATAAGTGAAAATACCTTGAATATACTGTCAGTCTAAATTAAACATACAGTATTATTTTCAACCTTACTTTGATGCATCTTTACTCATTTTGAGCTCAGGTTGTTCTGTTATCAGACAATCATGGTTCTTTTTTAGAAATTCATTCTTAAAGCGATTATCTGACAATAAAACAAAACGATTGTCTGGCAGGTTTCACTATAGACATAGGACTATGTTTTTGAAGGGACGTTTCATATGAATCTGTTCCATGGTGTTTTACTTAGCATGAAAAACAACTTAATAATTAAGATAAGAAGAGAAGTTCTTAAAAGACTGTCGTTGGTGACATAAAAATTCATCTGGGAAGAAGTACGTGTTTGCTTCACCTTCCCAGGTGGTAGTGTTTGGCTGTAGTGTGATAGGAGAGAGAGGAAATGGTAAATGTAAATAAATATATACGTATATTACCAGTGGTGAACCGTGATCATTACAGCTGGGACTTCAGCTCAGCCAAAGCTTAGCCAGACACACCAAAAAAGCAACAGGGCAAAGGATTTTGCAAGGGATTAGCGGCAGGCTGCCAGGTCGCTCTTTTGTGTGTAGTTGTCGATGTTGATTTTAAAAGTAACTAAGTAAATTACACAGGGAAATGAATACTTAAGTATGAGTGAAAAATACTGTAGTGAGCATGCGTGGAAGAAGAGTCTGGAGACAGAAATCTTAGTTTCTCAGTCGTTAGTCTGTGCTACTTGCTCTTGATAGCACTGGCTAGACTGCTTTATTAGCATTTTCTAACACTACTGATGAACGCTACACCGGCTAGAAGGTGACTTCATTGCTGCGCTGACAGCGCCGACTCATGGTTAAGCTCACGTTGGCCTTCGAGAAGGCCGAGGGTGATCCATTTTTGGTCCCTCCCACTATAAATCAAAATCTGATTGGTTAATTCATCTGTCACTTCCTACATAAACATACACTGCCATGGCCTTCTGTCCTGGCAATGAAGCCTTAAACAGTGAGTGAGCCAGCTCTAAACTCTTCTCAGCCTAGAGACAACAAACAAACAAAAAAAATCTCATTTTACTTTAATGTTTTCAGGACAGTAACCCTTTCATTTCTGAAGCAAATTTGATAGAAAATGAGACCAAATTAGAATTACAAGAGAATAATTATAATGAAATTATGAACGAAATTAAAGAACGAAAGAAATTAAATAGAACATTTGAAATGCTGATATATTTGGGCCTTCTCTGAACGCCTAGAAGGCCCTGACGGTTCTCCTCTGTATAGTACCAATCAAAGATTTGGACACACCTACTCACTTATTTTGACGATTTACTACATTGTAGAACAATACTGAAGACATCATCAATGTAGCCAGCATTTACCTTGATGGCGTTTGCACACTACTGGCATTATTTTAACCAGCTTCATGAGGTAGTCACCTGGAATGCTTTTCAATTAACAAGTGTGCCTTGTCAAAAGTTAGTTTGTGGAATTTCTTGCCTTCTTAATGCTTTCGTTTCGGATCATCAAACAGTAAATAGTAAATAATACAAATACTGTAAATAGCCATATTCCACAACTGTAGTAATCCATATTATGTCAAGAACCGCTCAACTAAGTAAAGAGAAATGACATCCATCATCACTTTAAGACATGACATGTCTTTTAATTAATAAAAATAAAGAAAAAACATTGAATTAAAAGGTGTGTCCAAACTTAAAATAACTAAATAAATAGGTGAAGTCATTTTTATCCAATCTGAGCTTTTGTATTCTCCAAAATTTTCACAGTAACCCAGTTTCCCATGGAGCATCCAAGTCTGAAGTTTGGCTTGAGTACATTTAATGCTGGATTCATGAATGTCTCGAGAGAAAATATTGCATGCTGGGATAATGGCAATGATGTGCAGGAGGAATACTGTGAGTTTTCTGTAATATTGTATGATGCTGTGGTGTTGTCACTTTGAAATCCCTTCTTGAAATCCCTGCAATGGGGACTTATTACCAATGATTACCAATACTGTGCAAGGCTGGATTGATGTTTGCAAAATGAGAACAGACAGGTTGAGTTCGTTTTATCTCATGTTTCTCAGGGATTCCTACACTAACAAAACCAATATCTGTGCTATTTTTATGTTATTGCAAGAAACAACACATTTCACACTGGATAAATCATGTCACCATTATCAGCAGGGTCATCCTGAGACATTTTCTTTTAAAATGAGTTTGTGTAGTCACTATATTCTCTATTTAACATTGCTTATCTAGAGCTTTCCTGACATGTCCTGATCTGACAACAGATGCAATTTGTGGTAAATTATTTTCATCTTCCTGCTCTATAGTCTTGGAATAAATTGTAATAAAGATATGAAGATATTTATACACCTATTTTAAGGAAAATTGTGTTGAATCAAAACAATTCACCATTCCATTGCATGTCTGTTCATTCAAGAGATAAACCTTTATCATATTAGAAATTGTGCATGCAACAATATCCTCCAGCTGGACTAAACCCCTTCTTCCAATATAAATTGAAGCAATTTCCTGTATCTTTACCTGTTATCAGAGCAGCAGTAATACAGTAATTGTACACCAAAGACGTTCAGCTTGTAGGTTTGACAATAACTCTTTCCTATATAGATAACATGAAAAAGTAATTTATATATATATATATATCAGCTGGATAGTACAGTGGTAATGCTCACTGACTATGATGCGGGAGGTCGGGGCAAAACATCATCCAGTAAGGGTCCTTAGGCAAGACCCCTCCTACCTCAGGAATGAGTGAAGACATAACTGATAGAGTCATACCGGCTCAGATGTTGCCCGGGTCAACAAGGTCTGCGTCAGTTGCTAGGGAACCAGGGCAAACTGATGAGAAATGGGCTACTGGAACAAAACATCAATGGAAAATACGGATACAGAGAGAGGGGATACATGCAGCGAATGTGGGACCATTGGATACTTCGAAACCCACAATCAAGGCTAACAAAGAAACAGTGTTCCAACATCCGTAATCGAAATCTACTATCACAACTAGAGATTAATGAAATACAACAATGATGCTACGGCAAGGGGGAGCAAGAGAAGAGAAGTTAGCCAGCTAGCTGAACTACAGAAAGGGAAGTACAACTCACTCTTCATACCAGAGGCACTCGAAACTGCCAAACAGCGACTAACAGGCCTCACTCTCAGTGTACTCTCAGAACAACAACCGGTCAGACCCACCAAAAGCTGAGGTGGAAAAATACTGGAAAGACATATGGGAAAGAAAGGCAACACACAACACCGATGTGTTCTGTGATGTGGACCTAAGAGCTGACCACAGCAACCTCCCAGAACAAGAACCAGTAACCATCTCAATGGCAGACGTCCAAGAAAGAGTGTCAAAGATGAAGATATGATCAGGCCCTGATATGATCCATACGTACTGGCTGAAGAAGCTAACTGCACTCCATGAACGCCTAGCAGCACAGATGAACCAGCTGGATCTACCAGAGTAGATCAGACCCAAGATGCAGACTGTGCAAAGAAGCCCCTGAAACAGTCCAGCACATAGTAGCAGGGTGTAAGATGCTAGCTGGATCAGCAGAGCAGAGGCACAACCAAGTGGCTGGGATAGTATACAGGATGGGACCCACCCAGAATGGCTAACCCAAGGCAGGACAGTCCTAATCATGAAGGACCCCCAGAAGGGACCCATCCCATCCAACTACCAGCCAATTACCTGTCTCTGCACAACATGGAAGGCCCTGTCAGGCATCATTGCGGCAAATATGAGTAAGCATGTGGCTCAATACATGAGCGAGGCACAGAAAGGAATTGGCAGTAACACCAGAGTACACCGGAGTACTGAACCCCCTCAGTCAGATCATCGCGAAGAGCTGCTACGGGTACCGATTCCGTAGTGGGGCAGCTACTGGTCGATAGAACAGTCGCCCGAGACTGTAAGAAGAGACAGACCAACCTGTGCACTGCCTGGATTGACTACAAGAAAGCCTACAACTCAATGCCACACACATGGATACTGGAATGTCTGGAACTGTATAAGATCAACAGGAACCTAAGGACCTTCATCCAGAACTCAATGGAAATGTGGAAGACAACCCTAGAGGCCAACTCAAAACCCATTGCCCAAGTCAACATCAAGTGCGGCATATACCAAGGAGATGCGCTATCACCACTGCTGTTCTGCATAGGCCTGAACCCCCTCAGTCGGATCATCACGAAGAGCGGCTACGGGTACCGATTCCGTAGTGGGGCAACAATCAGCCACCTGCTCTACATGGATGACATCAAGCTGTATGCCAGGAACGAGCGAGAAATAGACTCGCTGATCCACACCACCCGGATCTACAGCGATGACATAGGGATGTCATTCGGATTGGACAAGTGTGGCCGGATGGTCTCAAAGAGAGGCAAGATGGTCCGGACTGAGGGGATTGACCTACCAGAGGGCAACATAGGTGATATCCAAGACAGCTACAAGTACCTTGGCATCCCACAGGCTAATGGAAACCATGAAGAGGCCACAAGGAAGTCAACCACAGCCAAATACCTCCAGAGAGTAAGGCAGGTCCTGAAAAGTCAGCTGAATGGTAAGAACAAGGTCCGAGCCATCAACATGTACGCACTACCAGTTATCAGATACCCTGCTGGTATCATAAACTGGCCAAAGATAGAAGCCACAGATATCAAGACTAGAAAGCTCCTCACCATGCATGGAGGGTTCCACCCCAAGTCCAGCACCCTGAGACTATACACTAAGCGGAAAGAGGGAGGCCGAGGGCTAGTGAGCATCAAGACCACGGTCCAGGATGAAACATCAAAAATCCGAGAATACATCAGAAAGATGGCCCCAAAGGATGAACTGCTAAGTGAATGTCTCAGGCAGCAGAACCCTGATGAGAGTGCAGAGGAGGAGGAGGAACAGACAACCTGGAGGGACAAACCCCTACATGGCATGTACCACCGTCAGATAGAGGAAGTGGCTGATATCAAGAAATCCTACCAGTGGCTGGATAATGCAGGACTGACAGACAGCACAGAGGCACTAATCATGGCAGCACAAGAACAGGCCATAAGCACAAGAGCCACAGAGGCCAGGATCTACCAGAGTAGATCAGACCCAAGATGCAGACTGTGCAAAGAAGCCCCTGAAACAGTCCAGCACATAGTAGCAGGGTGTAAGATGCTAGCTGGATCAGCGTACATGGAGAGGCACAACCAAGTGGCTGGGATAGTATACAGGAACATCTGCAACCAGTATGGAATAGAAGTACCCAAGTCCCAATGGGCCATACCACAGAAGGTGGCTGAGAACAACAGGGCCAAGGTTCTGTGGGACTTCAGCTTCCAGACTGACAAACAGATCCTGGCTAACCAACCGGACATAGTGGTGGTGGACAAAGAGCAGAAGAGGGTGGTGGTGATAGATGTGGCGATCCCAGCTGACACCAACATCAGGAAGAAGGAACATGAGAAACTTGAGAAGTATCAAGGGTTGAAAGAGCAGCTGGAACGGATATGGAAGGTCAAGGGCTGCGTGGTCCCTGTGGTAGTGGGGGCACTTGGGGCAGTAACCCCCAAACTAGGAGAGCGGCTCCAGCAAATCCCAGGAACGACATCTGAAGCCTCAGTCCAGAAGAGTGCAGTCCTAGGAACATCGAAGATACTGCGCAGAACCCTCAAACTCCCAGGCCTCTGGTAGAGGACCCGAGCTTGAGGATGACATGGATACCACCCCCCTGCCGGGGGTGAGAAGGAGATTTTTTATACAGAAACACTCTGGACAAATATTATATGTCAGAAATGTCAACAGTTATGACTTTATGAAGAGAAAGTAAAGAAAAACTTGTTTTCCCCCCTTATTCTTATTTTCTCCTACAGATTCCAATGTAATCAGTTAGCAAGTATAATAATGTCTATGTTTCCCTTTTTTATTCATCCACCCATTCACAATATCATCAATTCAGCCATCCATCCAAACATCAATGTGTCCATCCACCAAGTCCACTGATCCATTGATGGATCCATTGGCCCATTCATCAATCCAGCCACACAACCCACCATCCATTCTCTTATCCAACCATTCAGTTGTCCATCAGTCCACAATCCCAACTATCTGACTATCTGTCTATCTATCTATCTACAACCCCAACTCCAAAAAAGTTGCGATGCTGTGTAAAATGTAAAGAAAAACAGAATGCAGTGATTTGCAAATCTCATAAACCCATATTTTTTCACAATAGAACATAGACAACATATCAAAGGTTTAAACTGAGACATTTTATTATTTCATGAAAAATATTATCTCACTTTGAATTTGATGGCAGCAACATGTCTTAAAAAAAGTTGGGATGCGGGCAACAAAAGGCTGGAAAAGTAAGTGGTTCTAAAAAGAAACAGCTAGAAGAACATTTTGCAACAAAACAGGTTAATTGGCGGGTGGCACAGTGGTGTAGTGGTTAGCACTGTTAGCCCAGCAGCGAATGAGGGCCTATCTGTGTGGAATTTGCATGTTCTCCCCGTGTCTGCATGGGTTTCCTCCAGGTGCTCCGGTTTCCCTCACAGTCCAAAGGCATGCAGGTTAGGTTAAATGGTGGCTCTAAATTGACCATAGGTAGGAATGTGAGTGTGAATGGTTGTTTGTCTCTATGCGTTAGCCCTGCTAGCTTGTCCAGGGTGTACCCTGCCTTTTGCCCATAGTTAGCTGGGATAGGCTCCAGCTTGTCTGCGACTCTGTACAGGATAAGTGGCTACAGATAATGGATGGATGGATAGGTTAATTGGGAACAGGTCAGTAGCATGATTGGGTACAAAAAGAGCATCTTGGAGAGGCAGAGTCTCTCAGAAGTAAAATTGGGCAGAGGTTCACCAATCTGCGAAAAACTGCGTCTACAAGTTGTGGACCAATTTCAGAATAAGGTTCCTCAATGTAAAATTGCAAAGACTTTGAATATCTCATCATTTACAGTACATAATATAATCAAAAGATTCTGAGAATCTGGAGAAATCTCTGCGCACAAGGAACAAGGCCAAAAATCAATTTTTGATGCCTGTGATCTTCAGGCCTTCAGGTGGCACTGCATTAAAAGCAGACATGATTCTGTAATGGAAATCATCACATGGGCTCAGGAACACTTCCAGAAATCATTGTCTGTGAACACAGTTCGCTGTGCTATCCACAAATGCAGGTTCAATCTGTATGGGTGGCATAGTGGTGTAAGTGGTTAGCATGGTCACCTCACAGCAAGAAGGTTCTGGGTTCAAGCCCAGTGGCTGGCGGGGGCTTTTCTGTCTGGAATTTGCATGTTCTCTGTGTGGGTTTCCTCCAGGTGCTCTGATTTCCTGGAGGAAACCCAAAGACATGTGGCTAGGTTAATATGGGATGGCCTTGGGCTGAGGTGCCCTTGAGTGAGGCACCTAACTCCCAACTGCTCCCTGGGCGCTGTTAGCATGACTGCCCACTGCTCTGGGTACGTGTTCACTGCTTCAGATGGGTTAAAGGCAGAGAGGAATTTCACAAGCGTGTGATGAATGAAGTTGTTCTTCTTCTATCATGCAAAGAAGAAGCCATATGTGAAGATGATCCAGAAATGCTACTGCCTTCTCTTGGCCAAAGCTGTGGCAAAGTGGAAAACTGTTCTGTGGTCAGATGAATCAAAATTTGAAATTCTTTTTGGAAACCAGGGATGCTGCGCCTCCAGACTAAAGAGGAGAGGCTTGTTATCAGTGCTCAGTTCAAAAGCCTGCATCTTTGATGGTATGCGGGTGCATTAGTGCCTATGGCATGGACAGCTGGAGAGGCACCATCAATGCTGAAAGGTACATACAGGTTTTAGAGCAACATATGCTCCCATTCAGATGACGTCTTTTTCCAGGAAGGCCTTGTATATGTCAGCAAGACAATGCTAAACCGCATACTGCATCTATTATAACAGCATGGCTTCATAGTAGAAGAGTATGGGTGCTGAACTGGCCTGTCTGCAGTCCATCATGAAGCAAAAATTACGACAAAGAAGACCCAGGACTATTGAGCAGCTACAATCCTATATCAGGCAAGAATGGGACAACATTCCTCTCCCAAAATTCCAGCAACTGGTCTCCCCAGTTCCCAGATGTTTATGCACTGTTGTTAAAAGAAGAGGGAATGCTACACATGGTAAACATGGCCCTCTCCCAGCTTTTTGAAATGTGTTGGTGCCATCAAATTCAAAATTACATTTTTTTTCTTAAAATGTTACATTTTTTCAGTTTAAAAGTTGACAGCCTTTCGATTTCATAAAATTAGTGAAATCTAGTTCCCTCTGAAATTTGGTCACTGTGATACATGTTTATTTATGGAATATCTAAAAAACAAAATAAAAAAACCCAAAAAAAGCAGGCATTCTGTGGCTGGGAAGTTATTTAATTTGAGGGGATTCCTAAGCAAATAATGTGCATGAAATCGCTCGCTTCGTGCAGTCAAGCAGACAGAGGAAGTCTGTGTGTGTATGCACAGGTTTACCTTTCGTCATCGTCGTCTTCTTCTTCTTCTTCTTTTGGGTTTTATGGCAGCTGGCATCCAGTGTTGCATTAGTGCCTTCTACAGGTTTACCTTGACCATCTACTGACAGTTATATCATTCTGTTGCTAAACAAACAGCTGATCTCACTGAGGTGCTCGCTTTTTATTCGTTAGATATTTATTAGTTTGGTCCTGTGTTTCCTTTCCTTTGCAACATAATGTCTTTTCTTCTTGCTTTCCGTTACTGTAGTTGATCTTTCACATATCATTCTCACACTCATGTCCTCCATTTTTCTCTCCTGTTTCAAATTTGTACCCCACAATGCCTTGTGTGAACAGGGAAAGCCCACCATGTGATGCATGACATAATATCTTGAATTTCGTCATGGTGAAACAAGAAAAAATAACGGAGAATTTAGGGCCATGTGACCCTAAATTCATTAAAGGGCTGATGACACGAACATGACTCTATGCAATTTCTTAAATAAACTATACAACATGGCAAACATGTTAGATTTCTGTTATAATTACGTGAAAAGAAGCTGTTGTTACACGAATATCCAACTTTTAATTGCACAGCGCAAGAAAACTGGGTCCGTGGCTCGCGGCCATGTTGTGACGTCAGCAGAAGAACACGCTGCGGTTCACTGGCTGCCTACTCAATGGAAATGGCGCATGAAAACGCTGGTGAACTCTCTAGCTCTTCCTCTTCTGGGAGTCTAGAATTGTGTTGTGAGTGGGATAGATCGGAAGAATCAAGTGATGACGAACACAGGTGCATCCAACCGTACAGGTTTGAACCTGTTACTGTGCAATCTGAGAGCGAATCCGACTCCGAGATGGACAGCGGACAGGCAGACAGCCCAGCATTGAACACCACAAGGTTGGATAACAAGGATTGGTAGGTCAACCCGTATTTGTTCAAAATGTTACGGAATCAATATTCTAATATTGTGTGTTGTTGTCTTGCATGTGTAAACACCGCTTATATCATGTAAGCCGTATGCTACACTGAATACATAGTTCCTAATGGAGCATGCAAACGGCTAACATAATAAGCTTACGACTATGCCTGATCCGTGATACATTTAGGATAATATTGGCAGGCACGTCTTCTAGTTTATGGCTTCTTAGTTTTATCCTTGAATGAAGCAAAATATTTGATAACCTACATCAGCGTAAGCAAATGACAATCTGTAGCCTACTTGTCTGGCTAAGTTAGCTTTCCCTCAGTGTTTGCTTTCACAAGCAAATACATGACTGATATCACGCCGACTTTATGATTACATTTATGATTATCATGAATGTGTACTCTATGATGTGTACTCTATGAGCGCTCTGAAGCGAGTCACTTCCAAGATGGCCGCGCAGACCGCATGGTTACTATTTTTAGCATCATGTCGGAGCACTCTATAGCTCTACGTACCTTTATCTTATGTCGTTTCTCAACACATGTTCTGACAGGAGGACTGTCTTTGGAGGAGTCACCTTGTCCCAGGCGACTGCTGGATCCGGCATAGCTACTAGTAGACCCCCTCCGGAATACTGTAGGCACTGCTGATGGTAGCAGCACACGTTTGTGCTGAACTGAACACCCAAGAGATTCCTTTAAGCTGGGAAGGGTGTCAAAACAATCCAAATCGAAGTGTTCAGAGCACAGGACGGATGTTGGTGAGGGCTCCCACTTGTCACGAGTGCGCCTGACTTGCTTCACCCACTTCGCATGCAGCTCGGGATCTCTGGGAAACTTGAATAAATTTACCCCATCCTTGTGGGTTTTGGAGCAAAAGCCGGCAACACAACATGAAGGCATAATAACTATATATATATTATAATAATGTATAATAATAATACTAATAATGATAAACTGAACACCTCTCGCATCAACAACAAACTGGTAAGTGAGGAGGAAGATTCTTTCGCTGACGTCATATAGCCCCTCCTCCTCATTCGTCTCCTGGGTGCTGCAGCCCCGTCAAATTTGCCCAAATAGCTGCGTTTATTATCATAACTTGTAAAATAGGCGCCTTCGTGAATTAATATATGGATCATCGGGAATTACTTTTTATGTTATAAAACATCGCCAAAGATGTCAAAAACGTGTCATCAGCCCTTTAACTGTTCTATTTAAAAAAAAAAAACTAATAAAATTGGAAGCCTGTGATTCAATTTCAGTAGCTTTCAGTCCACTAAACAAAAATAAGTGGGTGTCAGGGAAAATTCATTTTACAGTATGACCTAAACTTGGGTGGCATGGTGGTGTAGTGGTTAGCACTATCACCTCACAGCAAGAAGGTCCTGGGTTCGATGAGGGCCCGAGGAGGGCCTTTCTGTGTGGAGTTTGGATGTTCTCCCTGTGTCTGTGTGGGTTTCTTCTGGGTGTTCCGGTTTCCTCCACAGTCCAAAGACATGCAGGTTAGGCTAATAGGTGGTTCTAAATTGACCGTAGGTGTGAATGTGAATGGTTGTTTGTCTCTATGTGTCAGCCCTGCGATGATCTGGTGACTTGTCCAGTGTGTACCCTGCCTCTCGCCCATAGTCAGCTGGAATAGGCTCCAATTACCTGCGACCCTGTACAGGATAAGCAGCTACAGATAATGGATGGATGGACCTAAACTTGAAAAATCTGAAAGGTAGTCTAGCTTTAAACATTTGATATGTTGTCTTATCTGAAAAATATATGGATTTATGAGATTTGCAAATCACTGCATTTTATTTTTATTTACATTTTACACAGCATACCAACTTTTTTGGAATTGGGGTTCTTCTGTCTGTCTGTCTGTCTGTCTGTCAAACCACATATGTCTATTTTCCCATAAAACAATCCTTTACGTTCCACCACTCATCTATCTATCTTCCAAAATCTTCATCTGTCTGTTCATAAATAGCCCTTCATCCATTTCTCTGTTCTAAATACAGTACATTTCTCTTTTCAGACCTAACTTTGAGGCTCATCTGAGTCTAAGCATTCGTGATGTGTTGATGCCTTTCCAAATATTAACAAAAAGAAAGCATGGATTGGATTGGCAGGCAAGATTGAAAATTTCATGGATGAAATGGTAAACAAATTGGACGGTAATGAGATTGTTCATGACACCACTAAATACAGAGTAATGACTGAATGTGTTTCAGATTCATGGCCATCTGTTACAATTATGCACTCTATTCAAAGGATGTCACTTTGAGGAAAACAGCTGTATAATGCTAGAGATAACAGCACCGAGACTTGAGTTGTGCATGTGTGGGGGTGGAGGTTGACAAAAGACAACTCAATCACACTTCTGCCAGTATGATGAGCTCTCTTTTCAATGTCAGTAGAGCAGAAAAGAAGATAGAAGGACAGAGAGATGGTTGAGGTACATCTAACATGGAGAGAAAGATGCTGGAGAGTCAATTATATAGATGTGCAAAAGGATTTCATTTTCCCTCCAGTGCTTCTGCTCAAATTATTCTTTAATATGTGAGTTAAATATTTTAAGGTTCCTGAGGAATGTTCTAGAAAAGCTTGCTCTGTGTGTGTGTGTGTGTGTGTGAGAGAGAGAGACAGAGAGAGAGAGAGAGAGAGAGGAGTTGATACTCAATAGTATGTTTTGTTCACCTTCTAGACATGCAGAGGTTCTATATCACAGCCCCTCCAACATACACTTGCAGTGTGGTAGGGTGCATTATCCTGCTGAAAGAGCCACTGCCATTAAGGAATACCGTTGCCAAGAAGGGAGCTTCTTCATCTGCAACAATGATTAGGTAGGTGGTGCATGTCAAAGTAACATCCACATGAATGCCAGGACCCAAATTTTCCCTGCAAAACATTGCCCAGAGCATCACACTGCCTCCACTGGCTTGTGTTCTTTCCACAGTGCATCCTGGTGCCATCTCTTCCACGGGTAAGCAATACATACACACCTGGCCATCCACATGATGAAAAAGAAAACATGACTCATCAGACCAGGCCACCTTCTTCCATCGCTCCATGGTCCAGTTCTGATGTTCACGTTTCCATTTTAGGCGCTTTTGGCAATTAACAGTCTGCATCTAATGTGTTTTCTGACACCTTTCTAGCATAGCCAGTGGTAACTTATTCAGCAATTTGTGCCACAGCAGTTCTTCTATGGGATCGGACTAGACGGGATAGCCTTCGCTCCCTACATGCATCAATGAGCTTGGACACCCATTACACTGTTGCTGGTTCATCGTTTGTCCTTCTTTGGACCACTTTTGGTAGGTACTAACCACTGCATACTGGGAACACCCCACAAGATGTATCATTTTGGAGATGCTCAGAACCAGTCATCTAGCCATCACAATTTGGCTCTTGCCAAAGTCACTCAGATCCTTACGCTTGCCCATTTTTCCTGCTTTCAATACATCAACTTCAAGAACTTCCTGTTCTCTTGTTGCCTAATATATCCCACCCATTTACAGGTGTCATTGTAATGAGATAATCAATGTTATTCACTTCACCTGTCAGTGATATATATAAAATTCAAAGAAAAGCAGAAAAATAAGCAAAAAGCAAATCTTGCCTTTGTTATTGTGCTACTATTTTCCTGCACAGCTCATGGCACGTCACACTACTGAACGTGAAATGCCTACTATTATTATGCATATGAGTAACTCTCCATTATTACCTTCCATTATGTTAAAAATAACTACATAAGAATGGCAATAATACCACAAAGCTCTCAGCAGCAGAAAAAATATAATTAATCAAGATTAAACTGACATATCTGTCATGAAAATTTAAACCTATTCTGGCTCTGGAATAATTGTTAACCAATAATAATAATAATAATAATAATCTCATTATCTCTAGCCGCTTTATCCTGTTCTACAGGGTCGCAGGCAAGCTGGAGCCTATCCCAGCTGACTACGGGCGAAAGGCGGGGTACACCCTGGACAAGTCGCCAGGCCATCACAGGGCTGACACATAGACAACCATTCACACCTACGGTCAATTTAGAGTCACCAGTTAACCTAACCTGCATGTCTTTGGACTGTGGGGGAAACCGGAGCACCCGGAGGAAACCCACACGGACACGGGGAGAACATGCAACCTCCGCACAGAAAGGCCCTCGCCGGCCACGGGGCTCAAACCCAGGACCTTCTTGCTGTGAGGCGACAGCACTAACCACTACACCACCGTGCCGCCATTATTATTATTATTATTATTATTATTATTATTATATTAACAATGAAGGACACACATGATTTATGGTTTACTAAGCCAGGCATTTGCAATAACCATTACAGTAAAATGTAAACTGTTTCATTCTGCTTTGAGGTTTCTTGGTAAAACTGTTTTTTTATTAACTTCAACAGATTGAGAGAGAAAAAAGAAAAAAGAGAGAGGTTGGTGAGGTTTTAGATGCTGTAATGTAAAAAGCGATCTTGACTTGCAGACCTTTCACAACAAACGTTAAACATAAATAAAAAAAATATGTTGTGTCATTCTTTAATAAATAAAGCATTGCAAACTGATGTAGTAAAAGAGGAATAAAACACATCAGGGTATGCTGTGATAGGAAAATAATCTACTTCAGCTTGGTTTCCTTTAACAGTGCACCCTTTTATGGTTTATTCCTTCATTAGTTTAATAATTTTTTCACAGTAGAGAGGTAGCTTTGGGACCAAAAGGTTGTTGGTTCTTTAGTATTATCCTAATAAAAACTTTGATACAACTGCACATCTTCTCAACTGCCTCACTTCCTCAAAGGACAAGCAAGGAAAGGAAATGAGAGGCACCCTTAGAATCATAGATTTTAAATGGGGATCAGACCATTTAAATGTTTGTTAAATGGGGATCAAAATGTAGGTGCTTTAGTGACTAATGAACACTTTTGGGTGTGGGAGCATGAAGCAATTTATTTTTCACCACCTGTCCTTATCCAAAAAAAATTACTTGTCCCTGTTTGGTGACTCAAAACAAAGTAAGTGGGTGTGCCAAGCTCTTTAGTGTTGAGTTATTTTGCTCAAACTTCTTGGCATTGCATGCAACATTATGTGTCAGTACAGCTACTATGTTGAAAGACACTACTTTTGCATATTATGTTGGAATGCCATGGTCTAAAGGTTAGAGAAGCAGGTTTGGGACTAAAAGGTTGCTGGTTTGATTCCCTGGACCAGCAGGAATGGCTGAAGTGCCCTTGAGCAAGGCATCTAACCCCCAACTGCTCCCCAGGCTGCTCTGGGTATGTTGTAAGTTGGTCTGGATAAGAACGTCTGCTCAGTGCCATTAATGTAATGTGATGAAATAGAAGGTAAAATGGCTTCTTTAATTCTCAAAAAAATATATACAGTACTGTGCAAAAGTCTTATGGCACCCTATTTTCTTTCATACAAACTTTGTGATGGATTTCTATTTTATGACTTCTACATTATCGAGTTGGTACAAAAACATTTTAGAGTCCAAACGTTCGTTTTCCAGCACAAAATTAAATGTTACAGAAAAAAAAAGTTTGTATCTGAGCAGCAAATTACATAAGAGAGCACTTTTCAAATTAAAAAGGAAAGCATAATGAAGGCTACTGGGTTTTGGTGCAAAATTAAGAAGTAAGTGTGACAGTCAAAGTGTCCAGAAGAACTGCGGCTGGTTCTGCAAGATGCTCAGTAAAACCTACAGCTCATTTCCGAATAGAACTACACTCATTGTACCTGAGACTACTATTTTTTTTTAAAGCAAAGGGTCGTCTCACACCAAATATCGATTTTGTTTCATTTATCATGGCTTACTGCTGTTTATAGTATTTTTTTCAATGTTGAAACATTTCATTTCATTATTTTTAAGCCATTTTTGGTTGACAGCATTTCTTTATATGTGCCAAAGACTTTTGCACAGGACTGTATATGCTTCTTTTTCTATCAGTGAGATCACAATGGTGTAAGGGCATCTGCCATTTTGTCACCAAGTCCAACTTGTACGAACTCATCTCATGCTTACATTCAATAACTATACTACAGTCCCGATGAACTCTCAGTTCTGATTAGTCAGAAGATGATTGATATTCTTACACAGCAGCTCTGACAGTAGATACATTATCCTTTCTTCAGGAACAACTTACACAGGAACTTATGGTGGATGCTTCACGTAAATGGACTGAAAATGGATTACAAATGTACAACTTTAATTTTATAGCCGATGTGCAGATTCTTGACAAATTATTGATGATCTCCATTTCAGTTCCAGGCGATAACAATACAACATGCTGGAAAGTTCAAGGGGGGGAATATTTCTGCGAAGTACTGTCAATGTGCTGATCTGATACAAATAATGGCTTTAAATTTTTTTTCATTCAAGTCAGGATAGTTGCTTTGCTTTTTAAATGCATCTTTCTGTGTGTTGTCTGCCATTGTGTGTGAATGCATGCTTAAACGGGTTTGTATACTTATTTACGTGTGTGTGTGTGTGTGTGTGTGTGTGTGTGTGTGTGTGTGTGTATTTTCAGGTGTAACAAACAGCAGTGCGGAGGATGGCTGAACTCATTTATCTGTGTGTCGTCAGGTGTGTGAGCTCGCTCAGCTGTCACTGGAGATGATTTCACGCTGTTTGCACTACGTGCTTCATTTGATTCTCTTCAGGGTGACACCTGGTTCACCATACACAGTCTTTGTGTGTATGTGTGTGTGGGGGGGAGGGGGTGTTCTTTGTTCCTTCCTCCATTATTACCTTCATGTATGTAAAGGTCAGTATCCAGAGGCGGTGGTGTACTAGCTGTAATCACAAAAACAAAATGACCATGGACTCTACAGACTTTGCCTTGGGGTTGTGGAGAAAGGTCAACATGCTGTAATGGTATAGGTTTTGTTTCATGCAAAAGCTAGTTATTGTGGACATTTCACTCTAAAACACAGGCAGGATACGTAATTTAGTAACCAAAATTTACAACAACTATGCTAAACACGTCAAAAAGTTTTTTTCATTGTTATTAATAACATGGTTAGCCACGATCAAAGGTGGATCAATTATTTGGATATGATACAACTGCGCTGTTGAATTCTCAAACCTGATTAGTCAGAAGGTGTGGATTTCTATAATAACAGCTCGTTCACAGGGATTGTACTGTATGGTGGACACGCTACATAATCTAAGTCTAATGAAAAAACAGGTTAAAAAACAAGTGTTGCCAGGCAAAACAAACCTCGCCCGGTAGCGCTTACGATGAATATGAAGGAAGATATCGCAAAAAAATTATTTTGACCTTTTCTGTGACCTTGACCTTGATTTTGACCTTGTGTGTGTGAACATACTTGGCCAATAAACATGGTTATGATTATGATTCTCATTTGCACACCGTACTGCTCTCAGCCAATCAGAACACATCTGAATGAATATGAAGGAAGATATCACGTAAAAATGATTTTGACCTTTTTGGTAACCTTGACCTTGACTGGATGACCCTCAAAATGTTGGAGGTTCTATTTGAGACCAATGCCCATCTATCCTGAAAGTTTCATGAAGATTGGTCCAGCCGTTTCCCCATAATATCATTAACAAACAAACACACAAAGAAACCCCACTGAAAACAATACCTCACCCCTGGTGGACTCCGTCCTGGGCGAGGTAATAAGTATTGATATTTCACAAAGAACGACGGTGAAGGTTTTTTGAAAGGAAACATTTACTGACATTTATTAAAGGAGTCTCCAGTGTCAGTGCTTTATGACAGTGATAGAGATAGAGCTGATCAGAATGTAAAGCTGTTTAAATTGACCACCAAGAGAAAGATGTTGTGTTTTACAGTTTCTCAGAAACAAGTTTCACGTTTCATAAAAGGGAGGGAATAGCTGTTTATAGCTGCTATAACTTAATGGAAAGCAATGTTCCACACCATTAAATATATATATATATATATATATATATATATATATATATATAAAACGTGTTATTTAATCTATTTTAAAAAATTGGTAACACTTTGGGACATGCTGCTATATTTATCAGTAGCTGCATTTTATTTTCTCATCTCATCTCATTATCTCTAGCCGCTTTATCCTTCTACAGGGTCGCAGGCAAGCTGGAGCCTATCCCAGCTGACTACGGGCGAAAGGCGGGGTACACCCTGGACAAGTCGCCAGGTCATCACAGGGCTGACACACAGACACAGACAACCATTCACACTCACATTCACACCTACGGTCAATTTAGAGTCACCAGTTAACCTAACCTGCATGTCTTTGGACTGTGGGGGAAACCGGAGCACCCGGAGGAAACCCACGCGGACACGGGGAGAACATGCAAACTCCACACAGAAAGGCCCTCGCCGGCCCCGGGGCTCGAACCCAGGACCTTCTTGCTGTGAGGCGACAGCGCTAACCACTACACCACCGTGCCGCCCCTGCATTTTTTTGATATTTTGATTTGCATTTTATTTTACTTTACTTTATTTTGTTTATTTATTTATTGGTTGAAAATCCAGGTTGGTCATTTCTGGAGAAAGTAACATACAGAAATCTACACATCTGGCAGGACACTTAAAAAAAAACTTTAGAGACGCTATTTTGACATAATTTCTTAGAGAAGGAAATTACATTATATCTAATAGGCTTCCATTATAAGCTTATATCAGTGTTTCTCAACCACTGAAGTGCCATCTAGTGGGTTGCAATTTTTTTTCCAAATTGAAGCTAATTTTTACTTGTAGTAGGGTAGAATTGCTTGGTTGCATCCGACGTCACATCCGTCTCATTAAGCTATGGTCACACTACAGCTTGCAATGGGTTATCGATGAAAATGAGGCATTTTGATGGTGATGCATGGCGATATACACTTGAGCCAAAAGTTGTGGTCACACAGCAGGTAGTCACACAGCAGGTGACATGGGTCCTGACTCGTTACAAGTATGAATAGGTGGGCCTTAAAGTAAAAAAGGTTGAGAACCCCTGGCTTATATCATATTTAATAGGACAATTTTCTGGGTTGATAAGCAAAATTAAGACCTTAAATGCAGGGTAGGTCATTTTGGAGAAACCAGCAAGTGTATGCTAGATTTTAAAATTATCCAACTGTAAAATCCCACCCCCTCCCTTCAGCTTTTCCTCCAAAGCCACTCCTCCAAAACACATGAACGTGCACTGCCTGATTACTGCTGGAGGATGAGTAATGCTGGAGGATAAAGACGTGAGGGAGAGTGTGTTGGAGGGGTGGAACGTAGCACATTGTTGTCATATCCAACTACCTCATGTCTCATTCACATGTGAGAAAACACTTAACATTATCCTAATGAAAGTAAACAACAAACACAGCTATTATACTCGTAGCTGTCGACAAGCTGGCTAGCTTTATCAGTATGTCTGTAATATGTCTTTCTAATTCTTTGGAAATGCCTAAACCATTATGCAACCACAAGGTTATATGTTGTAGGATTAGTATTTTAAACTGGAGCTACATTAGAGGTGTCCTGAGATAATAGACAGCTGCCTGCCAATCAGAGATGAGTATGATCTCTGGCCAGTGTAACATATCTTACATAATGACCATAATTAAAATACATACATCATACCATCTCTTATAAAACTTGCTAACGATGATATTGAGTATAGGATATTGTCAGGGTTCAAGTGAAGTGTTACTGTTATCATACAAAATTAATATCTTGCGTAAATTAAAGACTATGTATTGGCATCTCAAATAATAAGACAATTACACTGGATATTTGTGACACTAATGTTATATTAGCCTTGATGCAGCACATTTTTAGACAGTGTACACTGTATATTCATATGTACAGTATATGCACAATATACTGTAAGTTGGTATCATGTCTTCACAGTATGGTAAGCACTGTGTGACTCACCAGATGTGAGTGGAGCAATAACCTGCTATGAAGTGTACTGTGTGACTCACTAGGCTCAATCATCAAGACAGAAACATTTAATACCATTGCATTCATGACCAGTATTGGATATAAAAGACCATACTGGATTGACTTACAGTGGTGCTTGAAAGTTTGTGAACCTGTAACTGCAATAGTTGAATAACTATTGCAATAACTGCAACTAAACATTGCAGATACAATAACTGCAACTAAATATTTCTGGTAACTGGTGATCAGTCCTGCACACCGGCTTGGAGGAATTTTAGCCCATTCCTCCATACAGAACAGCTTCAAGTCTGGGATGTTGGTGGGTTTCCTCACATGAACTGCTCGCTTCAGGTCCTTCCACAACATTTCGATTGGATTAAGGTCAGGACTTTGACTTGGCCATTCCAAAACATTAACTTTATTCTTCTTTAATCATTCTTTGGTAGAACAACTTGTGTGCTTAAGGTCATTGTCTTGCTGCATGACCCACCTACTCTTGAGATTCAGTTCATAGATGGATGTCCTGACATTTTCCTTTAGAATTTGCTGGTATAATTCAGAATTCATTGTTCCATCAATGATGGCAAGCCGTCCTGGCCCAGATGCAGCAAAACAGGCCCAAACCATGATACTACCATCACCATGTTTCACAGATGGGATAAGGTTCTTATGCTGGAATGCAGTGTTTTCCTTTCTCCAAACATAATGCTTCTCATTTAACCAAAAAGTTCTATTTTGGTCTCATCCATCCACAAACCATTTTTCCAATAGCCTTCTGGCTTGTCCACGTGATCTTTAGCAAACTGCAGACGAGCAGCAATGTTCATTTTGGAGAGCAGTGGTTTGCTCCTTGCAACCCTGCCATGCACACTATTGTTGTTCATTGTTCTCCTGATGGTGGACTCATGAACATTAACATTAACCAATGTGAGAGAGGCCTTCAGTTGCTTAGAAGTTACCCTGGGGTCCTTTGTGACCTCGCCGACTAGTACATGCCTTGCTCTTGGAGTGATCTTTGTTGGTCGACCACTCCTGGGGAGGGTAACAATAGTCTTGAATTTCCTCCATTTGTACACAATCTGTCTGACTGTGCATTGGTGGAGTCCAAACTCTTTAGAAATGGTTTTGTAACCTTTTCCAGCCTGATGGGCATCAACAACGCTTTTTCTGAGGTCCTCAGAAATCTCCTTTGTTCATGCCATGATACACTTCCACAAACATGTGTTGTGAAGATCAGACTTTGATAGATCCCTGCTCTTTAAATAAAACTGGGTGCCTACTCACACCTGATTGTCATCCCATTGATTGAAAACACCTGACTCCAATTTCACCAACTGCTAATTCTAGAGGTTCACATACTTTTGCCACTCACAGATATGTAATATTTGATCATTTTCCTCAATAAATAAATGACAAAGTATAATATTTTTGTCTCTTTTGTTTAACTGGGTTCTCTTTATCTACTTTTAGGACTTGTGTGAAAATCTGATGATGTTTTAGGTCATATTTATGCAGAAATATAGAAAATTCTCAGGGTTCACAAACTTTCAAGCACCACTGTATTTATACAACACTGAAAGTTGTATGGTACTATTGAATATAAAGTGAGGTTTTATATCTATACCAGTCAATATAACCATTTTACAAGTCTGGGCTCTTTTGTACTGATGTTTTTTTTTTTTCAATATAGGATTCCTGAAGTGATAATTACCCACATCAAACGTTGAAACTGAACATATATAATATGTTGAAATTGAAATGTAAACTTAAAACAATGATTTGTAAATGATCTTTGACTGGTATTCCATTCAAAACCACACAGGAGCACAGCAGAGACTGAAGACACAGAGTGATGAAGTGTTTCAGGTGTTATTTTGTTCCATTCTTCCTGCAAACAGGTCTGAAGGTGTGCAACACTACAGGGTTGTCACTGTCATATTTTTCATTTCAAAATTCACTACACATTCTCTACTGGGGACAGAGGGGACAGGCACCCTCTTCTTCCACACACACTGTAAAAAGTCTTTCAGTGGTATTGTCCATTTTACTTTATTTTTAAAAGTATATTTATTCCAATAAATCAATTTATTTTTCTTTTTTAGTTTTTTGAGTTATCCATAGGGTGGCATGGTGGTGTAGTGGTTAGCACTGTCGCCTAACAGCAAGAAGGTCTGGGTTCGAGCCCCGTGGCCAGCGAGGGCCTTTCTGTGCGGAGTTTGCATGTTGTCCGCGTGGGTTTCCTCTGGGTGCTCCGGTTTCCCCCACAGTCCAAAGACATGCAGGTTAGGTTAACTGGTGACTCTAAATTGACTGTAGGTGTGAATGTGAGTGTGAATGGTTGTCTGTGTCTATGTGTCAGCCCTGTGATGACCTGGCGACTTGTCCAGGGTGTACCCCGCCTTTCGCCCGTAGTCAGCTGGGATAGGCTCCAGCTTGCCTGCGACCCTGTAGAAGGATAAAGTGGCTAGAGATAATGAGATGAAATGAGTTATCTATAAGTAAAAAGTGTGAATATTTTCATAACTTTTTTATGTGATAAAATTAATTTTATTGGACTTCAACATAAATTGATTTAACAAAACTCATTTTAAACGTTTATATCAGACTTAAAACGTCACACCCCGCCCACCTGCAGCAACGGAAGAACAAGCCCGGGCAGGCAGGTTTCACCATCGAATGTTCCTGAATGTGGATCTGTGAGTTGTTTAAGTTAAGATGCTTTAATATGATGTACACAGTAAAAAAAAAATCTGTACTCTGAATGTTCTACTAAGCAGCACATAATAATCTGAGGTCATGCATTCTTGTATGCACTAAATACTGATGTTCTTGGCTGTTAATACTGTCCAACTTATTGACACGGTTTGGATATGGCTTGTGAAAATGTTTTAATAATATGTATGCGGTTAAAGAAAGAAAACTGTACTGTGAAGGTGTTCTACGCAGCACTTTAAAAAGTTGAGGTCATGCATTCTATGCACTAAATATGGATGTTGACTGTTCATATTGTCCAGCTCATTGCCACTGTTTTGATATGGTAATGATTTAATAAAGGTTGGAATTTGATATGTCTTGATTTTTTTATTATTATTCTAACTAATTATTTTAAGCAGTTTCCATTTTTCATGGGTGGCATGGTGGTGTAGTGGTTAGCACGGTCGCCTCACAGCAAGAAGGTTCAGGGTTTGAACCCAGCAGCTGGCGAGGGCCTTTCTGTGTGGAGTTTGCATGTTCTCCCCATGTCTGCGTGGGTTTCCTCCGGGTGCTCCGGTTTCCCCCACAGTCTAAAGACATCCAGTTAGGTTGACGTGGGGCGGCCTTGGGCTGAGGCGCCCTTGAGCAAGGCACCAAACCCCTGATTGCTCCCTGGGCGCTCTGGGCTGCCCACTGCTCTGGATGTGTGCGTGTGTTCACTGCTTCAGATGGGTTAAATGCAGAGGATGAATTTCGGTGTGCATGTGACAAATAATAAAACAAAGAAAGGGTGAATTGGTCAAAATTAATAAAATAGAGTACAAAAATTATTTTTTCATTTAAATGTTACTTATTTTAATTAAGTCTTGTGTGTTTAATATGCTGATGTTTTTTACATTGATTTTACTCACTTTCTTGACTTTCTGTAAACGCAACTTAATCTTTTTGCATACAACGAAATGCATATTATTAAGTTCTCCTTACTCAAAAATACCATTAGTTGAGTAAGGAGAACTTAATAATATGCATTTCGTTGTGTACTTTTCTGCATTAATGCTGCTATCACAGAAGTGCAAGTTACCTTTGCCAAGGGCACTGACACAACCCCATACCATGACAGACCCTGGCTTTTGGATTTGTTGCTGGTAACAGTCTGGATGTTTGTTTTCATCTTTAATCCGAAGCACATGACATCCATTTCTTACAAAAAAGATCTAGAATATTGATTCATCTGACCATGGTACACATTTCCACTGTGTGTTGGTCCATGCCAGATGCCTCTGAGCCCAGAGAAGCTAATGGACAAAGTTAACATCAGACTTCCTTTTTATACAGTCAAGTTTTAACTGGCGCTTGTGGATGTAACTCTATATTGTAGTGCTTGACAAAGGTTTGCCAAAGCAATCCCAAGCGCATGTGGTTATACCAGCTATAGATGAATGACGTTTCTTGATGCAGTACTATCTGATGGATCAGAAATCACAGGTGTTCAGCTTAGGCTTGCGCCCTTACCCTTTTCGCACCAGATTCCTTGAATTGTTTAATGATATTATGCACCATAGAGGGTGAAATATACAAATCCCTTCATATCTTTCTTTCAGGAACATTATTTTTAAACATTTCAATCATTTTCTCTTGCATATATTGACAAACTGGAGATCCTCGGTCCATCTTTGCTCCTCAAAGACTAGGCCTGTCCTGGATACTGATTTTTCCCCCAATCATCATTACAAACGTGTTGGCATCACCTGTTTTAAATCACATCATTATTTAATTGTTTTACCTCATTACTAACCCTAAATTTCTCCTGTCCCAACTTATTTTGGAATGTGTTGCAGGTCTGAAATGCAAGAAATGGATGTATATTCACAAATTAAATAAAGGTGACCAGACAAAACATGAAATATCTTGGGTTCATACTGTCTGCAATGAAGTACAAGTCAAAGTAAATTTAGAAATCACTACTGTTTTTTTTTTATTTGCATTTCCCATACCAGTCCAACTTTTTCTGATTTGAGGTTGTATCACTTCTCCATCATTCTGAAATCACCATCTGTAACATCCATGAAGAACTACAATTACTAGACAACATTTGAGTTTGTTGAAAAACAGCACTTATTTTGAGTTGGAACCTTTTTTTCCCACATGGATTCCAGCCCACATGGAAATTTATTCAGCCGTTCACTACATACTGTATGTGATAGGTTTTAAGAAAGTTAGATTGTAACAATCCTGAAACAGCATTTCTGCAATATAATAATTACATATGTAATAATGGATTGCGGGCGGCACAGTGGTGTAGTGGTTAGCGCTGTCGCCTCACAGCAAGAAGGTCCAGGTTTGAGCCCCGTGGCCGGCGAGGGCCTTTCTGTGCGGAGTTTGCATGTTCTCCCCGTGTCCGCGTGGGTTTCCTCCGGGTGCTCCGGTTTCCCTCACAGTCCAAAGACATGCAGGTTAGGTTAACTGGTGACTCTAAATTGACCGTAGGTGTGAATGTGAGCGTGAATGGTTGTCTGTGTCTATGTGTCAGCCCTGTGATGACCTGGCGACTTGTCCAGGGTGTACCCCGCCTTTCGCCCGTAGTCAGCTGGGATGGGCTCCAGCTTGCCTGCGACCCTGTAGAAGGATAAAGCGGCTAGAGATAATGAGATGAGATGAGATTGTAACAATCCTGAAACAGCATTTCTGCAATATAATAATTACATATGTAATAATGGATTGCGGGCGGCACAGTGGTGTAGTGGTTAGCGCTGTCACCTCACAGCAAGAAGGTCCAGGTTTGAGCCCCGTGGCCGGCAAGGGCCTTTCTGTGCGGAGTTTGCATGTTCTCCCCGTGTCCGCGTGGGTTTCCTCCGGGTGCTCCGGTTTCCCTCACAGTCCAAAGACATGCAGGTTAGGTTAACTGGTGACTCTAAATTGACCGTAGGTGTGAATGTGAGTGTGAATGGTTGTCTGTGTCTATGTGTCAGCCCTGTGATGACCTGGCAACTTGTCCAGGGTGTACCCCGCCTTTCGCCCGTAGTCAGCTGGGATAGACTCCAGCTTGCCTGCGACCCTGTAGAACAGGATAAAGTGGCTAGAGATGAGATGAGATAATGGATTGCTTGACAATGTTATTCGAATACTATTCAAATGACATTCTCACTAGGTTCAGTAACGTTCAGTTATGTTTCCTCTATTCAAAATTGTTGTAGCAACTTTGTAGGAATCTTTGTGTTATGCAAAATCACAGAGATTCTCAAATAACTCAGGAAACATCACACTAAAAGTTTGTAGACCCATAACATTTCAGAAATCATGTGTGGAGTTTTCCCTGTGTCCGAGTGTGGCGGTTCTAGTACAAGGGTGGAGCACAGAAGACAGCAGGACAGAGTACAGGTTGGTATATAGCGTTTTATTGCTACACTTTTCAGTCTAACAATTAGGGAATTTACACACACACTCAGCGTCTGGTTCGGGGAAGAGCTCCCTCTGCTCTCGCTCTCCCTTCTTAAGTAGGGCGCGGTCACTGGGAAGACACACAAACACAGGTTAATTGCTCTCAGGTGTAGTGATTCTGCCACTTACCTTCCCTGACTCCGCCCCCCTGTCACAGACCAGTGCTTGACCACACCCCCGCTGCCAAATACCCCCACCGCCCGACTCAGGCCGGGCGGCTGTCCGGCCTGCAGCCGACTCCCCCCCCCTTGACGGGAGAGGAAGTCCGCCACGACCATCTGCGCCCCCGGCCTGTGGACCACCTTGAAATTAAAGGGTTGGAGTCCAGGATACCAATGGGTGATCCACGCGTTGGCATCCTTCATGCTGTGGAGCCACTGGAGGGGCGTGTGGTCCGAACAGAGGGTGAAAGGGCGTCCCAGCAGGTAGTAACGGAGGGCGAGGACCACCCACTTGATCGCCAAGCACTCTTTCTCTATGGTGCTGTCGCGCCCCTCACTCACCGATAGCTTCCTGCTGATGTACAAGACTGGGCGGTCCTCCCCCTCCACCTCCTGGGACAAAACAGCCCCCAGCCCTCTGTCCAACGCATCTGTCTGCAACATAAAGGGGAGAGAGAAGTCAGGGGAGTGTAAAAGTGGCCCCCCACACAATGCAGCCTTTACCTCAGAGAAGGCCCGCTGGCATTGCTCCATCCACTGGACCGGATCTGGTGCCCCCTTTTTAGTCAGATCAGTCAGCGGGCTGGTGACGTCCGAATAATTAGGTATAAACCTACGGTAATAGCCAGCCAGCCCCAGGAACTGTCTCACCCCCTTTTTGGTCTTGGGCCTCGGGCAGGCTGCAATTGCTGCCGTCTTATTAATTTGGGGACGCACCTGCCCGTTGCCCAAGTGGAAGCCCAGATACTGTACTTCCACCCACCCAATCGCACACTTCTTTTGTTGGCTGTGAGCCCCGCTCACCTCAGCGACCTAAGGACGGCCCTCAGATGTTCGAGGTGCCTCGGCCAGTCATTACTATAGATGATGTCATCGAGGTAAGCGGCCGCATAAGTGGCGTGGGGGTGGAGGACCCTGTCCATCAGCCGCTGAAACGTAGCGGGCGCCCCAAACAGCCCAAAAGGAAGTGTGACGAAATGGTGTAATCCGAACAGTGTGGAAAAGGCCATTTTTTCTTGGGAAAGTGGAGTCAAGGGGATCTGCCAATATCCCTTTGTCAAATCCAGTGTCGAATAAAAGCAAGCCATGCCTAGTCGATCGAGCAACTCATCAATACGAGGCATTGGGTACGCGTCAAATTTAGACACCGTGTTGACTTTTCTATAGTCCACACAGAACCGGACTGACCCATCGGCCTTGGGTACCAAGATCACCGGGCTGCTCCAGTCACTGTGGGACTCCTCGACGATGCCCATTTCGAGCATGGCCTCGAGTTCTTCCCGAACCACCTTTTTTTTGTGTTTGGGTAGCCTGTAATGGCGGCTACGCACTACCACCCCCGGGGGCATCTCTATGTGGTGCTCTATGAGGTCAGTGCGACCGGGCAGGGGCGAGAACACATCTGAAAACTCGGTCTGCAACTGGGCAACCTCCGCGAGTTGGGTCGGGGAGAGGTGGTCTCCACAGGGGACCGGAGGGATACATGATGCTAATGCCCCTTTTTGAACCTCCGGCCCCAGCTCCGCCTTCTCCGGAACCACTGACACCAACGCCATGGGGACCTCCTCATTCCAGAGTTTAAGCAGGTTGAGGTGGTAAATCTGTAGCGCTCCACCCCTGTCCGTTCGCCTCACCTCGTAGTCGATGTCCCCGACTCGCCATGTGACCTCAAAGGGTCCTTGCCACTTGGCGATCAATTTGGAGCTCGACGTGGGCAACAGTATGAGTACTTTATCTCCCGGTGCGAACTCTCTAAGGTGCATACCCTTGTTGTACAGGCAGGTTTGCCGTTCTTGGGCCTGCCGCAAATTCTCCTGGGTTAGGTGGGTGAGGAGTTTTGCACGCAGGTCCATAATGTATTGAATTTCATTTTTGCTTTGTGAAGGTCCCTCCTCCCAATTTTCCCGCAGCACATCTAGAATGCTGCGCGGCTTACGCCCATATAATAATTCGAACGGGGAGAACCCCGTGGAGGCTTGGGGGACCTCTTGCACTGAAAACAGCAAGGGCTCGAGCCACTTATCCCAATTACGTGTGTCCTCACTTACGAACTCTTTAATTATATTCTTGAGGGTGCGGTTGAACCGTTCAACTAAACCGTTCGTTTGTGGGTGATACATGCTGGTGCGGATCGGCTTAATCCCCAATAACCCATACAGTTCGCAGTGTCCGTGACATAAACGTGGTGCCTTGATCAGTCAGAATCTCTTTCGGGATTCCAACTCGGGAGATAACGCGGAAGAGCGCCTCCGCAATACTGCGTGCTGAGATATTGCGCAGAGGCACTGCTTCCGGGTATCGCGTTGCATAGTCCACCAGAACTAATATAAAGCGGTACCCTCGTGTCGACCGATCTAATGGCCTGACGAAATCCATCCCAACTCTTTCAAACGGGGTCTCGATTAATGGTAGGGGGCGCAAAGGCGCTTTTGGAATGGCAACTGGATTTACTAACTGGCATTCGCGGCACACTGTACACCACCTACGAACGTCGCCGCGAATCCCCGGCCAATAGAATCGGGCCATTATTCGGGCTAGTGTCTTATCCTGCCCTAAGTGTCCAGCCATGGGATTAAAGTGAGCTGCCTGGAATACCAATTCCCGGCGGCTCTTTGGAATTAAAAGCTGCATGACTTGCTCTTTCGTCTGAGTGTCTTGCGTCACTCGGTATAATCTATCCTTCATAATAGAAAAATAGGGGAAGGACGGGGTGGCGTTCGGCGGGAACGTTTGACCATCGATTACTCTCACTTGGTCAAACGCATGCCGCAGAGTCTCATCTCGCAACTGTTTTAACGGGAAATCCGCTAGGGATTCCCTGAGAGAGAGAGGAGGAGCCTGTGGCTCCTCACTCTGACACGGAGGTGATGTAGACAGCTCTGTGACAGCTGCTCCCGCCAAGGCGACACCGGGACCTCCCCCTGCTGAAGTACAGCAGGACCCACTCGCCACTAAACGGCTCATCAACTCCTCGAATCCTGGCCAATCAGTCCCCAAAATTATCGAGTGGGTGAGGCGAGGATTAACCGCCGCCTTTACTATGAATTTTTTCCCTCGGAAAAAAATGTGGACCGACACCAAAGGGTAGCTGTGAACATCCCCGTGCACACACAACACCTTCACCCCTTGTGCTCCCCCCAATGCCTTGTTTTGCACCAGGCTTTGGTGAATTGAGGTTTGATTACACCCAGAATCCACCAACGCCTGATATGTATCCCTTTGAATACTCACTGGTATGCGATACGCTCCGGCCCAATCGAGGGCGGCTTCTGGTGCGTCGGGGATCTGAACCATTGTGCCCACCTCCATTGCCGTGCACTGCTGTTGGAGGTGGCCCGGCTCCCCGCAGCGCCAGCAAACTGGCCCGGGCTTCCTCTCTGCACCGGTGTTCTGGGGCTCACTCACCTGAGGGGGGGGGGGAGAGACAGACACAGAAGGGAGAAACGGGAGGGCACCGCGGGTGCGGCGGGCCGGCTGGGGTGGTGCCGGCCCCCACCTCCACGGTGGGGGAATGGGGCGAGGACGGGACACAGGAGGAGGGGGAGAGAGAGAGAGAGAAGAGGAGAGAAGAGAAGAGGCTGTCTGCTGTCCTGCCGCCGGAACAGCCGCCAAATGGTCCTCTGCCAGCTCGATGGCCTAATCCAGCAACGCCGGGCGGTGGCACTGGACCCACTCCGTGGTTCCTGTTGGCAAGCGTGTGATGAACTGCTACAGCACCACCTGGTCAATGATCCCCTCGGCGTTGCAGTTATCGGCCCTCAGCCACCGCCAGCAGGCGTCCCGGAGTTGCTGGCCAAACGCGAACGGCCGGCCGACTTCCTATAAGCGCAAAGCACGGAAGCGCTGGTGCTGCTGTTCGGGGGTGCGCCCCACACGCTGGAGGACGGCCCGGCGAAGGTCCGCGTAGGCCAGCCGGCGGTCGGCGGGGAGCTGTAGCGTGGCCAGCTGCGCCTCTCCCGTTAGCAGGGGGAGGAGGCGCGCCGCGCGCTGATCCATCGGCCACCCCGAGGTCTTCGCGACTTGCTCAAAGAGCGTGTTGAAAGCCTCGGGGTCATCCTGCGGGCCCATCTTTGTCAGGGTGAGGGGGGACGGGCCCGCGGTGGGAGCGCCAGTAGACCCCGCTGACGCGAGGTGGTGCCGGAACGCCTGTCGATCCTCTTGCTGGGCCAACACCAGGGCCTCGAAATGCTGCTCCTGCTCCTTATGGAGCGTGACTAGCGCCTGGTGCTGGCTTTGCTGGGCCGTGGCGAGGGCGTGGACCAGGTCGGCGAATGGGGAAGACTCCATGGGGCGGTTCGGTGTCTGCGCTCCAGATCCCGGGTTTCAGCACCACTGTGGCGGTTCTAGTACAAGGGTGGAGCACAGACGACGGCAGGACAGAGTACAGGTTGATAGCGTTTTATTGCTACACTTTTCAGTCTAACAATTAGGGAATTTACAGACACACACACACACACTCGGCGTCTGGTTCGGGGAAGAGCTCCCTCTGCTCTCGCTCTCCCTCCTTAAGTAGAGCGAGGTCACTGGGAAGACACACAAACACAGGTTAATTGCTCTCAGGTGTAGTGATTCTGCCACTTACCTTCCCTGACTCCGCCCCCTGTCACAGACCAGCGCTTGACCACGCCCCCGCTGCCACACCGAGTTTTCTCTGAGTTCTTTGGTTTCCTCCCACCTCCCAAAAACATGCTGGAAGGTGACTGGCTATTCTAAATTACCCCTAAATGTGAATATGTGGGTGTATTGTCCTGTGATGAACTGATGTCGCATCCAGGGCGTATTCCTGCCTCATGCCCAGTGTTCCTGGGATTGACTCTAGATCTGTGGTCCTGACCAGGATTAAGTGGTTACTGAATATGAATAAATGGATGAATAGTGTTAGCATCCCTACACTCTGAGCAATCTCATACAAATTTTGAAGAAACGTAGGAAACATTACTTGGAAAACCGTAGGAGCTAAAAAAGGCAACTGGACTTGCTTGAAATTCTTGAAAATGCTTCACCTCTCATCCGAAAGGCTTCTTCAGTTCTGTCTGATTAGTGGGGAGTTCCAGGTATTTATCCTCTAGTGGACCAAAAGCAACGCTAAGGGGAGTCATTGAGGTCACATGGCTCGTTGACCCTCTCAGTCATCCTGTAGGTGTTAGGGTCACTGGAGGCTGGGTGGGAACGGTGTTAGCAGCCTAGAGGGTCGTTAGGGTGATCTGTGGGTCATTGGCTCTCTCTGCCATCATGTAAGTCATTGAAGTCAGCTGAGTCTTGATGTGGCTCGGTATTCAGTTTTCTGGGAAGTGTGCCAAGGACTGCATTGTATGTGGCTGATAAGTGGTGTCTCAGACCACCTCCTCTGTTCAGTGATGGTCATTTCAGGTTGACGAAGATGCCTTCTTTTACTCCTCTTTCAAACCACTGGTCTTCTCTGGCTGGAATGTGTACATTGCAGTCCTGAAACCAGTGTCCTTTGTTATTGAGATGAAGATAGACTGCAGAGTCCTGGCCTGAGGATAAATACCTGGACCTCCCCACTCGTCAGACAGAACTGAAGAAGCCTTTCGGATGAAAGGTGAAACATCTTCAAGAATTTCAAGCAAGTCCAATTGCCTTCTTTAGCATCTACGGTTTATGATGACCTGGATGACTGAGAACCTTCACAGACATATTACTTGGAAAACTTCTCAGAACACTTGAAACTCTTCATGAACACTCTTTGAACCAAAAGTTCCAGCACAACAGTCTATTTAGCTCCATTTTTAACTGGGAAAGAGACCTGATATTGCTCATAAACATTACTATCGCCCATCTAGGTGAAAATGAAATCACAGTGAAGCACTTCTAAAGGATGAAATCACCCCACGTTAAACTAATGCTGTCTGAACTAGTCTAGTTCTCCTTCTATCTTCGTGTTTATCTGGCTGTTGTGTAAATGTGGACATGATGCAAAGCTGGAAAGGCTATTAATCCATGCTGCGCCAGACAGCTGCCACAACAACAGAACTAGACAAATGACACGTCAAACAGACTCTCGCTACGCTACACGACACAATTCAACAGCGATGGAGAGTATGTGTATGAAGCAGAAAAAAGGAGAGACAGTGCATGAGACAGAGTATAGTGAGGAGTGTGTGTGGGGATGCTATGAAATAGTCTGTATAATCCCAGAGGACATTTATTGATTATTAGTGTCCGTGTCATGCTTTCTGTTTTATTCCCAGTAGAGTTTACCCCTGGGAAATCCAGGACAGAACAAAGCAATTTCCATTCTTTGTTTAAAATATTAGTAATAAGATTGGTGAAAAATAAAGTGAGGAAATTATTGGTATGCATTTAGAGATGCTTGGGGTTTATTTGCGAAATAATACAACATCGAGCCATCCATGAGCTGATAGCTCATGAGGTGCATAGCGCTGATTCGGCTATAAACCATGTATGATGAGATTGAATGGAATAATTGTTTTACTCTATCCACAGTCACTGGATTTTGAGAAATGGAGCTTTTTTTTTTCAAATTCGATAAATAAAAACTTTATACAAAACATCTGACAAAATCCTTTCTGCTTAGAATGTTAAAAAGGCAAAATGACAGCAATTCGTGAAAAATGCTATAATTCTTGAAAAATAAAAAAGATACGTTCTTTCCATCAAATACTTTTATTCGATATTTTGCTGCTTTCTTTTGTATTTTTGGAGGTTTTGTTTACAAGTAGAGTTTTTATTTCATCCTTGGTTGGTTCAGCAACAAGTGCCGCCATTTTGTTTTTTCTACTCATGGTAGCCTAGTAGTAGAGTAGCCAATCAGAGCATGCAATTGCTCATATCCAGTGAATGTGGATAGAATAATTTTTATTACCCTGTGTCTGTCTCAGAAAATCTATGAACATGCATTAGCAAAGACCTATTCATACTGTATATCAGGGTTTCTCAAACTTCTTTGCTCTGGGGCCCAGTAATGTTAGGCCTTGGTGCTGCAAGACCCTGCATAGGCCTACGCCTCTGTGCGCCCCCCTGAAACCCCCCCCACACACATCGTGTGCACCTCCATTAGATAGATAGATACATAGTTTATTATTATTATTATTATTATTGTTAGTAGTATTTGTTACAAGTAGCAGGCTTATACCAGCGTAACAATATTTTGGCTAAATAAGACCTAACAGGAGCGCATTGGCAGAATTGTAGAAAATTGCCAAATGACCAGTAACTGTCCAAAGATATGCCATTATAATAATAATAAATTATTAATATTATTATGTCTATTATTATTATTATTATTGCTTAGGCCTAAACTATTAAACAAGGGAAACTAACAGAAGTGCTTTGGCTTTGAGATTATTGCCAAATTACATCAATATACTGATATGTAGGCCCAATAATTTGACTTATTATTATTATTATTATTATTAATAACTTACCATTTGCATAAGAAACATTAAACCAAGTTTTTTTTTTTACTTTTGTGTTTTAGATTTTATTTTTTTTAAACAACACCTTTGAACTTGAAGCGCTGCCAAAAAGTGTCTCAACATACACACACAAAAAGGTCTACCAGAAACATGGGACCTCAAACCGAGAAACCTAAAGACCCACTGTAGCCCTAATACTGACTGATTACACAGTCCCAGTATGAAGGGAGAACTGAACATAGGCTACGTGCTGACTTAACCTCAAATGACCAGCCCAGTCACCCACAGAGATTTCGTAAAAGAAAAGTCAGCATTCTAATGCAAAGGTCTGTGGCTGCTTTCTCACCACTAACAGGTCGAAACAAGGAAGACAGGGTGACAAGGCCACTCGGAGCGTGTTTTCTGAGTTGAGCCTGTTTCGGTATTTTGTCTTTGTGGCTGTCAAATGTGAAAATGCGGTCTCGCAGAGGTATGTTGAATGAAAAGGCATCAGTGTTTTCACTGCCATCTCGCTCAGCTGGGGATATTCATCGCAGCATGACAGCCAGAACTCAGACAGAGAAAGTCGACCAAATCTCGACTGCAGACCAGCATCGCACAAAAGCTCCAGAAGTTTATCCTGCACCACAGGTGGTAGAGCACTCGTTTCTGGGTTAGTGAAAGGATCTCTTACCCATTACTTTTCCGTGAGATGAGATTTTGAGGGGAAATATGAATCAAAATGATGCAGTGTTTCAGTAAGGTGTTGCGCGATTACTGCCGGCACCTGCCCCAAATCCACACCTTTATCAGCCAGAGACGACAGACAGCCGAACATGTCAAACACACCTCTATTAACTCTGTTGGTCCAGACTGAGAGCTTCTTTTTGAAAACCATGATTTTATCATAGGCTTGAAAAATGTCACACGCTTTGCCTTGGATCGACAGGTTTAGCATACTGAAATGGTCCAGGATGTCAGAAAGATAACCTACCTTTATAAGCCAAGACTGATCTCGCAGGTGATCAGCAAAATTGGACTGTTTGTCAAGAATGCCTCAACTCCTACACTCTGTTCACCACTTTACCCCGTGACAGCCAACAAATCTCAGCGTGCAAGAGCAGATGAACATGTTCTGCACCCATCTCATCACACAGAGCTGTAAATAGACAGGAATTTGTCGGATTGGCCTAAATGAAGTTCACCATTTTGACCACTTGATTTAAAACTTCATGAAGTTCTGTGGACAGGCATTTAGAGGCAAGTACCTCTGGATGAATAACAGTGCATTGCCTGCACTGATGGTGAAACGGCTTTTACCGAAGCAACAACTCTGTGCCTGCCAGTCATAGCTGCTGCCCCATCTGTGTATACACCGACGCAACACCCCCATATCAACCCATACCCAGAGATGTACCCATCAAGCATATGGAATATTTCTCCAGCGGTTGTGGTCCCTGGAAGCACCTTACAAAACAAAAAATCCTCATGAAACCGGCCCTCATGAGCATATCTGATGTAGACCAGAAGTATAGCCAAGTTAGAGAGATCCGTGGTCTCATCCAATTGAATGGCAAACCAGTCAGATGACTTCGCCCTTTCTAAAATTTGCATTTCGATGTCTGCCGCCATATCGTCAATTCGACGACAGACCGTGTCATTTGACAAAGGAATCTCTTACTTTGGCTGCAGCAGCCGGACCCAACACCTTACTACAAGCAGTAACAATCGAAGGCATAATTAGCTTCTCCCCAATTGTGAAGGGTGCCTGACATTTGGAAATGTGGTGTGAAATCATGTATCATGCCTTTGTTAGCTTTTCATTCTCGGTCAAATTACTTTTCAACACTTTAGTTTGGGTGGCCAATTCATCACGTTTTCTTCTGAAAAAAATCCTCTGATTTATCCTTGAGATGCAAATATTTAGTTTCCAAATGCTGGCATAATTTGGATGGCTTCATAGCATCATTGCTTAGCATGGTTTGGCAGATAACAGATTGGTTTCAGGGGACAACGATCACTTGAAATAAAGTCGAACTGTATGTGTGAAGGGTCATAATTGAGAGTGAATGGGCAATATTTTTTTTGCCTCTGGCTCATGTGTATCTGCAGTGTCAGATGGGTGCTTTCCAAAGAAAGTGTCAAGAGTAGCTTGCTTTGAACATGCCATGATATTGCTCTCATAAAGCATGTGCGTGCGAATGACTGGACTTGGGACAGAATGAATGAACAAGTGCAAGTGTGCAACCTCACGCGGGTGGGAACACTTAACATTCTAGAATGGGGGGTGGGACTTACACTACGTGGCACACAGTGACAAAAGCACTGAGAGCAAAGCCAGCCAATTGCTCTTCTACATAATCTGATTGACAGTGACCAGTAGTTTGAAATTATAATACTGACTACTAGTGCAGAGGCAGGCTTGCGGACCGACGGTAATCTCACGGACCAGTACCGGTCCACGGCCCATAGATTGAGAAACACCACTGTATATTACATTTACATGGTCCCCAGGCTGCTCTTATCCAGAGCAGCCTGGGGAGCAATTGGGGTTAGGTGCCTTGTTCAAGCACCCTTCAGCCATTCCTGCTGATCTTGGGAATCTAACCATCAGACCCAAAGCTGTTTCTCGAACCGTTAGGCTATATATTTAGTAAAAGGAAACTAAGAGAAGCAAACAGACAAAATATGCCAAGAGAAACATTCATCATTCACAAGCATCATCAGTAGTGCATCTGGTTCAAAGGATTCATTAGTAATGACTGGGACAAGTTGTACAATTTGTTTGTTGGTCTATATTTTTTTCCCTTGAAGTAGAGAATCTCAGGTTCTCTGCGAAGGGACAAGGCAAATCTGATTTATCTGTTAAATGTACTACATTGTTGTTATATCCATGTTGCTTGTGTAGCGTGGCAGCAGCAGTATCGAGAGAATATTTTTGACTACGCCACCAGGGGAAGACAAATCCCCCCTGGAACTAAAGTAGATTCACAATTTACCCGCCAAAGACGCTCAGGTTCATGCAAAGCAAACAGAGACAAGGTTCTATTTCAAATCATACAAATGTTTATTTTCCTTCAAATATTCTCATTAATAAAATCTTTAAACAGTCGGTAGTGCACAGTCCACACACACATGCACCCACCAGGGTGGGGGTGAGGGTTAATTGGCCCACCAATGGTACAGTACAACAATAAAATTAAAAAAAATAAAAAAATATGTGTACACAGATTCGTGGTGCCGGCCAAGCCCACAGAGCCGATAATCGGCAATTCACGACTCAAGTGATAGCACACACACAGAGCACGCTATACACCAAATCACAGCAAATATCAAATCCCCAAGGGCACAGCAAATATTACATCCCCCCCCAAAAAAGGGCACAGCAAAACACCTTAACCAGTACAGCATTCGTGAGGACAAACGTGAAGCCCACCCAAACCCTGTAGCACAACCAATGCGCCACGAGATAAGTACAAAAGAAATACAAACAAAATACACAAAACAAACCAAAATAAATACAAAAACCAAAACAAACACAAACACTGTACCTACTAGCGGGCAGCTAACACCCGCTTCACACCCAACTCACACTCACTCACCTCCACATAAACATACAACCACACTAGGGTTGCCACCTGTGTCTGACAAAAATCCTGGACATTTCGACCATCCAACCGACCTTTTTGCTTGTAAGCAACGGCGCCCTTCGCACATCTAACCCAAGACAAAAATCGCCCTTCTATGCTGAAATTGTATTGCTTTAATTAGTAAAAATGACGCTTTTGCTAGTTATTTGTTTAGTTAATTGCTTTACATAATATAGCAGGTCTTCATTATTTTGGTTTATTTCCAACAGTTTTTGGTTGTGGACACCTGGGGCAGTAGTGGGCACAGGTAAAAGGGGAATACGTACATACTGTAATTAAGTTCTGTTTGTTTGCTTATGTGGAATAAAAATAAATAATCTAACTTTTCATTGTATCTAAGAATACCTGAATGTAACAATGTAAGGTGTAGTGTTAAACAGCTTACCTGATTGCTTAGAGTGTGGTGTGTGCTTTGCTTGTGCTTACCTGTGTCTCTGCTGCTCTTGGCTAAACAAATACATAGGAGGACATGTAACTGATATAACTGGGCACATACAGGAGTATGTACTACACTACACTTTCATTTAATTCACCAAAACCTTACCTAATCTTCCATTTATATTTGGTGTTTTTCTTTGCTGCTGCTATGAGTCCTGGCTGATTTTTAATGAATGTCTTGAACTCAGTACAGGACAACTGAAAGTTTAGCCTGACTTGAAGCTCAGCCTTCACCATTGCAACAGAGAGTCTGTTTCTTTTATCAGTCCAAGCATCCTCCATTGCCCCTTTTCCACCAAAGCAGTTCCAGGGCTGGTTCGGGGCCAGTGCTTAGTTTGGAACCGGGTTTTCTGTTTCCACTGACAAAGAACTGGCTCTGGGGCCAGAAAAACCGGTTCCAGGATAGCACCAACTCTCTGCTGGGCCAGAGGAAAGAACCGCTTACGTCAGCGGGGGGGCGGAGTTGTTAAGACCAACAACAATAAAAAGACCGCGAAAGATCACCATTTTTAGGCGATGAGAAGCAGCAGCTGTACAAACGCCAAGTCATCCATTATTATTATTGTTGTTGTTGCTGCTTCTTCCGTGTTGTTTTTGCTTTGATATTCGCGCCAAGGTTTATGCAAACGTAGCGACGTAACTGACGTATACAGTGACGTAATGACGTATTCAGCGACGTAATGACGTGGCTCCGCTTAGCACGGCGAGCTCGGGAAAGCAAACTGGTTCTCAGCTGGCTCGCAAGTTGAAATACACATTTTGCCCATTATGTACAAAAAACCGGGACATTCAGTGTCCCGGATTTTTTTTTTTCCGGGACAGACCATGAAAATCCGGGACAATAAGGAAAAACCGGGACAGGTGGCAACACTAAACCACACACACTCATTACAATGAGCCCTCACTCACTCGCGGCGGCTACTACCATGAGGTGTGGCCCCTCAATTGAGTGCGGCCGCACAACAACGTTCCTATACTACAGCGTGAGGGCCGTAGCCCAATGAATCAAGAGCAGAACAGCAGCCGAAAACAGAAGAGGTGGATACGAAGATCCGTAGAGCAGGCCCAATCGCAGCGCAGCGCCCGGCAGCCTAAAGGCAAACAATAGTTGCCAGATTAGCTAAGCTAGTTATTAAATGTTACTAGTCGCAATACACATCAGTCTTAGTAAATAACATTACTTACCCGAAGCCCGATGATAAATACCAATATACGCAGAAACCGAGTGAGCCAAATGCTCAGAGACACACACCACAAACGGTTACCCTGCGTAGAAGGAGAAAGCGTTAGCCACGAGACAATGCAAAAAAACAAAGCTTGAACCCCATGTTAGCGAGAGCTACATACCAGAAGCAGCTCCCAGGATGGGCACAACAGCATACCAGATGCTGATACGAGTGTACGGACAAGCAGGCTACGGTAGTTAGCCTCCCAATAAAGACGCTAAAACAAAATGTGAGATGCTCGCATTAGCAAAAAAATTCATGCAACATTAGGTCTCATCTCTTAACCAAGGAAATGTCGGTCCACATACCTTCCGTTGAGAGCATGAGCCCACCACACGCTGCCTACACAGCTGAAACAGCTCCCAGACCGAACACAGCGCGAATCAAATGCTGGTACAAGTACAACCAACAAAGCTTACTCACTGGTAGCGGTAGCTGTACGCTTTTAAAGGGTTCCCAGCCGTACTAAGGCTACCGGCGCACGTAATGATGTCAACATGACGCGATATGCTGTGACGGCAGCACTTAAAGGCGCAGGAGCACCACTACAATCGCTATAGTAATGGCACATTTGTTAACTAACTTTGCTAGATGTTAATTTTTTTGTAAGAGCAAGTTCTAAGAAGATATTCAGCACCAAACACACAACAGCCACAAAAACTGAAGAGGATGACATGTGCTGTGCTTGTTGCTGCTGTAAAGAAGAGATCCTGCCCCAACTTGCATTTTTTTTTTTGCTGGTTTTTCATCCATAGCTGTGTCCCAAACTTCAAACTATGATATTGAAAATGCAAATGAAAAAAGATAACTGATTTCTAAATTTATATTTAATTGTAGACAGTATGAACCTGTCAGACAGACTTGGGTTTGAACCCAGGTCTCCAGATTGAGAGACAGTGGAAGAATCCCTGTGCCACCACAATGGATGAACTGGCCCACTTGCAGAGAGACACACAATCACAAGAAGGTAGCTGCAGGCCTTTACTTTAGATCAGGTAAATTCCAAATAGTGCAGGTTTAGCACCAAATAGGTCCCATACAAAGTCTCAGTAGCAGAAAAATTCACAAAAGGAAGTCCAAACAGGGAGCACTAAGAAACTTAGGTACAGTATCAAAACAGTCAAAAGGTCTCAGACTCAAAGCTTACGTGCTCAGGAGCACCGCAGACTGTTGAACTCAGCAAGGAGCACAAGGCTTGGCAGTAGAGGCAGCAATGTTCCCTCATCCGTCTGTCATGTTCAGTCTGAGAAAGTTGTGTGCCCCCCACTTGCATCTGCTCAGGACCATTCTCCACCACAAAGGCAGCCAGATCTAGGAGGACCTGAGGACTAGTTCTTTTGAAGCCCTTAGCTAGGGGCTTCTCCTGAAGATGAGTGTCCAGATGAATGACCCGGTCTATCAAAGTCTCCAAATCCCATATCTCTTCCCAAGAAACTAGCTCATCTTTAATCTGGTCAGACAGTCCATGGCAAGAGGTGGCCAGAAGGGTCTCTTGGCCCCAGCAACTTTCAGCTGCAAGGGTCAGGAAGTGAATGGTGTAGTCTGCAGGCCACTGACTCCCCTGGCACAGCTTAAGCAGCTGGTTAGCTGCATCCCAGCCACTGGCTGTTGGATTGAAGACCCTACGCATCTCCTCAGAGAAGCGGTCAAAGGAAGAACAGATGGGATCTTGCCGGTCATGCAAAGCCATTGCCCTGGCCAGAGCTCTGCCAGTCAGAAGGGTGAGGACATAGGCAACTCAGGAAGACTCAGTGGGGAAGGTGTTGGGTTGTCGAGTGAACGTCAAACGACACTGTCAGGAACCCACGGCACTCATCTGGGTCTCCACTGAATCTCTATGGGTTAGGCAGACAAGACTCTGATGCACCCCCAGGCAGGACTTGAAGTTAGAGGGAGCAGGGGACTTGAGGAGCTGGAGTTGTAGGAAGAGCTTGAATTTGCTGGAGAATTTCCCTCAACATTGCCCCATGCTGATTCATCTCCACCTGTTGAGTGCTCAAAACTTGTTCATGATACTGCACAGTTTCCCCCTGGCTGTTTACAGCAGACACAAGGCAAGTCACTAGGCTCAAGGGCCCAGGAAGACTTGGGCTCTCTGCTGGGTCCATGATTGCAGAGTTCTTCTGTCAGGTGCACAAGGCTAGGCACACAATATATACCTCCATGCTAACAAGACACAGGTGTAAGCAATTAGCAAAATAGACACAAATGGGCAAAATAGGTACATCTAGTGATGGAAGAAAGGTATTACAACATATGAAAAATTCCCAAATCCTGACAGAACCATATTTTTTCAGGTCAACTTCATTTAATTTGTTAATGTATATCCATTCTTGCATTTTAGGCCTGCAACACATTCAAAAAAAATTGAGATGGGGCAATTTAGGGCTAGTAATGAGGTAAAACAATTAAATAATGATGTGATTTGAAACAGATGACGTCAACAGGTGATTATAATCATGATTTGGTACAAATCATGCACTTGGGATTACTTTGGCAAACCTTTGTCAAACACAGAAAGATGGAGTTACATCCACATATACCAATTAAAACTTTACTGTGCAAAAAGGAAGCTTTATGTTAACTGTGTCCAGAAGTTTCTCTGGGCTCGGAAGCATCTGGGATGGACCATCACACAGTGGAAATGTGTATTGTGGTCAGATGAATCAGTATTCCATGTCTTTTTTGGAAGAAATGGGTGCCATGTGCTCTGGACCAAAGATTAAAAGGACCATCCAGACTGTTACCAGCAAAAAGTCCAAAAGCCAGGGTCTGTCATGGTATGGGGTCGTGTCAGTGCCCTTGGCAAAGGTAACTTACACTTCTGTGATGGCAGCATTATTGCAGAAAAGTACATTGAGATTTTGGAGCAACATATGCTGCCTTCAAGATGACATCTTCTTCAGGGATATCTCAATATGACAATGCAAAATTACATTCTGCACACATTACAAAGGCATGGCTGAGGAAGAAGAGGGTGCCTGTCCCTTTTGTCCCCAATTGAGAATGTGTGGTGAATTTTAAAAGGAAAAATGTGACAATAATGACTCCGTAGTGTTGCACACCTTAAGACCTGTTTGCAGGAAGAATGGAACAAAATAACACCTGAAACATCTCATTACCTGGTCTCTTCAGTCCCTAAATACAATTTATGTCTTGTGCGAAGGAATGGCAACATTATAAAGTGGTAAATGCTTTACTGTCCCAACTTTTTTTGAAATGTGTTGCAAGAATTAAAATTGAAATAAGTTTTTATTTAAAAAAAATTAAATTCATTAGATAAAACATCAAGAAATATCCTGTTGTATTGTTTTGAGTGCAATACAGGTAAAAGCTTATTTACAAATCATTGTTTTTAGTTTTAATTTCAATTTCAACATACCATCCCAACTTCTTCTGCTTTGGGGTTGTAGTAATGACACCACTGGTGGTGTCCTAATTTACATACCATTGGTTACTGTGGTTTGGGACACAGCCTGTGTTTTAGGTTTTGTCTCCAAAAAGCACAAACATGGGTCATATGTCCAGAAATTTGATTGAGATCAGATTCTACAAATGTGAAAAGGTAAGATTTAATACATCATGCCGCTTAAAATCTTTTTGAATATGCCAAAGATTTTGAGAATGCTCATGGAAATGCTTCTATTTTGAAATCTTTTCTAATTTTATCCAACAATTTTCATTACAAATGATACTATTACCATCAACCTGAGTGAAAACTAGAATCTTTGGAATATTTACATGAATTTCAGATTTGCTCCGTATATGTCCCCTTTTTTGCTTTAATGACAGTGTGCACTTGAGCTGGCATGGACTCCAGAAGTTTATGCAATAACCTTATGATCCATTTTAGATCAAATCTCTCAGAGTGTCATCTGAACACATGCATAAATAGAAGAGACTAGGCATGAGAAAAATCGAACCTTTTGTACAAAGCAGTTAACATGGTCAGTATCACACATTTGCTTACATTTAAATACCTAGAAATAGCGCCAAATCTTGAATATCCTGTCCATCTGCAGGTCTTATCAATAAATCATCTTGCAGGGGTTTTCAAGAATGTATGTCTTTTTACATTCTGATATACTGAAGTACATCAGTAGCAAGGGTGCCCAGTATGACAAATTTCACGTTTGGGCTATTTTTCTTTTTTCATAGTTTTCCAGCAGAGAAGTAAATTACACAGCCAGAAATGGAACATAATAGTCTTACTCCTTATTTTATTTGTCATATAGTTCCATTCATCCATCCATCCATTATCTGTAGCCACTTATCCTGTGCAGGGTCGCAGGCAAGCTGGAGCCTATCCCAGCTGACTATTGGCGAGAGGCGGGGTACACTCTGGACAAGTCGCCAGGTCATCGCAGAGCTGACACATAGAGACAAAACCATTCACACCTACAATCAATTTAGAGACACCAATTAGCCTAACCTGCATGTCTTTGGGGGAAACCCCTTGGCCCTTCCCCTCCATTTTGCGCGTTCACGTGAAGGGGTAGGGGTATCCCAATCCCAGTTAATGCGGAGGGGTAGGGGAAGGGGTAGGGCTTCTGTACCCCTCCAAACGGAGATTTTCCTGGAGCTGACTCCGAACGAAGGGGTTTGAGTGATTTCCCACAATGCCATGCGGATTTCAACGAGATTTCATGCGGATTTCAGAAAGATGGCGGTTCCCGCGGCGAAAGATTGTCATAAATGTATTTTCTCCATTATTTACGTGTTTTAAGTTGTTATCCAGAGGAAACACGCCGCTTGATTCGCTTTCGAGCTGAGAATGAGCAGCGATTTCTGAAATCCAAGCTGCTGCTAAAAAGCTTTGGGAGTGAGTATTGTTTTCGGTTGCTTGACTACGTACGTTTTGTTCTGTTATTCTCGCTTTTATTGTTTACATGAGTGTTCTGACACCTCATTCTGTCGGATGTGGTGCACAAAGCGCCAAAGATATCCCATTCAGTGGTGTTAGTTAACAAATCACACCCTGCCAGCAGAGATTTCTGGTTCTGGCTCTGACTGTAGTGGCTGGTCGCAGCCAATGATGCATTTGGTCGCGTTTTGCTAACGTAAACGCTGACGGAGGTACGCGATGACGTATGCGATCGTTGAAGGGCTATCCCAATACGTAGGGGTTGAATTTCAAGCCCTATCCCTTGTAGCTCAGTTTCAAAGGGGTAGGGGGAGGGGTAGAAATTAGAATTGGGATTGGGCCTTAGAGTCACCAGTTAACCTAACCTGCATGTCTTTGGACTGTGGGGGAAACCGGAGCACCCGGAGGAAACCCACGCGGACACGGGGAGAACATGCAAACTCCGCACAGAAAGGCCCTCGCTGGCCCCGGGGCTCGATCCCAGGACCTTCTTGCTGTGAGGCGACAGCGCTAACCACTACACCACCGGGCCGCCCATATACTCAGTTATTTCCCTAAATCTGTAATACGCAATGTATTTATGCCAAACGGATGCTACACAACTTTCAAAATCTCTTGTGAGCTGCTGTTTTGTAGATATAGAGGTGTACAAACTACATGAACCTCATCCTCACAGATGAGGATCACACACTACACAATCTTTCAACTGGAGAGCTCCTTGCTCCAATGAGGTTTGTTCATGAAAATAGCTCAAACAGTTGAGCAGCTGGTTGACAGAGAAGAAAAATGTCAAGGAAGGACTGGTTGGGGAGATGCAAGCAGCAAGGATCGTCTGTTCTGCAAAGAGAACTGGAGGTATAGTGCAAAGAAGCTTAGTTATTCATATACTGTGCATAGCCAAGAATTATGCTGTGATATTTGTTTTCATTTCTGCTGTTCCTAACCACTATTTATTTATGACATGATAAAGAATTTCTTATCGTAGGCATATCAGGTGAAAATTCAAATTCAGTCCAAATTGCTTGAAACTGATCTCATTGAATTCATATCTGAATGCAAAACAACACAGGTTTTACAGAATTAAAATATGTTTATCCATTTGAGATATTACAAATCAAAGATTGAAAAAACGGCTTAATTTTTAGAAAGCTGATGTAATTATTATGTATTAGGATAACATGGTCCAAAATGGGCCTCATTAATGCATGAGATCAAATGGTTTTTTTTTTCTGAATAACTTTTGTATTTTGCAAGATATTTACATGGAAATTGGTAGGCACGTAGATGGTTGTATACTGAATACAAAGTTAAAAAATGAGTAAAAACAAATTATGCAAATTAGTATTGAATTATTATTATTAATGATGCTAATTAGGTAAAATCGTTAAATTGGTACACTCTCTTCTTCAAAGTTTCACCAAATGGCTTTATTTGTGCGATATAAAGCTGATCTTAACTCATTTATACATCACAAAGAAGGAGAAATCAATGTTAATTACAATTACAAATTACAAATACACAAAATATGCATAAATACACATTAATTATCATTCACATCTACCATTCTCTATCAAAATAAAAAAAAAGTAATAAAAGATTATTTCTAATACCCTCTTTGTGCTTTGTAGGCCTTTGTATTTCTCAAAAGTAGGGCCTACTAGTGTTTATATGAAAGAATATAAATTATTATTTTGATTAATATTCCCAGCTTTCAAGGCTAACCTCGAAAAAACTGTGTGATCCACATCCAGTAAACAATTCCAATTAATGGCATTGAAATTGACACTCGTGTTTCTGACTTCCGATTTTTTTAAATATCATCCCGACCACTAAGATCTCAATATTTGTCATCAAAACAACTACGGTTATATTCTAAAATAGTTATTTATTTACATGAATCAGTTTGATTTGAAAAAATAAGTAGGTAAAGCTATGAAAACTCACTTCAAAGTCTCCCGTGAAGCAAAACATCAAAACTAGCAGACAGAACCTTTTGCTGAATCAGAAACAGTGAGAGCTAGAGAACATCCCTATAAAAGTTATCTGATTGATATTCATGAGTAATCCAGTTGGAAACCGATCAGAAAAGAGATAGCTTGAGCGCTTTCCCGTGACTCAGAATTCACTGGTAGTTTCCTAATGTCACGCAAGCAGAGTTTTTACTCTATTGTACCAACTTCAACCTGCCATTACTCCCAAAGTACTGAACAGATCTTAACGAGATAAATTTCTTTAGAAAGCAGAGTTTAAAAGCTTTTTAATAACCGTGTTCATTATAGAAAAGATTCAAGAGTTAAGCAATGACAGATTTGGAAATGTAAATGAGCGTCTACATGGACAATTTTCACAGCACGGCCAGCAAGTGTCTTTTATGCCTACTTATAGAAGCAGTATATTAATATGACAGCAGTCTATTAATTCAGGATTTCCCGTCAAACTGGCTGTTTCTCAGTGTTATTCTTGTGACTAGTCATAGAGGCGCTTATTCCTGAAAATATCAAACTTGCTTAAAAATACTAGAGTCAACAAACTGAGAACATTGCATCGTTGAAATGCTCACAATATGCAAGTGGTTACAACAGAGGCAACAGTTTGTCACTTAGCTGGTAAGGTTGTTGCAGATCCCCTAAAATTAATCTACGACAAGGAAACTTGGGCTAAAATAGTGTTGTGGACATTCAGCATTAACTAGCTACCCAGTTTGCCATCTATTATTATGTTATGTTAGCTATGACATTTCAGCATAATCTATCAGCTTTCTGGGCAACCAACATATGGCACTGGATAAGCACATTAGCTGTGAAAATTTACATGGGGTCCTGGGGTAATTCCCTATTTTATAGGTGATCTTCTGTGACTTTATTACTATCTGGATTGGTCATGTTAGTGTATTTCTCCATCCTGCTTTGAGAAAATTACAGGCCAAATTACCATCTGTGGGTGGCACGGTGATGTAGTGGTTAGCACTGTAGTCTAACAGCAAGAAGGTCCGGGTTCGAGCCCTGTGGCCGGCGAGGGTCTTTCTGTGCGGAGTTTGCATGTTCTCTCTGTGGGTTTCTTCCGGGTGCTCTGGTTTCCCCCACAGTCCAAAGACATGCAGGTTAGGTTAACTGGTGACTCTAAATTGACCATGAGTGTGAATGGTTGTCTGTGTCTATGTGTCAGCCCTGTGATAACCTGGTGACTTGTCCAGGGTGTACCCCGCCTTTAGCCCATAGTCAGCTGGGATAGGCTCGAGCTTGCCTGCGACCCTGTAGAATAGGATAAAGTGGCTAGAGATGATGAGATTACCTTCTGTTTTTCTCAGTGGTCATCTGATCATTTTAATCCATTCCATGATTTTCTATGCGGATGTCGCCGTGTATTGGACAAAAAAAGATGTTTGACTGTGGCTACTACTGTATTTATTCTCGTATTCTCATATCAGTGACCTCCCCTCCCCCCCTCTGGTGAAATGGATGTTTTTCAGATACTTTGTGATTATTGTGATTAAACTGAAATAAAAGCCAGGGTCTCTTCTCTGCTCTAGTGCCTCTTCAATCACTTGGATGTCATGTATGAATGGAGCATGATCAATGACTGTAAAAAAACAAAAACAAAAAAAAAACATGGACGGCATGGCTCCATGCCCTTCCATTCTATAGAAATGAAGCCAAAATTCCTCTGCCATGTCATCAAATTTGGAGCCAGAGTTTGTTCTGTGGGGACTTTCTGCTGCTATTTGGATCAAGAATCTGCTCAGTAGAGATGAGAGTCAAAGCAATGTGCACCTACTCATTTGGTAGGCCCACCCCCAAAGTCCAATGCGTACCAAGGGTGTCAATCACTTAATTCTCAGGTGTATCCAGTGGCGATCCTAGAGTGATTTACTCCCCGGGCGAAACCCCCTGCTGGCGCCCCCCCCGGCCCAACCCGACAACCACCTCCCACCCACCACCTAAGAAAACACTAACTTCATCCAGAACACATACGACCCCATACACAAACTCACAACAGCTATTTTCAAGAACAAATTTCCAGTTTTAATGACTAGTGCAATAAAAAATACAAAGATAAACAATAAAAGATAAACAATAAACAAAAAGACTCAATGACTTCGCATTACAGCTATCCACAGCTATTTAAGAAAGCACAACTGCTTAATTTGAAATAAACATTGGGATATAGGCATTAGTGTTTGTGTGTGTGTGTGTGTGTGCGCCTAACTTGTCGTAGCCCCATAATATGCACAATCCCGCCAGCGGAACGTTGTACTAGTCATCAAAAAGACTTTACTACCATAGTACTACACTACTATGACATTACACAGAGTCTTAAGTAATACATTACGACTTGATCATTGCCATTCTGGTAACAGCAAATTTATAACGGGCCGTGTCCGCGACGTACAACACACGACGAGAAATGTTTAAACGACCATGTAAAGCTGTTAACATTCTGTTGGCTAATACAGAGCCCAACGTTAACCCAAGGCAATGACAGCAATAACTTTAAATGTTTTGTTGCAAAGCCTAATCGTTATGCTGAAATTAATTTCGTGTTGGGGGGCAGGCCAGGCCAGGTCATCCGACTTAGCAAGCATCAATAATATAAGGCTAATTAGGACACTAATTCATAATTGATTCATAAAGCATACCTTTTTCTTTTGCTCGTTTCTCCTCCTCTTCTTTCCTTTTCTTCCGGAATTGGGCACCTGATGGCTTTGACCTTTTCCTATCCATTAGATCTATCTCCGAGTACGACTCCGTTAATTTGTCATTTGACCTCCTCCTGAATGATTCCCCCTTCCCCCAACACAAGCTCACCGTCAGTGTGTAGTGGTGATCACCTAACACGAGAGGTGAGACTGAACCATTTCAACTTGACCAATTGACCACCACGACCACAATAATCTTGGGAGTTCATACACACAATCAAACGTACAGCCGTTTTGAAGTTGTTTGGATTGTTCTGCTTTTCTGTTCTCTCCTCTTTCTCGCGCGCACATGCACACACAAAAGCGTTTGCTCAATGTAATGTAATGTGGTCTGCACATTTGAGAGGTGTCTTGAGTTTGTGTCCTATGCATTGCGGCACCATATTTTGGTTTGTTATTTAAATTATACGGGGTTTTGTGCCCACAGCAAACGTGACGCATGATGGCTTTTGCTGCATGTTACACTTGTGTGTGTGTGTGTAACACTGCTGCAAACCCTTAATTACAATTGAGCTACAAGAACTGACCAACTTCAGGGATTGACGCCTCTTGTTATGATGACGTCACCTGCGCAACTTTGGTATTGGGCTTCCCCATCCAAAATGTTCACCCATCCCCCCTGCCCGTCTTGTTTTTTTTCGGGGGTTTTTTTTGGGGACCTTTTTTTTTTTTGGGACCGTTTTTTTGTTTCGGGACCGTTTTTTTTTTTTCGCGCCCGCGCTCGTGCCGCCCCCCCGTGATGCCGCCCCGGGCGGCTGCCCGGTCGGACCGCCCCCAGGACCGCCCTGGGTGTATCCATGTCTAATCTACTAACTGTTTGAATTAGACACTGTAGATTGAAAGACAGTTTAGATGAGAATCAAAAGTCAAAGTCCCTCTCACACCAGGATCTGGTCTTCCCAGGCAGTCTCCTGTCCCAGTATTAACCAACTCTTTAAGGCGTATGGGTGCAGTGCCGATCTCCGTTTTGATAGCCCTCATCCTCTCGAGCTATGGTTACAGTGGGGGACTAGTCCTCTGGTAACCATGAGAGTTTGATTTCCCCACTCACATCTGTATTGCAGCATGCCTTGCCAGATGGTAGTAGGTACCATTTTTATGATGGTCTTTGGTATGACCCCACTGCAAGTAGAACTCACAATCTCCCGGGTGAGAGGTGGACACGCTAACCACTAGGCCAACTTGTGGTCACTTAGATGAGGATAGTGACATGTAAAATAGACTATTTTGTCATTGGAATCTTCACTAATGATTCCAAACTCCACAGATTAATTTGAAGCTTTCTTGACCGCATCCTTCTCCAAGAAGATATTGAAGCCATTGTGAAGTGGTTTCTAGATAATAACATGGAGCTAAATACATCCAAGTTCCAACTTCTCCATCATGGCATGAATGAAGATCTTAAACTCACTTATATTTTACCATCTGGAGAGGTCCTGTCAGGTGAAGAGTGTGTTAAAGATCTTGGAGTCTACATCAATCAAAGTCTCAGCTGGAGAGCCCATATCAATATTAAGGTAGCTGAAGCCAGCAAAAAAGTCATTTGGGTCTTGAGAACCTTCTCATGTCGGGACAAGGACACAATGATGCTCTTATACAAGTCATATGTAAGGTCCATTGTAGATTATTGCTGTCCACTCTGATCACCATATCTTCAGTGTGATATCATCAAGACTGAGCACATACAAAGATCCTTCACAACAAAAATCAACAGTCTTCAAACTATGAACGATTGGAACAGACTTAAGGCTCTCAACCTCTATTCCTTACAAAGGTGCCGTGAGCCATCATCTTGATCTGGAAGATCCAGAACAATCTTGTACCCAATTGTACAAGGTACAGCAGTGTCAACACGATGATATTCAACTCCTTTTCACTGGTCGCACCAGCTCTCTCCACTGTGGTGCCAGTAAACATCAAGTCAATCTCTACCCTGACAAGGTTCAAGACAGAACTTGATAAGTGGCTCAGATTCCCTGACACTACACCTACACCCGGGTACCTTGGAGTGAATAGGAACTCATTGTTGGAGTGGGTCGGTAGCAAATGTTAATAGCTGCTACCCTGGGAATCAGCGGTGGAGATATGTGATATGCTTGGCCTGAGTGATCAAGTTCGAAGATGATCCAAGGTATCCAAGGAAACACATGGGGATGGGAGGTGCTACACATTATACTGCAGCCAGCCAGTGGAGACGCTAGACCTGTTATTGCTACACTTTTTAGAGATGATATGTTGTCCATGTTTTTTAGTCATTGAGCATGATCATGTGACGCAAACAACTCATTCCTCCTGTGGTCATTTTACTATTGTCCGGATACGAGTTTTATCATTGAGGAGATGTGTAAAAAATATTACTGATGTCCTACTGGTAAACTAATCCAATCCAGATAGGGCTGTTGTAGCCAGTTTGTAGCCAATAAGTGCACCCCTGATTTTGGTCATGCCACGGATCGAGACCAGTAGGCACTAAGACCCTGGGCTGCACTGTTATTGTGGAATATAGCTGAGGACAGAGATAAGAGTCGGGGGTAGAGTCACGGGGAGAGAGAGAGAGAGAGAGAGAGAGACATGACTGAAGAGGAGAGTGCTGTGAGAGCTGAGGGACAGAGAACTGCTGAGCTGCGCTGGAGTTTGAAAGTCTTTGCGGAGAGACTTAAAAAGGCAACGGTGATATAAATACCTGCTTTTAACTGGATTAAAGCAGTTCCTTCCCTTAGAAAGTCACAGAGACTGTGCTATGGAGAAGAGAAACCATGCAAGCGCCAACACCGCATGACAGGAGGCTGGTGGGATCATAGCTGTGAACTCAGGTAGCTGGAGATCATCACCTAACACACACACACACACACACACACAAAACCATTCTCATCTGAAATAACTCCAACCTTTTCTCTCACACACATATATCACAGATCCTCAGACAAGCAAGACCACCATCACAGGACATAGGTATGATCTTATCTGTTATTTATCCATTATATTATTAAAAACCTCTTATTTTGAATGAAGTGTGTTAGACATATTTTATATTCTATTTCATATATGCACTACTATGCTAGAAATAGGCTGGAAACAATGTAAATGTACACGCAAAGCTCCGCTATGTACCACTGTGCCTTAATGATGTTCCTGTTTAATGATTTAATTTGTACCCTAAAGGCTACCAGGCCAGTGGAAAAGCCCTCAAAAGGTGGCTAAGTATATTGTTTTTTCCTAAGTAGGTACTAAGCAGGTCTTTCAGTCTAATTATACACATTAGTAATATTCAACTGGAATTATATTCTTCTAAATAAATGTACCACCCCACAGACAAGGATTTGGAGCTTTGGACTCTAGTTTTCTAAGATGGTATCATATCTTCTGATAATGTTAAACATAAACATGGCCCCAAAGTGAAATCATGGAGCTTTATAATATTCTTTTTAATTATATTCCTCTTAATAAATGTAGAAGACAGTACCCTTAAAGGCCCCACCTCAGTGGCAACTAAACTAGGGTTTTGAACCATTTTTCTGGGATCACATTACATTCCAGTATTTTTAGACCATGTTAAACATGATGGTAATCTCAAAGGTACAAAACAGAGGTGGGTTTCCCAAAAGCTTCTTAACACTAAGAGTATCTTAACTAGGAGAGAGAGCATTCATTGTGCTGCTCGCACTACCATTTAACGATAATCTTTGTGCTGCGATGCTTTTGGGAAACTCAGGCCAGGTCCTTAATGCCAGGATCAGACTAAATGATATATTTGTCTTTTCACAATGGTGAGAATTTCACATTAGGCAACCATAGTGTCATAAATTCTTGCCATGTTTTGGTTGGGAGACTGGCAACGCTACAAATTTGACCCCGACTAATCATGGTTCAAGTCCTCGTGTGTTGTCAGGGAGGAGGGTCAAGAAAATGCCAATCATGGCTATCAAGGAACACAGAGTAGGAAAAACTAGGCAAAAAAAAAAAAAATTCTGACATGATAGACTTTTCGTTGGGTGTCATGGGGTGTCGCAGATGCTACATCACTGTTCTTAGATTATGCCACACTACAAGGTCTGGTCATCATTCCTGATGGTCATATTCAGGCCTGATGCTGGAAATTTGTAGGCCACAACAAAATCATGCCACGTTCACTGGATATGAGCAATCATGCGCTCTGATCGGCTACTCTACTACTAGGATATCAACTCATATACCATGGGTAGAAAAAAACAAAATGGTGGAGCGTGTTGCTGAATCAGCTGAGGACGAAATAAAAACTCTGCTTGAAAATAAAACCCCCAAAATACAAAAAAGCAACAAAATATGGAATAAAAGTATTTGATAGTAAGAATATATCTGTTTTATTTTTCAAGAATTATTATTATCGCATTTTTCACAAAGTGTTCCTGTCATTTCGCCGGTTTGTTTACATTCTAAGCAGAAATGATTTTGTCAGATGTTTTGTATAAAGTTTTTATTTATTGAATTTGCAAAAAAATAAAAATAAAACTGTTCTGTTTCTTAAAATCCAGTGAATATGGATAGGATAAAGCAGTTATTCCACTCAATCTCGTTGTACATGGCTACGCGCCTCGTCAGCTATCAGCTCATGTACGGCTCGATTTCGTGGAATAATTGTTAAATATCTAATGTACATGTTAATAATACTGTTCAACTACAATTATATTCCTTTCATTAAAGGTGCAAAAAGCTACCACCGATAGCCATAAGTAAGATATTAGAACGTTAGACCTTAGTTTCATACCTTTTTTCTTTTTTTTTTTTTAAGTACAAGACATATCCTTAAAGTTACCACCTGACTGACAAGGGGTTGTGCATCAAAACCCAAATTTAGTGCCTTTTTTATTACCATGACTTTCTATCACATCTGTGCACTCTTGACATAATATTAACTGTAGTGGTTTAGTGAAAGCTTCTAATCATAAAACTTCTCTAGCAACCGAAAAGCACCACATCCTGGCTTCTCATGTGTGAACACTCATCATCAGTGATGCAGAAAGTGCTCATGTAGGTCAATCTGCCCCTCATTTGTTTTTCCACCAATCGATGATGTCCAGAACTCTGATTCTGATTTGCATACAAGTTAATGGTGTGTTGGTCCATTTTTTTCCCGCCCAACAGCAAAGGCAGTCTTATCAATGTGTTTGTGGTGATTTGATTTTTATTTTTAGCTTTAATGCAGTGCCAGGTTGATGTAACGAGGATGCAAGGTTCACGCTGATTGCACACGCTGCATTAGGGTTGGGTTATTGATGCTCTGCAGTGGCTGGTGTTGGCAAGGACGCTGCTGAAACACTGCACTCTGTCCACTGTTTCAGTTTATGTGCATGCAGAAAAATAAAAACAGGATCTGCATTTGCGTTCTCACTCTATTCACAACCTTAGAAATATTTTCTAGAATTTTTTTTTATATTATAGCCCTACTTCCCCACTCAGTTTTAGTGGTCTGTTATTCTACACTCTTTCACACTATCTCTCATACACACACACACACACACACACACACCTTTGAGCACAATCTCCCTGATAAAACCATATTACAGATTATAATGAAAAGGGGATTATGAGATTGCATATGGTATGCGTGAATCACTGGGTTTAACAGCAGTCAAATCTCATTTTCTTCCTTTCAGCGAAAGCAGAATAACACTTAACTGGAATGAAGTGCACTGAGGAAGGGCACTGTGTTAGTGAGAGTGTGTGTATAGCTCTATCACTTTGTCCCATGCTGTGCGCGGTTGTATTTTGCAGCTCCCTGGGTGCAAGATCCTAGCGTAGGTGACAAACAATTAACAGCTACTTATGTCCTACACTGATTGCAATGATAATGATAATTCAGTAACATTCATTCATCCAGACAGGAATTCAGCCTCATATATCTCAGCATGTGCTCATTCACCGTGATTAATGCAAGTGTTTGGGAGTAAGTGTATAGGAGATTAACCAGTGAAGGCTGTTTATGAAATTAGATGGAAGGGATTAAATCTAATATCTATAAATCACTAGTCAATGAAACTACTAGGTTCGTGCAATGCATTACATCACAAGGTCTCTTCAGTGGAATAGTAAGAAGGATATAGGGCAAACTATTTCAGTCTTAAGCCATTTACGTTGGTTAAGTTAAATGATTCATTTAGATCTGTTCACAGATTAATTAAGTTGCATGGCTTACCCACATCCTAGTACCATTTAAGTTAGTGTAAGCAATCTAAAAACAGCTAATCATTCACATCGTGCTCAAAATTATATTTACTGAAATGCTGCAAATTTCCACCTTGGACCTAAAACGGAACTCACTGAAATCTCTGGCTCAATTGAATGATAGAGGAGAGAATCTCAGGCATGAGCAAATAATTCACTCATTCAAACAATGACCCAGTGAACAAGACAAGGCAATATTTTGGTCATGACTGAATGAATTACTGACTTAACCACTGACCTGCTGAGTGAGAGAGGACAGAATGTTGGTCATAAGGAAAAGACTCACTGACTCAAACAGTGGCCCTTGGAATGAGAGGAAAAAATCTTGATCAGGACTGAATAGGTCAGTGACTTAAACCCTGACACACTGATTGAGAGAGGAGAGAATCTCAGTCATGAGCAAATGATTCACTGACTCGAACACTGGTTTATTGAAGGAGAGAGGACAGAATGTTGGTCATGACCAAAAGACTCAGTGACTGAAACAGAGAGGAATGGATCAGTGAGTTCAATCCTAAAACACTGATTGAGAGAGGAGAGATTCTCTGTCATGACCAAAAGATTCACTGACTGAAACATGGACCTGCTGAATGAGAGAGGAGACAATCTTGGTCATAACCGAACGAGTCAGCGACTTAAACCCTGACCTGTTGAATGAGAGAGGAGAGAATCTCGGTCATGACCAAAAGATTCACTGACTGAAACACTGACCTGCTGAATGAGAGAGGAGAGAATCTCGGTCATGACCGAATGAGTTAGTGACTTAAACCCTGATAAGCTGAACGAGAAAAGAGAGAATATCTGTCATGACAAAAGACTCACTGACTGAAACACTGACCTGCTGAATGAGAGAGGAGAGATTCTCGGTCATGACTGTACAAGTTAGTGACTGAAACACTGACCTGCTGAATGAGAGAGGAGAGAATCTTGGTCATGACTGAACGAGTCACTGACTCAAACACTGACCTGCTGAATGAGAGAGGAGAGAATCTTGGTCTTGACTAAAAGACTCACTGACTCAAACACTGCCCTGCTGAATGAGAGAGGAGAGAATCTCGGTCATGACCAAACGAATCAGTGACTTAAACCCTGACATACTGAACGAGAGAGGACAGAATCTCGGTCATTCATGACCAAAAAATTCACTGACTCATACAATGACCCACCAAACATGAGTGCATGTTTAAAAAACAATGAGTGATAAATAGATAATATAAATCATCATAAAATCTGATTCATAATCATATATAGGGTATTTCCTGATGCTAGATTCAGTTAGTCTTGGGTTTGATAAGTGCAATTGTGAACCAGTAACTGAACAAAAAGAATGACTCGATACGGAGTTGTTCACCTAAGTGACTCATTCAAGAAAACTGGACTACTTATGAATGAAACTTTTCTGCAAGATTTAGGCAATATAATGAATTACTGTATATTGTGATAACATGCATTATTAAAACACTGAACACTGAAAAAAATCTTTTTTTTCTGTTAATGGTGAATGAATAAAATCTGTGGTTCATAACGTGGTCTGCAGGTTTGTCAGGACTTAGCAAGCTAATTAAATATTGTGATACATATTGTGTATCATGATATCGTATTGTTTCTATATAAAGGTGCATGATATATTCTATTATCAGTACATAGTGCTGAGTACCACTGAGTTCTTGTTCACTCATCTCTCTGATGCAGACTTGAGGTCTTAACGTTGACTGCACAATCCTCATGTCAGCTAAAAAGGGAAACTGCTTATGCTCGTCTCAGTCATCACTTTCCTGCGTCAACACAAATAGCATACAAGAAATATGTACATTAAAATTTAATGCATATACAACACTGTATGTGTTATTTACTCCATTTATTCACAAGTCCAGTTGAAGAGGAGCATTACTAGCTAAAGGACAGTGTAACACTTCAGATGTGTAGACAGGTGGGGTTTCGCTTTTCAGCATGGGTTCACTTTTTATTCACAGGTTTCGCACATTGATAACACACACACACACACACAAGGGCACACACAGCTCTTTTATGCCTTTGCCTACTCACTGTAACACAGAACACACAAATTAGCCTTCATTCGTCTCACAGGTGTAACTCTTTAGTCACTCACCTTCCACGGCTTCACTCTCCATTCACAGTCCAATGCTCAACTCCACCTCTGCTTTCACAGACACTTATCCAGAAAAATGCTTGTGGATGACATGAGACTGAATCCTGTTCCTGAGTGCAGAGAAACGTCATTGTCATTATCCTTTTATGTCATTCTCATGTCATTATCTTTTTACGGATTCATGAGGTTAGGTTTTTCTTTTCTCACATACAGAATAGTCTGATTTATCTCTTATATGCCACTTTCTTCAGGTCATATTTACTACGGATGCATCATTACCAGTACTGATATTGGGCATTGGTTCAATACTATGCTCATTTACTCATACTCATGAACGACATGAAATTACAGCGATCTGAACTTGTAACACGATCAATGATCAAAACAAAACAGACTGCAAACCGTGCGCTTTGAAAATATCAAAAGGAGGAACTACAGCATCTTCCCAAAATACAAGTAACGGGTCATGGCATTTAAATATTTTAACCAGTCGTTAAACCAATCCCAACTTTGAGGTGACACAATTGAGATGACTACCTGCAGGAGTCAAGGATGCCATTGGCTGACAGATGACACAACAATGAGTTCCCCAAACGTTTAAAACAAAGAGACAACGTCCACGACTTTAGTTCCTACCACTTCAACCATGTCAAAATGGAAGAATAGCTCATCATTGTTGTTTCCAACAATTCTGAGTTATACAACTGCACTCACAAGTCATATAAGGGCAAAAACCGAAAACGTGATAGCTGGCTCTGCATTTCTGAAATCATTGGCATTCCCTTGTGAGCATACATTAGCGAATTGCTTTATATTTGGACAGCCCTTTAGCTATAAAGCAATGGGCAATGAGCTACAGTCTGCAGATTGCTTGGAATTCATTATTATCAGCGCATGGCAGCAACCAACAGGGCTAAATAAAATGTTCCATGACATCCTAGATTGCTTAATGCTAAGTATATTACTTATTTCTTTCAGTATCAGGATCAATGATTACCAAAAAACATGTCCTTGATCTGAAATAACTGGTATCGATACACTGATATTTGGATTGAACAGATGATGTGCTGAACAGGAAGTGCACTATTTTTTCCCTTTTCTTTAGAAAGATTCCCAGAAAGGCTTGTGTTGAGACTACAACCACAATTTCAAACAGGTTGGGACACTGTCTCATCTCATCTCATTATCTCTAGCCGCTTTATCCTTCTACAGGGTCGCAGGCAAGCTGGAGCCAATCCCAGCTGACTACAGGCGAAAGGCAGGGTACACCCTGGACAAGTCGCCAGGTCATCACAGGGCTGACATATAGACACAGACAACCATTCACACTCACACCTACGGTCAATTTAGAGTCACCAGTTAACCTAACCTGCATATCTTTGGACTGTGGGGGAAACCGGAGCACCCGGAGGAAACCCACGCGGACACGGGGAGAACATGCAAACTCCACACAGAAAGGCCCTCGCCGGCCCCGGGGTTTGAACCCAGGACCTTCTTGCTGTGAGGCGACAGCGCTAACCACTACACCACCGTGCCGCCCTTGGGACACTGTGTAAAACATAAATAAAAACAGAATGCAAAGATTTGCAAATCATGGAAGCCCTATATTTAATTGAAAATAGTACAAAGACAACAGGGCGGCATGGTGGTGTAGTGGTTAGCGCTGTTGCCTCACAGCAAGAAGGTCCAGGTTCAAGCCCCGTGGCCGGCGAGGGCCTTTCTGTGTGGAGTTTGCATGTTATCCGCGTGGGTTTCCTCTGGGTGCTCTAGTTTCCCCCAAAGACATGCAGGTTAGGTTAACTGATGACTCTAAATTGACCGTGAGTGTGAATGGTTGTCTGTGTCTATGTGTCAGCCCTGTGATGACCTGGCGACTTGTCCAGGGTGTACCCCGCATTTCGCCCATAGTCAGCTGGGATAGGCTCCAGCTTGCCTGCGACCCTGTAGAACAGGATAAAGCGGCTACAGATAATGAGATGAGACAAAGACAACATATCAAATGTTGAAACTGAGAAATTTTATTGTTTTTTGAAAAATATATGATCATTTTGAATTTGATGTCAGCAACACGTTTCAGAAAAGTTGGGACACGGGCAACAAAAGACTGAAAAAGTTGTGTAATGCTAAAAAAAATCTAATTTGGTTAATTGGCAACAGGTCAGTAACATGACTGGATATAAAAAAAAGCATCCCAGAGAGGTGGAGTCTCTCAGAAGTAAAGATGGGGATGGGTTCAACGCTTTACGAAAGACTGAGAGGGCAAACAGTGCAACAATTTAAGAATAATGTTCCTCAATGTAAAATTGCAAAGAATTTGGGGACCACATCATCTATGGTCCATAATATCATTAAAAGATTCAGAGAATCTGGAGAAATCTCTGTATGCAAGAGACAAGGCTGAAAACTGACATTGGATGCCTGTGATCTTCAGGCCCTCAGGTGACACTACATTAAAAGCAGACATGTGTCTGTAGTGGAAATCACTGTATGGGCTCAGGAACACTTCAGAAAACCATCGTCTGTGAAAACAGTTCATTACTGCATCCACAAATGCAAGTTAAAACCAGATATAAACAATATCCAGAAACACCGCCACCTTCTCTGGGTCCGAGCTCTTTTAAGATGGGCTGAGGCAAAGTGGAAAATTGTCCCGAGGTCTGATGAATCAAAAGTAAAAATTCTATTTAGAAATCATGGACACCACGTCCTCCAGGCTGAATAGGAGAGGGACCATCCGACTTGTTATCACTGCACAGTTCAAAAGCCAGCATCTGTGATGGTATGAGGGTGCATTAGTGCACGTCATATGGGTAGCTTGTACATCTAGGAAGGCATCATTAATGCTGAATGATATATACACATTTCAGAGCAATATGCTGCCATCCAGACAAAATCTTTTTCAGGGAAGGCCTTCTTTCTTTCAGCAAGACAATGCCAAACCGCTTTCTGCACATATTAAAACTGCATGGCTCCGTAGTATAAGAGTCCAAGTGCTAAACTGGCCTGCCTGCAGTCCAGACCTGTCTCCTATTTAAAACATTTGGTGCATTATGAAGTGGAAAATATGACAAAGGAGACCCCGAACTGTTGAGCAACTGAAATTTTATATCAGGCAAGAATGGGATGACATTTCTCTTTCAAAACTACAGCAATAGGTCTCCTCAGTTCCCAAACGTTTACAGAGTGTTGATAAAAGTAGAGGTGATGCAATACAGTGGTAAACACGCCCCTGTCCCAACATTTTTTAAATGTGTTGCTCATATCAAATTCAAAATGAGTATCTCATCTCATTATCTCTAGCTGCTTTATCCTGTCCTACAGGGTCGCAGGCAAGCTGGAGCCTATCCCAGCTGACGACGGGCGAAAGGCAGGGTACACCCTGGACAAGTCGCCAGGTCATCACAGGGCTGACACATAGACACAGACAACCATTCACACTCACACCTACGGTCAATTTAGAGTCACCAGTTAACCTAACCTGCATGTCTTTGGACTGTGGGGGAAACCGGAGCACCCAGAGGAAACCCACGCGGACATGGGGAGAACATGCAAACTCCACACAGAAAGGCCCTCGCCGGCCACGGGGCTCAAACCCGGACCTTCTTGCTGTGAGGCGACAGTGCTAACCAGTACACCACCGTGCCGCCCCCAAAATGAGTATATATTTTTCAAAAAACAATAACGTGTCTCAGTTTCAACGTTTGATATGTTGTCTTTGTACTATTTTCAATGAAATATAGGGTTTCCATGATTTGCAAATCTTCACATTCATTTTTTATTCATGTTTTACATAGTGCCCCAACTTTTTTGGAATTGGTGTTGTAATATATATATATATATATATATATATATATATATATATATATAATCAGTGGCGGCTGGTAGTCTTTCAAACAGGGGAGGCTGGTCGGTTACGATATTTCCAGATTTTAAAAGAAAAAACATCAGTTTTGCCCATACTCTTGCCTCTGATCTGGTTGATTGTTGGCAGGGTCACAAACTGTGAAATAACAGGTTCTTTTGGCCCATTAGCCTACTGTCCAATATACATGATGGTGGTGTTGTGGGGGGGCGGGTATATTTTAACATTTTATATTTTAAAATTGTGGCATATTGTTTAAAAATTGACCTCGGCTGTGTTTTTGTTTAAAAATGTTTTCCAAATTGTAGCTGTGTTTAATTCATATCCAGAAAAATATATGTTCCAATATAATATACTCAGCATAAACATTTTAAATAGATTCTATATTTTTGGTCCATCCATGACATATTACTAAAGTAGCCTATTTACTATTGTTGATGTGGGTCACTTGCTGTTAGCCAATTCACTTTCTCGTACCAGGAGAGCTGAAAGGAACGAGTATTATTCCCTACCTTTTCACCAAGTCAATTTGAGGCGTTGGTCTACCCTGCTCTTTAATTTTAATTTTTTCCTCGAAAGGAAGACTGGCAAATGGCTTCGCCAAAATTAAATCAGCAATGCTTGGCATCCGTGCGCAGCTTTCTTGCTAGCTGACTAGCCCCCTCAAGTTCAAGTTCAGTCACTCAAATAAACGAAATTTCTGGAACTAAGATAGCAAACTTGACAACACTATATTTACACTTTATTTACAATGAAAATATATACAAACTAAAAAAGCTGGTAGAAACTGTATGTAATGAATGAAATCGAAATGTAAGCCGATCTCTTACAATACACCACAGCACTTGCGAATCCGCATGGGACTGAACTGATGTTGCCAGAAACTGCTGACGTTATCCAGCCCAAAATATGTTCAAAACCCGCCAAAATGCACTTAAAACCGCCCAATCTGGCAACACTTTACCGCTGCCTGTGTATAGTTGAAACGAGCTGTCAATCAAAGAAAATATCCGGCCGCTTTCACCAATCACCAGTCTCCTCGCGGAAACTGCCATGTCCCTCCCATGTGAGGCTCGGAGTCCGTGGGCGGGCATTTTCGCAGTATTTGTCCAATAACCGTCTTGCATTTTGAGATTGAAAAGCGCATAGCTCCCAAATGCCATTGAAGTCCACTGAGGCTGGGAGTCCATGAGACTCCATGGGCGGGCATTTTCGCAGTATTTGTCCAATAATCGTCTTGCATTTTGAGATTGACAAGCACATAGCTCCCAATCCACTGAGGCTGGGCTGCATCGCGCTGTCACGAGGGGGAAAAACTCACGCACACGTTAGGTGAACTGGGGAAAGTTATAACGAAATGATTTCGCACTGTAGTTGGGTTGAGCACTTATTTCTATGATTCTGGATCTGAAATAGCAATGTTATAAAGTCGGCTATAACATAAGCCTAGCGCAATTCATCCTACACGATGTTTGTCATTTTTAGAGGAGGCTGAGCCTCCCTCGTTGTCTTAGAGCAATCACCTGTGATATATATATATATATATATATATATATATATATATATATATATATATATATATATACCAAGTATGAAGTTGGCAGGCAGGGTTGCCAGATTTTAGTTAAAGCACGTTATCTATGACTCAGAAACTGTACAAGACTCAAAATTAGCCCAAAATGTGAACAGTAGTGTGCATGCATTTCTGATTGTTTTTTTTTAAGAGCCACTCCTCCATATATCTCACCCACACCACACACACTGTGCATAGGGCACCATATGCTGGGGTTACCATTTAACTAATACAGTGTGGTTTTGTTGTCATTATTAAATGAATATCATATAGGTGTCATAAAGGAAAATCATATAGGTGTTTAAATGACCCTATTTTGACTCACATCAGCACTCAGCGAATGATTCTGGATTGTAAGAAACCTGATAGTCTAAAGTAAATCTGATCAAATAATAGATGACTAATACAGTGAAGCCAGAAAGTTTGCACACCCTTTTCACCTTCTCCACATTTTATTACATGATAGACTTATTCTACAATAGCTTGAGTTCATTTTTTTGTCATAAAATTCTACACAAAATAGCCCATAATGACAAAGTGAAAGCAGGTTTTTAGACATTTGTGCTAATTTATTAAAAATCAAAATGTAAAATATCCTATGTACACAAGTGTGCACACCCTTTGATATGACACCCAAAAGTGAGCTGAGGTGCATTTTGTTTCCACTGATACTGCTTGAGATGTTTCTACAACTTAATTGGAGTCCACTTGTGGTAAATTCAATTGATTGGACATGATTGGGGATTGCCAACACCTGCCCACAGTTGACAGTGCATGTCAGAGCAAACTCCAAGCCATGGGATCAAAGGAATTACCTGCAAACCTCAGAAACAGGATTGTGTCAAGGCATAGATCTGGAGAAGGGTACAGAAAAATTGCTGCAGCTTTATAGGTCCCAAAGAGCACAGTGGCCACCATCATTCGTAAATGGAAGACGTTTGGAACCATCAAGAATTTTCCTAGACCTGGCCGCCCAGCCAAACTGAGCGATCTGGGAAGATGGGCCTTGGCCAGGGAAGTGAGCAGGAGCCTGAGGGTCACTCTGACAGAGCTGTAGCGTATCCTTTTGGAGATGGGAGAACTATTCAGAAGATCAACCATCCAGGCAGCACTCCACAAATCAGGCTTTTATGGTAGAGTGGCCAAATGGAAGCCACTCCTTAGTAAAAGGCACATGACAGCCCACTTGGAGTTTGCCAAAAGGCACCTAGAGGACTCTCAAACCATGATAAACAAGATTGTCTGGTCTGATGAAACCAAAATTGAACTTTTTGGCCTGAATGCCAAGCATCACGTCTGGAGGAAACCAGGCATCGCTCATCACCTGGCTAATGCCATCCCGACAATGAAGCATGGCGGTGGCAGCATCATGATGTGGGGATGTTTTTTCAGCAGCAGGAATGGGGCAACTAGTCCTGATAGAGGGAAAGATGAATGCAGCTAAGTACACCGAGATTATTGAAGAAAACCTGCTCCAGAGCGCTCTGGACCTCAGACCGGGGCGAAGATTTACCTTCCAACATGACAACGACCCAAAGCACACAGCCAAGAGAACAAAGCATTGGCTTTGGAGAAAGTCTGTGAATGTCCTTGAGTGGCCCAGCCAGAGCCCAGACCTGAATCCAATTGAACATCTGTGGAAGGAGCTGAAAATGGCTGTGCACCGATGCTCCCCATCCAACCTGACAGAGCTTGCAAGGATATGCCAAGAGGAATGGGCAAAAATGTCCAGAAACAAATGTACCAAGCTTGTAGCTTCTTTCCCAAGATGCCTTGAAGCTGTAATTGCTGCCAAAGGTGCATCAACCAAGTATTAGGCTAAGGGTGTGTACAGATATGTAACCCCTAAATAACCTATTTTTGTCAGTAAAATAAAATTGCGGGCGGCACGGTGGTGTACTGGTTAGCACTGTCGCCTCACAGCAAGAAGGTCCGGGTTTGAGCCCCGTGGCCGGCGAGGGCCTTTCTGTGCAGAGTTTGCATGTTCTCCCCGTGTCTGCGTGGGTTTCCTCCGGGTGCTCCGGTTTCCCCCACAGTCCAAAGATATGCAGGTTAGGTTAACTGGTGACTCTAAATTGACCGTAGGTGTGAATGTGAGTGTGAATGGTTGTCTGTGTCTATATGTCAGCCCTGTGATGACCTGGCGACTTGTCCAGGGTGTACCCTGCCTTTCGCCCGTAGTCAGCTGGGATAGGCTCCAGCTTGCCTGCGACCCTGTAGAACAGGATAAAGTGGCTACAGATAATGAGATGAGACAAAGACAACATATCAAATGTTGAAACTGAGAAATTTTATTGTTTTTTGAAAAATATATGATCATTTTGAATTTGATGTCAGCAACACGTTTCAGAAAAGTTGGGACACGGGCAACAAAAGACTGAAAAAGTTGTGTAATGCTAAAAAAAAATCTAATTTGGTTAATTGGCAACAGGTCAGTAACATGACTGGATATAAAAAAAAAAGCATCCCATCGAGGTGGAGTCTCTCAGAAGTAAAGATGGGGATGGGTTCAACGCTTTACGAAAGACTGAGAGGGCAAACAGTGCAACAATTTAAGAATAATGTTCCTCAATGTAAAATTGCAAAGAATTTGGGGACCCTGCCTTTCGCCCGTAGTCAGCTGGGATAGGCTCCAGCTTGCCTGTGACCCTGTAGAACAGGATAAAGCAGCTAGAGATAATGAGATGAGATGAGATTTTCTAAAAACCTGCTTTCACTTTGTCATTATGGGCTATTTTGTGTAGAATTTTGTGACAAAAAAGTGAATTCAGTCTATTGTAGAATAAGTCTGTAAGGTAATAAAACATGGAGAAGGTGAAAGGGGTGTGCAGACTTTCTGGCTTGAATGTATTAGATTAAACATTATAGAAGACTATTATGGACAACTAAGAAGCACAGATATGAATATGATGAGAGACTTTTGCTACATAAAGTATTCATCTCAAGAATTCAAACCCTCATTCTCCATTGTCTATATTAAGGAATATAACTAGAGCTTTGTATTTTTAATTACTTTTAGTTGCCAGGGTAGCTAATAAGACTTCCAGGCAAGCATACAAGCATAACATGAGAATGGACAGCACAGTGGAGCTTTCGTTTAACTCGCAGGCTAGCTAATGAATTTATGATTTATGCACACCTGAACCAAAAATGCCCAGCAAAACTGTATACCTGTGGTTAGAAACTGACACTGATAAGGGGCTAGAGAAAATAAAATAGCTGTAATCTGTAACTGTAGACATACAGTGTGGTTTAAGAAGCTGTGCGTTTAATAAAGTGGCCAGTGAGTGTAGTTTATTTACACATAAACAGTCAGATATTGTATGTATTTGCTATATGAACTGCAGTCTTGTGAGTCTTGTGCTTTATCATCAGCATACAACCTCAATTCCAAAAAAGTTGGGACACTGTATAAAGCATACGGTAAATCAAAACAGAATGCAATAATTTGCAAATCCTTTTTGACCGACTATTCAATTGAATGCAATGCAGAGATGAGATATTTAATGCTCAAACTGATAAACTTTATTGTTTGTTGTAAATATATACTCATTCTGAATTTGATGTCTGCAAGACATTCCAAAAAAAAGTTAGGACAGGGGCATGTTTACTACTGCATTTCACCACTTTTACTTTTAACAACACTCAGTAAGTGTTTGGGATCTGAGGACACTAATTGTTGAAGTTTTGAAAGTGAAATTTTTTTTCCCATTCTTGCTTGATACATGACTTAAGTTCAGGGTCTCTGTTGATGTATTTTGTGCTTCATAATGCACCACACATTTTCAAAAGGAGACAGGTCTGGACTGTAGCCAGACCAGTTTAGCACCTACACTCTTTTTTTCTTTTACTATGAAGCCACACTGTTGTAACATGTGCAGAATGTGGTTTGGCATTTTCTTGCTGGAATAAGCAGGGACGTCCCTTCTTATGAAAAAAAAAATCATCTGGATAGCAGCACATGTTGCTTCAAAACTTGTATGTACCTTTCAGCATTAATGCTGATTTCAAAGATGTGCAATTTACTCATACTGTCACACTTTTGAACTTTGTGCTGGTAACAATCTGGATGTTCCTTTTCCTTTTTAGCCCGGAGTGCACAACATCCATCCATTATCCATAACCCGCTTATCCTGTGCAGGGTTGCGGGCAAGCTGGAGCCTATTCCAGCTGACTATGGGCGAGAGGCGGGGTACACTCTGCACAAATCACTAGATCATCGCAGGGCTGACACATAGAGACAAACAACCATTCACACTCACACCTACGGTCAATTTAGAGCCACCAATTAGCCTAACCTGCATGTCTTTGGACTGTGGGGGAAACCAGAGCACCTGGAGGAAACCCATGCAGACACGGGGAGAACATGCAAACTCCACACAGAAAGGCCCCTGTCGGCCACTGTGCTCAAACCCAGAAACGTTTTGCTGTGAGGCGACACCACCATGCCACCCTGCACAACATCCATGATTTCCAAAAACAATAAAAATGTGGACTCATCAGACCACAGCACACTTTTCTACTTTGTGTCAGTCCATCTCAGATGAGCTCAGACCCAAAGAATTCAGGAGCGTTTCTGGATGTTGTTGCTGGAGTCTTAACTTGTATTTGTAGATGCAATGATGAACTGTGTTTACTAAAAACACTTTTCTGAACTGTTCTCAAAACCATCTAGCAATGTCTTTTATACAGTCATGTCAGTTTTTAATGCATTGCCACCTCGAGGGATTGAAGGTCAAAGGTGTTCAATGTTGGTTTTCGACCTTGAACCTTACGGTACATGCAGAGATTTCTCCAGATTCTTTGAATCTTTTGATGACATTATGTATTGTCGATGGTGAAATCCCTAAATTCCTTGTAATTATATGTTGTGAAACATTATTCCTAAACTGTTTGTTGAATGACTGAGCATTTGGAAGATGCTTCTTTCATACTCAATCATCATACTATCACCTGGTACCAGTTAACCTGTTCATCTGTGGAGTATTTTTGGAGCATTCCCCAACTTTTACACTTTTTTGTTGCCCCATCCCAACTGTTTTTGGAACATGTTGCACAGGTACAGAATGAGTGAATATTTCGAAAAACAATAACATTTATCAGTTGGAACATTATATATCTTGTCTTTGAATTCAATTGAATACAAGTCAAAAAGGATTTGCAAATAATTGCATTCTGTTTTTATTTGCGTTTTACACAGCGTCCCAACTTCTTTGGAATCAGGGTTGCATTTCTGCACACCATCCTCTCTCTCTCTCTCTCTCTCTCTCTCTCTCTCTCTCTCTCTCTCTCTTCCTTCTTATCTCTCAGAGATGCCTGAGGATGGAAGAAAATCACTGTACTACGTTCTACCCAAATGGCTACTCTATAATATTGACTGCCTTATGCTAACTCAAAAGAGAAATGTGTGCATGTGGGAGGTGAAAGAGAAAGAGCATAATAAGCGAAGTTGAGAGATGACTGATTAATGTGCTCATTTGCAAACACATACGCCATGCAGCATGATTTTAAAAAAAATTCCCTCACTCTGAATCCATTCTTTCATTATAATGTCATTTGGGAAGAATTATACAGCTTCCATTCTGCTCATAATGTGACACTGCTGAGCTCGAGGCATTAGCGTGGTGGAATTACCGAAGCGGAGAAGTTCTTCGAAGTGCAGAGGTGGCAAATCAGGTTCTGGTCCATTAATAACAGGACATACTGTATACACACGCTGGAAATCACAACTAATGTCAGTGCACATATTTTGCGTACCATTTGCAGGTCTTTATTGTGCCAGGGACACGATGTAAAAAGACCTGGATGATTCATTATTAAACTGCAACATAACCTGTGAAATATCAGCTACAGCATGCTTTATTAGCAGGGGTATTCTCCTCACATTTGTGAAGGTTTAGGTATAAAAGGTCCACATAGGCAACTAACATGACTATATATGGTTGCAGTCACTTTTAACTAGCACCATGAATAGATGAGACATAATAGATGACATAATAGATGAGGCAAATAACTCTGAATAGATGAGGCATTTGCTTTGAATGAAGAATAAACCCACTTTTATCATTAGAGGATGTTTCTGAATTAAAACAGCCATAGCAGCCATCCTGAAGCGGGAATCAATTTTTTCCGCAGCACACAGTTCGCTGTGGTGTCATGTGCTGAGTTCAAGATTGATTTTTCTTTTTTTAAATCCCACTTCTGCCTTCCCCTGAGGTCATTTTTCTAATCAAGTCTTTTGGTTCAATTCTTCAGAAATATACATAAACCAGTTGAGTTGATTCTTTTAGGAGCCCAAGAAACTGACAAGGCTTCCATGCTCTCCCAGTGTTCGCATGGGTTTCCTCCATGTATTCCAATTTCCTCCCACCTTTCCAGGAAGTGGATTGGCTAATCTAAATTGAGGAATTTAGATTAAGTCGGCATATCAGGTGAAAATTCAAATTCAGCCCAAATTGCTTGAAACTGCTCTCATTGAATTCAGAATTGAATGCAGAACAACATACTTTTTGCAGAATTAAAATATGTTTATCCATTTTTGAAATGTTACAAATCAAAGATTGAAAAAAATGGCTTAATTTTTAGAAAGCTGATGTGATATTCTGTATGAGGATCACATGGTCCCAAATGGGCCTCATTCACGGATGAGATCAAATGTTTTTTCTTAATAACTTTATTTTTTAAGATATTTACGTGAAAATTGGCAGGCACGTAGATAGTTGTATACTGAATACACAGTTTGAAAAATTAGTAAAAACAAGTTATGCAAATTAGTACTTAATTAATATTAATTATGCTAATTTGGTAAAAACATTAAATTGGTACACTCAATAAACAAATAATAAAAGACTATTTCTAATACCCTCTTTGTGCGCTATAGGCCTTTGTACTTCTCAAAAGTAGGGTGTACTAGTGTTTATGTTAAAGAATATAAATAATAATATTCACAGCTTTCAAGGCGAACCTCGAAAAAACTGTGTGAGTCACATCCAATAAACAATTCCAATTAATTTAATTGAAATTGACACTCACATTTCTGACTTCTGGGTTTTTTAAATATCATTCCGACCACTAAGATCTCAATATTTTTCATCAAAACAGTTATATTCTAAAACAGTTATTTATTTACAGGAATCAGTTTGATTTGAAAAAATAAGTAAGTAAAGCTATGAAAACTCACTACACAGTCTCCTGTGAATCATAACCTCAAAACTAGCAGACGGAAAATTTTGCTAAATACGTCATCAGAAACAGTGAGAGCGAGAGAACATCCCTATACAGTGCTCAGCATAAATGAGTACACCCCCTTTGAAAAGTAACATTTTAAACAATATCTCAATGAACACAAACAATTTCCAAAATGTTGAAAAGACAACTGACAATCTGTTTAACTTATAACGGGAAAGTAAGGTTAATAATATAAACTTAGATTACACATTTTTCAGTTTTACTCAAATTAGGGTGGTGCAAAAATGAGTACACCCCACAACAAAAACTACTACATCTAGTACGTATTGCTCTATACTGAAAGAGAAGGTGCTACCATCACTCCGTGCCCTTGGTCGTCGTGCACTTTTCCAACATGACAATGATTCTAAACACACATCTAAGGCCACTGTTGGATTTCTGAAGAAGAACAGGGTAAAAGTGATTCAGTGGCCAAGTATGTCTCCTGATCTGAACCCAATCGAACACCTATGGGGAATTCTGAAGAGACAAGTTGAGCATCACTCTCCATCCAGCATCCAGTCACTAAAAGAGGTCATTGTTGAAGAATGGAAAAAGATTGATGTTGCAAAATGTCGCCAACTTGTTCATTCCATGCCTAGAAGACTTGGTGCTGTCATTAAAAATCATGGAGGCCATACAAAGTACTAGATGGAGTAGTTTTTGTTGTGGGGTGTACTCATTTTTGCACCACCCTAATTTGAGTAAAACTGAAAAATGTGTAATCTAAGTTTATATTATTAACCTTACTTTCACGTTATAAGTTAAACAGATGTTATATTAAACTTTGTCTTTTCAACATTTTGGAAATTGTTTGTGTTCATTGAGATATTGTTTAAAATGTTACTTTTCAAAGGGGGTGTACTCATTTACGCTGAGCGCTGTAAAAGTTATCTGACTGATATTCATGAGTAATCCAGTCAGAAACCAATCAGAAGAGAGAGAGCCTGACCACTTTCCCGTGACTCAGAAATCACCATCAGTTTCACGACGTCACACAAGCAGAGTTTTTAACTCTGTTGTACCAATTTCAACCTGTCGTTACTCCTAAAGTACTGAACAGATCTTAATGTGATAAATTTATTTGGAAAGCAGAGGTTTTGAGCTTTTTAATAACAGTGTTCATGATACAAAAGATTCAAGAGTTAAGCAATGACAGATTTGGAAACTTTGATGAGTGTCTGCATGCACAATTTTCACAGCACAGCCAGCGAGTGTCTGATATGCCTATCTTAAGTGTGAAAAATATGTTAATGAATGCTTGTGATACACTGGTGTCAAGTCCTGCCTTGCCTCTTGTGTTCTTAGGATAGATTCTGGAGCCACCATGAGCCTGATCAAGATAAAGTGCTTACTGAAAATGAAGATTGAAGGAGATTACATTGAATTCCATTGAAGGAGTAAAGACATGGCAATGTGGAAAAGTATTTAGCGTCTGATAGTGGTCCTTTTCAATTGATAAAGTTATTTAGATCCAAATCTTGTTAACTTTGGAAGCATAGACAACTGAGTAGTTTGTGATCTCCTTGTACTACCTTTACTACATTTAACATTAAATTGAACTTTAACTAGTCAAAAAGTATGATGTCACATTCATTATTAAATGAAAACATTATAATTACTGGCAAATTGCTGTGGTATACCAGGAATAAAACACTTCAGTATGTGCAGTTATTTGGAAAATAATCCACTTCACAGTGGTTACAGCAATTCCTATTCACATCGGGTCATAGAACACCACCCTGTTGTTGATTAATTTCACATATTGCCACACCCTGTGGTGTTTTATTCTTTATATCCTTTAAACAATCACCAGACACTTTATTAGGAACACCCGTCTACCTGCGGTTTTATGCAGTTCTCTAATCAGCCGATCCCTTGACAGCAGCACAATGCATCAAATCACGCAGATACAAATCAAGAGTTTCAGTTTAAGTTCTCTTCAAACATCAGAATGAGAAAAATTGTGATCTCAAAGTGTGACTTTCACTGTAGCATGGGTGTTGGTTTGAGCCAGATGGACTGGTTTGAGTATTTCAGAAACTGCTGATTTCCTGGGGTTTTCACACACAACAGTCTCTAGAGTTTACACAGAATGGTGTGAAAAACAAAAAACATTGAGTGAGCGACAGTTCTGTGAGTGAAAACGTCTTATTGATAAGAGAGGTCAGAGGAAAATGGCCAGATTGGTTTGAGCTGCCAGGAAGGATATAGTCACTCATAGCAACTCTTTACAACCGTGGTGAGCAGAAAAGCATCTCAGCATGCAACAGCAGAAGACCACATTGGGTTCCACTCCTGCAGCCAAGAACAGGGATCTTAGAATCAAGAACAAGTTCCTATTAACATAGCTTGTATTTAGATTCCCTCACCAGCCTCTATTTTTTCTCTCTCTTGAAGTAAATATTTTTTTTTCATGTCCTCCATCATGAAGACTTATCCATGGTCTAAGACTTAAAGTTATAGCCTAAGTTCTAAGTATTACAGAGCACTGATAATGGAGACTCCTTCCAAAAATGTTAAATAAATATCTCCTTACCTTGTACATTTCCAATGTCAACAAGGATTTTAATTCATTTCTTATTAGGCTTAGCTTATGTACAGCTTCTGCCATATGAATGAGTTGTTACTATAGATAACATATTACAGAGCAACTGCATTAATATCCATCTTGCAGACGGAACTACTTTTAGACCTGCTGTTATAGGAAATTAGTCAACACCTTCCGACCAATCAGATTTGAGAATTCAACAGCACTGTCGTTGTAGCGGGTACAATGCATGGGTGGAGCACAGAAGACGGCAGGACAGAGATCAGGATGAAAACAACTGGCTTTTATTGCCAAACTTTTCAGTTTAACATATAATTCAATCTCTCAGAGGCTGACTCGCGCGCGCACACACAGACTGTCGTCTCCTCTGGATAATCACTCCCCTCTGCTCTCACTCTCCCTCCTTAAATAGGGCGCGGTTTACTGGGGAGAACACACACAAAACATAGGTTAATCACACTCAGGTGAAGCGATTCTGCCACTTACCTTCCCCAACTCCGCCCTCCTGTCACAGACCGGCGCTTGACCATGCCCCCGCTGCCACATAGCCCCACCGCCCGACTCAGGCCGGGCGCCCATCCGGCCCGCAGCCGACTCCCGCCCCCCCTTGACGGGAGAGGAAGTCCGCCACGACCATCTGCGCCCCCAGCCTGTGGACCACCTTGAAGTTGAAAGGTTGGAGCGCTAGATACCAACGGGTGATCCGCGCGTTGGCATCCTTCATGCGGTGGAGCCACTGGAGGGGCGCGTGGTCCGAACAGAGGGTGAAAGAGCTCCCCAGCAGGTAGTAACGGAGGGCGAGGACCGCCCACTTGATCGCCAGACACTCTTTTTCGATGGTGCTGTAGCGCCCCTCACGCACCGACAGCTTTCGGCTGATGTATAATACTGGGTGATCCTCTCCCCCCACCTGCTGGGACAAAACGGCCCCCAGCCCTCTGTCCGACGCATCCGTCTGTAACAAAAAAGGGAGAGAGAAGTCAGGGGAGTGCAAAAGTGGCCCCCCACACAGTGCAGCCTTTACCTCAGAGAAAGCCCGCTGGCACTGCTCCGTCCACTGGACCGGATCTGGCACCCCCTTTTTAGTGAGGTCAGTCAGCGGGCTGGTGACATCTGAATAATTAGGTATAAACCTACGATAGTAGCCAGCCAGCCCCAGGAACTGTCTCACCCCCTTTTTGGTCTTGGGCCTCGGGCAGGCCGCAATCGCTGCTGTCTTATTAATTTGGGGACGCACCTGCCCGTTACCCAAGTGGAAGCCCAGATACCATACTTCCACCCGCCCAATCGGACACTTCTTTGGGTTGGCAGTGAGCCCCGCCCGCCTCAGCGACCTAAGGACGGCCCTCAGGTGTTGCAGGTGCCGCTGCCAGTCATTACTATAAATGATGATGTCATCTAAGTAAGCGGCCGCATAGGTGGCATGGGGCCGGAGGATCCGGTCCATCAGCCGCTGAAACGTAGCGGGCGCCCCAAACAGCCCAAACGGAAGTGTGATGAACTGGTGTAAGCCGAACGGTGTGGAAAAGGCCATTTTTTCCTGGGATAATGGAGTCAAGGGGATCTGCCAATATCCCTTCGTCAAATCCAGTGTCGAGTAAAAGCGAGCCGTGCCTAGTCGATCGAGCAGCTCATCAATACGAGGCATTGGGTACGCGTCGAATTTAGACACCGCGTTGACTTTTCTATAGTCCACACAGAACCGGACCGAGCCGTCGGCCTTGGGAACCAAGACCACCGGGCTGCTCCAGTCACTGTGGGACTCCTCGACGATGCCCATTTCGAGCATGGCCTGAAGATCTTCCCGAACCACCTTTTTTTTGTGTTCGGGTAATCTATAAGGACGGCTACGCACTACCACCCCCGGGGGCGTCTCTATGTGGTGTTCTATGAGGTTGGTGCGACCGGGCAGGGGCGAGAACACATCCGAAAACTTGGCCTGCAACTGGGCGACCTCCGTGAGTTGGGTCGGGGAGAGGTGGTCTCCACAGGGGACCGGAGAGGTGCGAGATGCCAATGACCCTTTTTGGACCTCCGGCCCCAGCTCCGCCTTCTCCGGAACTACTGACACCAATGCCACGGGGACCTCCTCGTTCCAGAGCTTCAGCAGATTGAGGTGGTAGATCTGTAGCGCCCCCTCCCTGTCCATTCGCCTAACCTCATAGTCGACGTCCCCGACTCGCCGTGTGACCTCAAAGGGCTCTTGCCACTTGGCGATTAATTTGGAGCTCGACGTGGGCAACAGGACGAGTACCTTATCCCCCGGAGTGAACTCTCTAAGGCGCGTGCCCTTGTTGTACAGGCGGGTTTGCCGTTCCTGGGCCTGCCGCAAATTCTCCTGAGTTAAGTGGGTGAGCGTGTGGAGTTTTGCGCGCAGATCCATAACGTATTGAATTTCATTTTTGCTCTGCGAAGGTCCCTCCTCCCAATTTTCCCGCAGTACATCTAAGATGCCACGCGGCTTACGCCCATACAATAATTCAAACGGGGAGAACCCCGTGGAGGCTTGGGGGACCTCTCGCACTGCAAACAACAAGGGTTCGAGCCACTTATCCCAGTTACGTGCGTCCTCACTTACGAATTTTTTGATAATATTCTTGAGGGTGCGGTTGAACCGTTCGACTAAACCGTCCATCTGTGGGTGATATACGCTGGTGCGGATCGGCTTAATACCCAGTAGCCCATACAGTTCGGCCAGTGTTCGTGACATAAACGAGGTGCCTTGGTCAGTCAGAATCTCTTTCGGGATTCCGACCCGGGAGATGACGTGGAAGAGGGCCTCTGCAATACTACGTGCGGAGATATTGCGAAGAGGCACCGCTTCCGGGTATCGCGTTGCATAGTCCACCAGAACCAATATAAAGCGGTACCCTCGTGTTGACCGATCTAATGGCCCGACGAGATCCATCCCAATTCTTTCAAACGGGGTCTCGATTAATGGTAGGGGGCGCAAGGGCGCTTTTGGAATGGCCGCTGGATTTACTAACTGGCATTCGCGGCACGTCGTACACCACTTACGGACGTCGCCGCGAATCCCCGGCCAATAGAATCGGGCCATTATCCGGGCGAGTGTTTTATCCTGCCCGAGGTGTCCCGCCATGGGATTAAAGTGAGCCGCCTGGAATACCAATTCCCGGCGGCTCTTTGGAATTAACAACTGGGTGACATGCTCCTTCGTCTGAGTGTCCTGCGTCACTCGGTATAACCTATCCTTTAAAATGGAAAAATAGGGGAAGGTCGGGGTGGCGTTCGGCTGGAGCGTTTGACCATCGATTACTCTCACTTGGTCAAACGCGTGTCGCAGAGTTTCGTCTCGCGATTGTTCCAGTGGGAAATCCGCGAGGGATTCCCCAATAGAAAGAGGAGGGGCCGGGGGCTCCTCACTCTGTCGCGGAGATGACGTAGATGGCTCTGCGACCGCAGCTCCAGCCAAAACGACACCGGGACCCCCCCACTAACCAGCAGGACCCACTCTTTACTAGGTGTGCCATCAACCCCCGAAATCCTGGCCAATCAGTCCCCAAGATCAAAGAGTGGGTAAGGCGAGGATTAACCGCCGCCTTTACTATGGATTTGTCCCCTCTGAAATGTATGTGGACCGACACCAACGGGTAGCAGTGAACATCCCCGTGCACACACAACACATTCACCCCTTGTGCTCCCCCCAATGCCTCATCTTGCACCAGGCTTTGGCGGATCGAGGTCTGGTTGCAACCCGAATCCACCAACGCCTGATATGTCACCCCTTGTACACTTACCGGTATGCAATACGCTCCGGCCTGATCGAGGGCAGCCTCTGGATCCGCACCACCGCCCCCACCTCCATCGCGGCACACTGTTGCTGCAGGTGGCCCGTTTCCCCGCAGCGCCAGCAAACCGGCCCGGGCCTCCCCTCTGCAGCTGTGGTTTGAGGGTCACTCACCTGGGGGGGGGGGGGAGAGACAGACACAGAAGGGAGAAACAGGAGGGCACCATGGGTGCGGCGGGCCGGCTGGGGTGGAGCCTCCGTGGTGGGGGAATGGGGCGAGAACGGGACACGGGAGGAGGGGGAAGAGAGAGAGAGAGAGAGAGAGAGAAGAGGAGAGAGAAGATGATGTCATCCATTGTCCTGCCGCCGGGACAGCCGCCAGATGATCCTCCGCCAGTCCTACGGCCTGATCCAGCGACGCCGGGCGGTGGCACTGGACCCACTCCGCGGTTCCGGCGGGTAGGCGGGCGATGAACTGTTCCAGCGCCACCTGGTCGATGATCCCCTCGGCGTCGCGATCTTCGGCCCTCAGCCACCACCAGCAGGTGTCCTGGAGCTGCTGGCCGAACGCGAACGGGCTGCCGACTTCCTCCATTCGCAGCGCGCGGAAGCGCTGGCGCTGCTGCTCCGGCGTGCGCCCCACGCGCTGGAGGACAGCCCGGCGAAGGTCGGCGTAGGCCAGCCGGTGGTTGGCGGGGAGCTGTAGTGCGGCTAACTGCGCCTCTCCCGTCAGGAGGGGGAGGAGGCGCGCCGCGCGCTGCTCCATCGGCCACCCCAAGGCTTTGGCGACCTGTTCGAACAACGCGATGAACGCCTCGGGGTCGTCCTGCAGGCCCATCTTAGTCAAGGTGATGGGAGATGGGCCCGCGGCCGGGGCGCTGGTGGACCCCGCCGACGCGAGGAGGCGCCGGAACGCCTCTCGGTCTTCCTGTTGAGCCAGCACCAGGGCTTCGAAGCGGCGCTCCTGCTCCTTCCGGAGCGTGACGAGTGCCTGGTGCTGGCTCTGCTGAGCCGTGGCGAGGGCGTGGACCAGGTCCGCGAACGGGGAGGATTCCATGGGGCTGCAGGACAGGTGCTCCACCTTCCTGGGTTTCGGCACCACTGTAGCGGGTACAATGCGTGGGTGGAGCACAGAAGACGGCAGGACAGAGATCAGGATGAAAACAACTGGCTTTTATTGCCAAACTTTTCAGTTTAACATATAATTCAATCTCTCAGAGGCTGACTCGCGCGCGCACACAGACTGTCGTCTCCTCTGGATAATCACTCCCCTCTGCTCTCACTCTCCCTCCTTAAATAGGGCGCGGTTTACTGGGGAGAACACACACAAAACATAGGTTAATCACACTCAGGTGAAGCGATTCTGCCACTTACCTTCCCCATCTCCACCCTCCTGTCACAGACCGGCGCTTGACCACGCCCCCGCTGCCACAGTCATATAATACATTTCTAACAGTGATGCATTTTGGGTATATTCAATTCAAAGGAGATTTTGCTAAATTACAGAATATAACTGTTATTATTCTATATACATTCACTGGATATTAGCAATCACATGCTCTGATTGGCTAATCTACTACTAGGATATCAGCTCATATACTGTGAGTAGAGAAAAACCAAATGGCAGAGTGTTTTGCTGAACCAACCGAGGATGAAATAAAAACTCTACTCGAAAACAAAATCTCAAAAAACACACAAAAAAGGCAACAAACTATGGAATGAAAGTACAGTGGTGCTTGAAAGTTTGTGAACCCTTTAGAGTTTTCTATATTTCTGCATAAATATGACCAAAAACATCATCAGATTCTCGCACAAGTCCTATAAGTAGATAAAGAGAACCCAGTTAAACAAATGAAACAAATGTATTAAACTTGGTAATTTATTTATTGAGGAAAATGATCCAATATTGCACATCTGTGAGTGGCAAAAGTATGTGAACCTCTAGGATTAGCAGTTAATTTGAAGGAGAAATTAGAGTCAGGGGTTTTCAATCAATGGGATGACAATCAGGTGTGAGTGGGCACCCTGTTTTATTTAAAGAACAGGGATCTATCAAAGTCTGATCTTCACAACACATGTTTGTGGAAGTGCATCATGGCACGAACAAAGGAGATTTCTGAGGACCTCAGAAAAAGCGTTGTTGATGCTCATCAGGCTGGAAAAGGTTACAAAACCATCAATCCATAGTCAGACAGATTGTGTACAAATGGAGGAAATTCAAGACCATTGTTACCCTCCCCAGGAGTGGTCCACCAACAAAGATCACTCCAAGAGCAAGGTGTGTAATAGTCAGCGATGTTACAAAGGACCCCAGTGTAACTTCTAAGCAACTGAAGAACTCTCTCACATTGGCTAATATTAATGTTCATGAGTCCACCATCAGGAGAACACTGAACAACAATGGTGTGCATGGCAGGGTTGCAAGGAGAAAGCCACTGCTCTCCAAAAAGAACATTGCTGCTCGTCTGCAGTTTGCTAAAGATCATGTGAACAAGCCAGAAGGCTATTGGAAAAATGTTTTGTGGACGGATGAGACCAAAATAGACCTTTTTGGTTTGAATGAGAAGCGTTATGTTTGGAGAAAGGAAAACACTGCATTCCAACATAAGAACCTTATCCCATCTGTGAAACATGTTTTGCTGCATCTGGGCCAGGACAGCTTGCCATCATTGATGGAACAATGAATTCTGAATTATACCAGCAAATTCTAAAGGAAAATATCAGGACATCTGTCCATGAACTGAATATCAAGAGAAGGTGGATCATGCAGCAAGACAATGACCCTAAGCACACAAGTCATTCTATCAATGAATGGTTAAAGAAGAATAAAGTTAATGTTTTGGAATGGCCAAGTCAAAGTCCTGACCTTAATCCAATTGAAATGTTGTAGAAGGACCTGAAGCGAGCAGTTCATGTGAGGAAACCCACCAACATCCCAGAGTTGAAGCTGTTCTGTATGGAAGAATGGGCTAAAATTCCTCCAAGCCAGTGTGCAGGACTGATCAACCGTTACCGGAAATGTTTAGTTGCAGTTATTGCTGCACAAGGGGGTCACACCAGATACTGAAAGCAAAGGTTCACATACTTTTGCCACTCACAGATATGTAATATTGGATCATTTTTCTCAATAAATAAATGACCAAATATAATATTTTTGTCTCATTTGTTTAACTGGGTTCTCTTGATCTACTTTTAGGACTTGTGTGGAAATCTGATGATGTTTTAGGTCCTATTTATGCAGAAATATAGAAAATTCTAAAGGGTTCACAAACTTTCAAGCACCACTGTATTTGATTGTAAGAATGTAGCTTTTTTATTTTTCAAGAATTATTATCGCATTTTCCACAAATTGTGACTGTCACTTCACCGGTTTGTTTACATTCTAAGTGGAAATGATTTTGTCGGATGTTTTGTCTAAAGTTTTTATTTATTGAATTTGCAAAAAATGTTTTAAATGCTCTGCTTCTCACAATTCAGTGAATGTGGGTAAAATAAAACAGTTATTCCACTCAGTATCGTCGTACATGGCTTATAGCCAACTCGGTGCTACGTGCCTCGTCAGCTATCAGCTCATGTACGACTCGATTTCGTGGAATAACTGTTAAATGTACAGATAAGTTAGGCATGTTTGCGAAAGCAGTGCTAAACTTGTAGCTGTACTGTATAACCTCTTATTTGTCAGCAAAGTGAGCCTTGGCTCACTAAAGAAGCAATCGTCAGACACTAAACATGCCTTGGGTAACAGACTCCATTTGGGACAAAGGGAAAATGTGTTTTGGCTGTTCCTTTAACACTCTCTAGAGAAATATGCCACATGTATATCAGTGAGATGTTTGTGTTCTGTGCTAAATTAAAACTGGAAAATGGCATTTTGAATAATAAAAAGGGATGACAAGCAGAGCTGAGGGAGAGGAGGGTTGAGGACGCACTGAGAGGAAAAGATACTGGCTTCAATGTGCATGATGGGGGTGTAGGAGTGACTACAAAAGTGCCTGTGGTGATTTGTCGCCCTGTCCTTGCAGGCGTCTCTCCTCTGAGCTGGGGGTTTTATGTTCTCAGGAGGCAGTAATCAGAAAGAGAGGTAGTGCTGTAATGCAGCTGACAGCAGGCTTTTACAAAGAACTGGGGGGGCAATAAAGCTGAGTGCTTTTGTCCTGGACAATAGTGTGGAGGGAAAGCGTGTGTGGTGTTATGAGTGATATGCTAATGAAAGTAAATGACGGGTCTGATAACATGCATATGTCTGAAAGCAGAGGTGGTTGGTTTAATTAAGATACTGTAGCAGGGTAAAGCCCCCTGTCTTTCAAATACAAAATGCAACAACACCTTAATGGAAGGTTTCATTTTTAGCGCCAGGTTTTATTTGCTGTTGTCTGAGGGTGGATTATTTTTGCACGGTGGAGTAACCAAGTGCAACAGCACCACCAATGGTTGTAGGAAGGCTACACAAAAAGCTGGGGCTGAGTTCTTTCTAGCCCAGACTGTAGAGTCATTCTGATTCATAATGACTTGCTTAACCTGAATAGTTTCAGTCAATAACACCCAAGGGATTCGTTTTCCATAATTTTTAATTTTGCATTTGCTTCTTTTGATTTTGCTTTGATCTCAATTTATCTTGAACTCCGTGAATCCACCTGTTATGGAGACATGGGGCCAAGAGGTCAAGGTCAAGGCTTTTTTTATTGTCATTTCAACCATATACAGTTTGTACAGTACACAGTTAAAACGAAACAACATTTCTCTAGGACCGTGGTGCTACATTAAACGTCACAGGACTACAAATTTACAAATAACAACAAAAAGTGCAAGAGTGCAAACATTGCAGACTACACCACCAACATAAAGTGCAAACATCAACAACATTTAGCAGACGGTCTTATCCAGAGCAGCATACAACATACCCAGAGCAGCCTGGGGAACAGTTAGGGGTCTTGTTCAATGGCACTTCAGCTATTCCTGATAGTCCAGGGAATTGAATTGGCAATCTTTTGGTCCCAAAGCTGCTTCTCTAACCATTGGGCCATGGCTTCCAAACGTAAAGTATTGCAACGTAAAGTGCAAACAAGAAGGACAGTGCAAAAAAAAAAAAAAACAACTAGCACAAACAGACAGTACAGTCCCAACCAGTACCCATGTACAGAAGGTTTGACTATGTTTTGAGGTAGCAATATGTTAAAACAAGTAAACATTGTGTATATGATAAGCATTGCAAACATTATAAAAAGTGATAGTGTATTGTTCAAACAAAAGAGCTTTCTCTGTGCAGTAGTACATACTACATAACTGTTTTAAGGTATTAGTTATCAAGCTAATAAGTGATTACAAATTAACTAATGAACCCTCCCTCGTTTAATGAAATGAGTCAACACAATATCTCATCACCCACAAACAACAAACGAACTAGCTGGTTAAGGTTAGCTGTTCACTAAACTAGAAGGATCTTCCATTCCAGAAATATGGCACACCATGATGAACATCCAGTGTGACCTTGCGATGTGAATTCCAGCTCTTTTCAGTGAATCAGATCATTTGACTCAGCTCACCAATGAGTCAACTCTTTGGACTCCAATACAACTCATTGCCTTTTTTTTCTAAACTGGATTAAGTCTATGATATTTTGACATGATTTTTTTCTCTTTGCCAAGCTATAAACTAAACCATGTAATGATCTCAAACCCTGCCATCTATTTAACAGTTATTCCATGAAATCGAGTCGTACATGAGCTGATAACTGATGAGGCACGTAGCACCGAGTTGGCTATAAGCCATGTACGGCAAGATTGAGTGGAATAGCTGTTTTATTCTATCCACATTCACTGGATTTTGAGAAACAGCATTTTTATTTTAATTTTTTGCAAATTCGATAAATAAAAACTTTATACAAAATGTCCGACAAAATCATTTCTGCTTTGAATGTAAACAAACCGGCGAAATGAGAGTAGCAATTAGTAAAAAATGCTATAATGATCATTCTTGAAAAATAAAAAAGATAAGCTCTTTCCATCAAATACTTTTATTCCATATTTTGCTTTGGTTTTTTTTTTTGTATTTTTTGAGGGTTTCTTCTTCTTTAAGTTTTTTTGGCAGTTGACAAACCAACTTAAAAGTGCAAATTTACTGCCACCAACTGGGCTGGAGTATGGATCAGGAACTATTGAGGGGAGACTATATTATTTTAGCTATTTCTGTTTCTTTTAAATACTGGATATTTTGGGGGGATTTGTTTTCGAGTAGAGTTTTTATTTGTCCTTGGTTGGTTCAGCAAAACGCTCCACCAATTTGTTTTTCTCTACTCATGGTATATGAGCTGATAGCCTAGTAGTAGAGTAGCCAATCAGAGCACACCATTGCTCATATCCAGTGAATATGGATAGCCTAATTAACATTATTTCACATTGCATTTTATAAAATTGACTACTTTATAAACTCTACTTGTTAAATAGTGGCACGGTGGTGTAGTGTTTAGCACTGTTGTCTCACAGCAAGAACGTTCTGGGTTTGAGCCCAGTGGCCGACGGGGGCCTTTCTGTGTGGAGTTTGCATGTTCTGCCTGGGTTTCCTCTGGGTGCTCTGGTTTCCCCCACAGTTCAAAGACATGGGGCGGCCTTGGGCTGAAGTGCCCTTGAGCAAGGTACCTAACCCCCAACTGCTCCCTGGGTGCTGTAGTATGGCTACCCACTGCTCTGGGTGTGTGCATTCACTGCTTCAGATGGGTTAAATGCAGAGGATGAATTTCACTGTGTGCTTGAGTGTGCATGTGACAAATAAAGGCTTCTTCTTCTTAAATCAGTGAGATACTGTGAATGTGTCTTGAAAAATAAAGTACGCAATCCTGAATTAATATTATTGTGCCTGCTGAGTCTCTGTGCTATATTATGAAGAGTCATTTCCAGTTGTTCTGATAACTGATCACCTCCTGTAATGTACTCGACTACATACGGTACATGTTCCTCAAGCAGCAGTGCAGCTCACCATTCATACTAACAAACAGCTCAGATGTTGAAAAGAGGTTTCCATGGAAGCATTTCGATTAAGTCACACAGCTCGAGTAATGACACTGGTTCCATCCACAAGGAAAAGAAAAGATGCCTCACAGTGAGTGGGTTTTTAATGCTCATCTAAAGGAGTTGACTCTTTCATGAAAAGACGTCATTAGTATGACTACAGCCTCCTATTATGTGCAGGTCAGCGACCTTTCCATCAACCACTCTGCATGACGTTTGACTCTCTATCACCATTGATCCAGGCAGCTCCATGGAGCAGGAGCATCACTGAGAGCTTTATTATCTACATCTAATCTGCTGAATGGATCGTCTCTTACTGCACAGCTTGAAGAATGATAATTTTGAGCTTTTGTTTATTACTCTCATTGACGTCTCCTCAACTCCTCAATCCCACATCCTTCAGCTGAACATTAATCAAATCCAGAATCATTAAGGATGTATAAGGACACTAAAGAAATATACAGTTTTCTCCTTAGCATAAATCTCCACCACTCAAGACATGTTGAGAAACATTAGTGTTTCACACTAATTTGCTTCAAAGCTACAGGGAGCCATCTTATACCCCTTTTCCACCAAATCAGTTCCAGGGCTGGTTCGGGGCCAGTGCTGGTGCTGGTTCACAACTCGTTCAACTTGCGAGCCAGATGAGAACCAGTTTGCTTTTCCATAGCTCGCGGTGCCACGTCATTACGTCGCTGTATACGTCAGTTACGTCACTACATTTGCTTAAACCTTGGCACGAATATCAAAGCAAAAACAACACGGAAGAAGCAGCAGCAACAACAACAACAACAATAATAATAATAATAATGGCTGACTTCGCGTTTGTACAGCTGCTGCTTCTCGCCGCTTAAAAATGGCGATCTTTCGCGGTCTTGTTATTGTTGTTGGTCTTAACAACTCCGCCCCCCCGCTGACGTAAGCGGTTCTTTCCTCTGGCCCAGCAGAGAGTTGGTGCTAGCCTGGAACCAGTTTTTCTGGCCCCAGAGCCAGTTATTTGTCAGTGAAAACAGAAAATCCAGTTCCAAACTAAGCACTGGCCCTGAACCGGCCCTGGAACTGCTTTGGTGGAAAAGGGGCATTAGACAACCACAACCAATCTTCTTTTGTGCAATTTGATATAGGCCACACCTCTTGAAGATAGATAGTGGAGTTGTACAGGAATGCTGGACATCACACAGATAGTAAGATCATTTCATTTTAAACCTAAACAGGTGCAAAATGACTAAAATTTACTCATGAGATTATGTATTAAGTATCTACAGAAATACACATAAAAGAAAGACTTTGACATTCAGTCACTTGTTATCTTGCTCTTTGTTATTAGTAATTACTAATGAACTAATTATTGTACTATCTAGCTAATTAAGCATTTATCAATACAAATTATCCCTGTAGAATTCTCTATTCTGATTGGTCAGAAAGTGTTGATTAATTTTCTATTATAGCACAGTTTGAGCCTTAATCATATTATGAGGGCGGTATGGTGATGTAGTGGTTAGCACTGTCGCCTCACAGCAAGAAGGTTCTGGGTTCAAGCCCAGTGGCTGACAGGGGCCTTTCTGTGTGGAGTTTGCATGTTCTCCCTGTGTCTACATGGGCTTCCTCTGGGTGCTCCGGTTTTCCCCACAGTCCAAAGACATACAGGTTAGGTTAATTGGTGGCTCTAAATTGACTGTAGATGTGAGTGTGAAGGGTTGTTTGTCTCTATGTGTCAGCCCTGCGATGACCTGGCAACTTGTCCAGGGTGTACCCTACCTCTTGCCCACAGTCAGCTGGGATAGACTCCAGCTTGCCCATGACCTTGCACAGGATAAGTGGTTACAGATGATGGATGGATGCATATTATGATTTCTATATGCCTCATACGGCAGTGGGCATGTACCATCCTTGACTGCCATGCAATGGAGTAGTAAGGCATCTCCTTCCCTCCACTAGCTTGGAGTGGTGCCTTGAGCAAGCACTAGCAACCCCTCGCTCCCCCTGGTCAGGGTTACGACTGAAGACTGGACTCAGCAGGCTGCATGGAGGAGCCCACCACCTGGTGGTTCGAGGCAGACCCAGCAAAGCATTTGTGGAGCGCGATCAGGGCACAGTGCAACACGTAGAACACTGTTGGCCATCCACTGCATCTCGACCTAGCTCCACCTGTCTTGATTCTGTCTTGTCCCTGGACCCAGTTAGGTCAGGACGAGAGAGTGAGACTGATGGCTGCGCAACTCTCCCTCACTCTAATCCAAGTCATGCACAAATTTAAATTCAAGTCCTGTGGCAATGGACAAGTGGCGAAGCAGCAGGTGCGGAAACACTGGAATCTGTAATTATGAACCTGCACACAGGCGGCCCAGGGCATAGGGTTGCTCTCTGCTGGAACGAAGCAGCAGCGGAGTTCGGTTCCTCCTGGGTGTCTGAGCAGCCCTGTTTAGGATTCACTCTGCTCACCTCCATGGAGGAAGGGGCTAGAAAAGGTGCCCCAAACATAGCCTGCTTCACCTCACCCTGGCCAGCACACCATGGCTGGCAGGGATCCCACTCAACGGTCGAAATACAGCAAAAAGATAATGAAGGTACTCAACCTTGGCATGTGGAACGTTGACATGTGAGTGTGCCTTCAAAGCCCAGATTGGCCTCATCGGTCACCTCCAGGCCCACAACCACCACCCATCAAATTGAAGTCATGGTCATCTTCAACCCCGACGGATGAACATCATGATTTCTATAGAAATAATAATTCACAGGCACTCTACATATGGAATAAAACCATGTAATTGTAGATATGGTGATGCTTTCTGTGAGGAGATGCTTCTTTTTAAGCATTTTTGGAAGGAGTCTTCAGTTTCAGTGCTTTGTAATAGTCATCGGTAATACTGTAACTTTAAGTTTTGCTAGCACTGGGAAAATTTTTTGGAGAAGTTTATGCTTTGTGGTTCTTGGTAACATGGTAACTTTTTTTTGTCATATTAACTCACTGGAGGAAGTCACAGCCTGAAGGTTAGCAAAGCAGCTTTGGGCTCAAAGGGTTGCTGGTTTGATTCCTGAGATGGGCAGGATAAATGTGAGGGGAGTTGAGTGAATGAACAGCACTTCCTGCTCCTGCTGTATCATGGCTGAAGTTCCCTTGAGCAAGGCACCAAACCCCCAACTGCTCCCTGGGTGCTGTAGCATCTCTGTCCACTGCTCTGGGTATGTGTGTGTGCTCATCACTCACTTGTGTGTGTTTACTGCTTCAGATGGGTTAAATGCAGAGGAGGATTTTTCTGTGCTTGTGTACATGTGACAAATAAAGGCTTCTTCTTCTTCTTAAATTAAACTTGCTTGGTAAATTGAATGACTGTCCAGGCGACGATGACATGACGGCTTGTGATGCTTTGTGATGGGTTATTGATGAAAATGAGGCGTTTGGTGGTGATGCTTCCCCGAGCATCAAGAAGTATTTCTATACCCATCTGCGAGTATTTGCTGCTTAGTTTGCTGATGAAAACATTGCCATCAAATTTCAATGCATGCATTGAAATTTTTCATGATGTTTTTGGCCACTCACAAGGCAGCAACACACCAAAAAACAGCTTGTGAAGCTCAGAGAATGTTCGCCGTGCATCATACAATTGGTTGCAATGCTACCAATTTTTCAATGCCAAGTATTCGCAAAAACATCGTGAGCTGCAGTGTGACCAGGGCCTTACAGCTGCTATGATGTAACTGATAAAAGGAACTTTAAATGAGACTATAAACGGATAAAAAGTATGACCTGTCATTCTTTAAGAAGTTTATAAAATGACAAATTGCTGTAGTATAAGAGGAATGAGATATAAAACACTTCAGGGTGATAACAGTAACTCTGCTTCGTATCGAAGCACATCACACCACCCCGTTGTTGAGTATTTTCCTATAACAGCACATCCCAGTCGTGTTTTATTCCTTAATTGATTTAAATATAAGAATGCATCAATTTAAGATGACTGGAGGTATATTTTATCTGATAAATTGTAGGAAAAAAATCAACAAATACATTTGTACTGCTGCTACAGTAAAGGAAAATAAATAAGGAAAGAAATCTTCTTCTTCTTTTGGCTGCTCCTGATTAGGGGTCGCCACAGCGGATCTTTCATATAAGGAAAGAAAATGAAACGTCTTCCATTTCTGAGAAATATGACCAATTGACAGGTCTGTTTATTTAAAGCTATACCGCCTTTCGAGTTCATAAAATTGGTGAAATTTAGTTCCCTCTGAAATTTGGTCATTGTGATGTATGTTTATTTCTGTAATATCTCACAAAATATCAGGCCATTCTGTGGCTGAGAAGTTATTTAATTTGAGGGGATTATTTCCCGAGCAAATAATATGCATGAACTTGTTCACTTCATGCAGTCAGGCAGACAGAGGAAGTCCATGTGCACATGCACAGGTTTACCTTCTTTTTCTTTTGGGTTTTACAGCAGCTGGCATCCACAGTGTTGCATTATTGCCATCTACAGGTTTACCTTTGACCGTGCACTGACAGTTACATCATTCTGTCACTAAACAAACAGCTGATCACACCGAGGTGCTCGCTGACTGCCGATATTTATTACAACCCCGATTCCAAAAAAGTTGGGACAAAGTACAAATTGGACATAAAAACGGAATGCAATAATTTACAAATCTCAAAAACTGATATTGTATTCACAATAGAACATAGACAACATATCAAATGTCGAAAGTGAGACATTTTGAAATTTCATGCCAAATATTGGCTCATTTGAAATTTCATGACAGCAACACATCTCAAAAAAGTTGGGACAGGGGCAATAAGAGGCTGGAAAAGTTAAAGGTACAAAAAAGGAACAGCTGAAGGACCAAATTGCAATTCATTAGGTCAATTGGCAATAGATCATTAACATGACTGGGTATAAAAGAGCATCTTGGAGTGGCAGCGGCTCTCAGAAGTAAAGATGGGAAGAGGATCAACAATCCCCCTAATTCTGTGCCGACAAATAGTGGAGCAATATCAGAAAGGAATTCGACAGTGTAAAATTGCAAAGGACTTTGAACATATCATCATCTACAGTGCATAATATCATCAAAAGATTCAGAGAATCTGGAAGAATCTCTGTGCGTAAGGGTCAAGGCCAGAAAACCATACTGGGTGCCCGTGATCTTCGGGCCCTTAGATGGCACTGCATCACATACAGGCATGCTTCTGTATTGGAAATCACAAAATGGGCTCAGGAATATTTCCAGAGAACATTATCTGTGAACACAATTCACCGTGCCATCTGCCGTTGCCAGCTAAAACTCTATAGTTCAAAGAAGAAGCCGTATCTAAACATGATCCAGAAGCGCAGACGTCTTCTCTGGGCCAAGGCTCATTTAAAATGGACTGTGGCAAAGTGGAAAACTGTTCTGTGGTCAGATGAATCAAAATTTGAAGTTCTTTATGGAAATAAGGGACGCCGTGTCATTCGGACTAAAGAGGAGAAAGACGACCCAAGTTGTTATCAGCGCTCAGTTCAGAAGCCTGCATCTCTGATGGTATGGGGTTGCATTAGTGCGTGTGGCATGGGCAGCTTACACATCTGGAAAGACACCATCAATGCTGAAAGGTATATCCAGGTTCTAGAGCAACATATGCTCCCATCCAGACGACGTCTCTTTCAGGGAAGACCTTGCATTTTCCAACATGACAATGCCAAACCACATACTGCATCAATTACAGCATCATGGCTGCGTAGAAGAAGGGTCCGGGTACTGAACTGGCCAGCCTGCAGTCCAGATCTTTCACCCATAGAAAACGTGACTAGTGACAATAAAGGGTATCATCATCATCATCATTTGGCGCATCATAAAATGGAAGATATGACAAAAAAGACCTAAGACAGTTGAACAACTAGAATCCTACATTAGACAAGAATGGGTTAACATTCCTATCCCTAAACTTGAGCAACTTGTCTCCTCAGTCCCCAGACGTTTACAGACTGTTGTAAAGAGAAAAGGGGATGTCTCACAGTGGTAAACATGGCCTTGTCCCAACTTTTTTTGAGATGTGTTGTTGTCATGAAATTTAAAATCACCTAATTTTTCTCTTTAAATTATACATTTTCTCATTTTAAACATTTGATATGTCATCTATGTTCTATTCTGAATAAAATATGGAATTTTGAAACTTCCACATCATTGCATTCCGTTTTTATTTACAATTTGTACTTTGTCCCAACTTTTTTGGAATCGGGGTTGTAGTTTGGTCCTGTGTTTCCTTTCCTTCGCAACATAACATCTTTTCTTCTCGCTTTCCGTTACTGTAGTCAGTCTTTCACATTTCATTCGCACACTCACGTCCTCCATTTTTCTCTCCTGTTTCAAATTTGTATCCCACAATGTCTTGAGCAAAAGGGGAAAGCCCACCAAGTGATGCCTGATGTAGTATCTTGAATTGGGTCACGGTGAAGCAGGAAAAAATAGCGAAGAATTTAGGGCCACGTGGTTCTAAATTCATTCATTGTTCTATTTAAAAAAAAAACAACTAATAACATTGGAAGTCTGTGATTTGAATTCAGTAGCTTTTGGTCCACTAAACAAAAGTAATTGGGTGTCAGGGAAAATTATTTTTATGACCTACACTTGAAAAATCTGAAAGGCAGTCTAGCTTTAAATAAATGTCTAAAGTTATTCTAAACCTCGGCACCGAAGCGGAAATGATTTTGTCAGATGTTTTGTATAAAGTTTTAAAAATGTGCTTGTAGGTGCCTTTGGGTAATTGAGTGATCAATCTCATTAAATCTGACGGTTAATAATTAAATTGAATCAGTCTCATTTGAATTGTTTTCAGTGAATCATTTTCATTGAATCAGTCTCATATTATCATTAAATCACTCATGGAATCAGTCTCATTAATTAATACCATTAATTTTGGTGCTTAATAATAAATTACCAAACAGCTAAATTATGGTATATTCCAAATTATGATCACTTATCCTATTACATAAATTATATGCACCTTTTTGAATTCTTTGGGAGATTGTGTGACTTCATAAACATTGGAACACAAATAAAACACACAGTTTCAATAATAAATGAATTTATTATAACAAAGATAAAAATGGATAATAGCAGATTGAAATATATACAAACAGTGAAGTGTGTGTGTGTATGAGAGGCCTTGTGTGGGTGTGGCCTACACAAAAGAATTAGCTTTGGTTGCTAAGACAAAAGAATTAGCTTTGTGTAGCTAACTAAGATATGTTTGTGTGTGTGAGAGAGAGGCCTTGGGTGTGGCCTACAAGAGGGTTAGCTCTTGTAGCTAACTCCACGTGTGTTTGTGGGGGAGGAGTTGACCACGTGGCTAGGCCTATGGCCTAGCAAAAGAAAGAAGCTAGCGTGGAATGCTAACTGAGGTGTGTTTGGCCACGTGGTGAAGGCCTAGATTAACCTCGTGTGGCTAAGCTAAGACAAAGGGACACTAGCTAACGTGAGTTTGTGCGTGGCCTGGTGACCACGTGTTTGTGTGTGCTTAGATTAACCTCGTGTGGCTAAGCTAAGACAAAGGAATGCTAGCTAAGGAGGGTGTGTCACCATGTGGGGTTTGAGAACAAAGGGTTTAGCTCTGGTTGCTAGCTAAAGGTGGTGGAGGCCTTGTGTTCCCTTGAGACAATACCCTTAGCCCTGGAGGCTAATGGGACCAAAGAATTAGCCGTAGGCTAATTTCACTAGCTTATAACAATACTGAAGCCACTGAAATCTTGATGCGGTCAAGATGAGAACTAAATATAAGATATAAGAACTAAATATAAGAGAACTAAATATGTTAGTAGGAGTAAAGAGAAGCATGCACAGCCTATCTATTAAACAATTGAGAGAACATAGAACAAAATAAATCAACACGCTGCGTGTTTAACAGTGTAACAAATAAACCTGGGTTTAAATTCACACTATTTCAATAAAAGCAAATTCCTGAGACTAGCTTTAATTATGCCCAAAAATGCCAAGTCTTACTTTCGTATCCCGCTTCTACGCGAGATTATGAGAAGATGTCCCGAGACTTTTGGAGTTTTTCACCGTTGTGAAGATCTCCGTGAAGCACAGGGAATTACTCGGAGAGGCTGAGTTTCACAGAAGCCCGTGGAGCATGTCTGTGGAAAGCAGAGAATTCTTGATCTGGCGCTTCGTGGCTCGTGGGAAGAAAAACTCTGATTAAACAATGTGCACAGTGCTTCAATCAGGAGGAATTCTGGTCGCTCCTAATTATAAATTAACTGCTTTGAGCTGCAGTCGTACGTACTTAATGAATGAAACCGGTTGTAACTCACTGAGTTTAAAATCGCGCGATTCTGGATTTTTACCGTGGCCAGTGGTAAACAAAGAAATCGCGCTGAATCGTGGATCTTGCAAGAAAGAGAAGAAAAAGACGTCTTATTTGGTTTGCCTGGCGGAGCGTATCTCTTTGTGCGTCCAGATGGCTTGGAATCCGGACACGAGAGAGAGCGAGCTGAGCGTTTCCGGGTCTCTTATGCTTTCATGGAGGATGTGACATTGGTGATCCCGCCCCGGCGTGACGCAGGTCAACGCGGAAGTGGGCTGATGGGAAATGTAGTTTCTTAAAGAGACAGGCTGTTGTAGTTCTTAGACGGACTGTGTACCTACATGCTGTCTCTCAAAATCCAGTAAATTTGGATAGAATAAAACAGTTATTCCACTCAATCTTGTTGTACGGTACATGGGTTATAGCCAACTCAGCGCTATGCGCCTCGTCGGCTATCAGCTCATGTGCAACTCGATTTCGTGGAATAATTGTTTAAATATATATTTACTGTGCATCCTGTCTTGTTACTTCATCAGTAACTACAGTAAAAACTAATAGAAAAAGTTAGCTCCTACTCACTTATGTGTAATTATGTACTATAATTATTATTTAGCCATTATCCTTGACTATTTCATGTTTCTTTTTTTTTTAATTTAAAACCCATTTATCTCTACAGTCATATATCTTTGACTATGACATAGTTGTAACTAATATACAGTATGTACACATATACTGTGTACTCTACTGTATGTATGGTGCTTCATAGCTACAGAATTACTAATCTGTTTTGGTCCAGACATAATAGTCCCTGATGAGCCTTGCCACAATTTGTTTACCTGACTAATCACAGGAAGTCAGATGTTTGGTGCTGATGCAGTTAGACAGGTAGACAGGCAGCGTGCTGAGGGGGAAAAGAGGAGGTTAAGGATGACAGACAGATGTCGCTGCAGATGTTGTGCAGTCTGTGCTGTCATCTCGGGGTTTTTTTTTTTTTCTGTGCTGCATGACAGGGAGGGACAAAACTCCTCTCTGAGATGCTATAGACCTCACAGGAACCCTCCTGCCATAACTACTGAAACTCCTGCATGCTGAAACACTGACACATCTGGGGCATTGTAGAGTTTTGCGTGAATGTCTTATGAACAAGCTTACAGGTTAAAACATCTGGTATTAATATACTGTAAATTGAAAAGCAACCCTCATTCTTTTCTGCTCACTTTTACCATTGTAAACGTGATTAAAAAAAATAACTTTGATAGATGGAACGGAAGTTTATAATCACTCATCACTACAACCCTGATTCCAAAAAAGTTGGGACAAAGTACAAATTGTAAATAAAAACGGAATGCAATGATGTGGAAGTTTCAAAATTCCATATTTTATTCAGAATAGAACATAGATGACATATCAAATGTTTAAACTGAGAAAATGTATCATTTAAAGAGAAAAATTAGGTGATTTTAAATTTCATGACAACAACACATCTCAAAAAAGTTGGGACAAGGCCACGTTTACCACTGTGAGACATCCCCTTTTCTCTTTACAACAGTCTGTAAACGTCTGGGGACTGAGGAGACAAGTTGCTCAAGTTTAGGGATAGGAATGTTAACCCATTCTTGTCTAATGTAGGATTCTAGTTGCTCAACTGTCTTAGGTCTTTTTTGTCGTATCTTCCGTTTTATGATGCGCCAAATGTTTTCTATGGGTGAAAGATCTGGACTGCAGGCTGGCCAGTTCAGTACCCGGACCCTTCTTCTACGCAGCCATGATGCTGTAATTGATGCAGTATGTGGTTTGGCATTGTCATGTTGGAAAATGCAAGGTCTTCCCTGAAAGAGACGTCATCTGGATGGGAGCATATGTTGCTCTAGAACCTGGATATACCTTTCAGCATTGTTGGTGTCTTTCCAGATGTGTAAGCTGCCCATGCCACATGCACTAATGCAACCCCATACCATCAGAGATGCAGGCTTCTGAACTGAGCGCTGATAACAACTTGGGTCGTCCTTCTCCTCTTTAGTCTGAATGACACGGCGTCCCTGATTTCCATAAAGAACTTCAAATTTTGATTCGTCTGACCACAGAACAGTTTTCCACTTTGCCACAGTCCATTTTAAATGAGCCTTGGCCCAGAGAAGACGTCTGCACTTCTGGATCATGTTTAGATACGGCTTCTTCTTTGAACTATAGAGTTTTAGCTGGCAACGGCAGATGGCACGGTGAATTGTGTTCACAGATAATGCTCTCTGGAAATATTCCTGAGCCCATTTTGTGATTTCCAATACAGAAGCATGCCTGTATGTGATGCAGTGCCGTCTAAGGGCCCGAAGATCACGGGCACCCAGTATGGTTTTTCGACCTTGACCCTTACGCACAGAGATTCTTCCAGATTCTCTGAATCTTTTGATGATATTATGCACTGTAGATGATATGTTCAAACTCTTTGCAATTTTACACTGTCGAACTCCTTTCTGATATTGCTCCACTATTTGTCGGTGCAGAATTAGGGGGATTGGTGATCCTCTTCCCATCTTTACTTCTGAGAGCCGCTGCCACTCCAAGATGCTATTTTTATACCCAGTCATGTTAATGACCTATTGCCAATTGACCTAATGAATTGCAATTTGGTCCTCCAGCTGTTCCTTTTTTGTACCTTTAACTTTTCCAGCCTCTTATTGCCCCTGTCCCAACTTTTTTGAGATGTGTTGCTGTCATGAAATTTCAAATGAGCCAATATTTGGCATGAAATTTCAAAATGTCTCACTTTCGACATGTGATATGTTGTCTATGTTCTATTGTGAATACAATATCAGTTTTAGAGATTTGTAAATTATTGCATTCTGTTTTTATTTACAATTTGTACTTTGTCCCAACTTTTTTGGAATCGGGGTTGTACATCACTCAAGTTCTTAATTAGTCTCTCTAGACATGTGCTTTGTTATTTTTATTTGTTTGTTTGTTCTTGCCTGCAATATTTCCTAGCAAATTTAGTTGGTTCTGTTTCCCAAACTACTAATCGAATTTAAACAACTGTGATGACTGAATACACTATATCGCCAAAAGTACCGGTATGTGGACACCTGGTCATCACACCATATGCATTTTTTCAACATGCCATTCCAGATTTAGTTTCTGCTTTGCAATTATAATAACCTCCACTCTTCTCAGGAAGGTTTTCCACTAGATTTCGGCTGTGGGGATTGGTTCATTCTACCACAAGAGCATTAGTGAGATCAGGCACTGATGTAAAGTGAGGAGGCCTGGGGTGCAGTCAGCGTTCCAGTTCATCCCAAAGGTGTTCAGTGGGATTGAGGTCAGGGTTCTGTGCAGGCCACTTGAACTCTTCCACTCCAATCTTGGCAAACCATGTCTTCATGAAGCTTGAGTTGTGCACAGAGGCATTGTCATGCTGGAACAGGTTCGGGCCTCTTAGTTCCAGTGAACGGAAATCGTAACGCTGCAGCAAGTAAAGACATTGGATACAATTGTGTGCTTCACAACAGTTTAGGGAAAGCTCATATAAGGGTCTGATGGTCAGGTGTCCACAAACTTTTGGCCATATCATGCCACACATTTCTGTTAATGAAAATGGTCTTTGTTTATCCTGCGAGCTTTATATCTGAGCATAAAACCTTCCTGCTTTGTTTTTTGTTGTTGTTGTTGCTGTGCATATAGTTAAATTAGTGCACCTCCTTCCTATTAATATCTGTATTTGTATCCATTTACAGTGTCTTGCAAAAGTATTCATCCCCCTTGGTGTTTGTCCTGTTTTGTCGCATGACAAGCTGGAATTAAAATGGATTTTTGGATGGTTAGCACCATTTGATTTACACAACATGCCTACCACTTTAAAGGTGTAACTTTTTGTGATATGAACAATAATTAAGAAGAAAAAAAACAGAAATCTGGAGTGTGCATAGGTATTCATGCCCCAAAGTCAATACTTTATAGAGCCACCATTTGCTACAATTACAACTGCAAGTCTCTTGGGGTATGTCTCTATTAGCTTAGCACATCTAGCCACTGGGATTTTTGCCCATTCCTCAAGGGAAAACTGCTCCAACTCCTTCAAGTTAGATGAGTTGCGTTTGTGTACAGCAATCTTCAAGTTATGCCACAGATTCTCAATTGGATTGAGGTCTGGGCTTTGATTAGGCCATTCCAAGATATTTAAATGTTTCCCTGTAAACCACTCCAGTGTAGCTTTACCAGTATGTTTTGGGTCATTGTCCTGCTGGAACGTGAACCTTCATCCCAGTCTCAAACCTCTGGCCGACTCAAACAGGTTTTCTTCTAGATTTGCCCTGTATTTAGTGCCATCCATCTTTCCTTCAGTCCTGACCAGCTTTCCTGTCCCTGCAGATGAAAAACATCCCCCCAGCATGATGCTGCCACCACCATGCTTCACTGTAGGAATGGTGTTCTCAGGGTGTTGAGTTTTTGCCACATATGGCATTTTTCCATGATGGCCAAAAAGTTCAATTTTAGTCTCATTTGACCAGAGAATCTTCTTCCATGTGTTTGGGGAGTCTGCCACATGCTGCTAGGCAAACTCCAAACATGTTTTCTTTTTTTTTTTTCTTTAAGCAATGGCTTTTTTCTGGCCACTCTTCCATAAAGCCCCACTCTGTGGAGTGTACGGCTTAAAGTGGTCCTATGGACAGATACTCCCATCTCTGCTGTGGATCTTTGCAGCTCCTTCAGTGTTATCTCTGATGTCTTTGTCACATCTCTGATTAATGCCCTCCTTGCCTGGTCTGTGAGTTTTGGTGGGTGGCCTTCTCTTGTCAGGTTTGTAATGGGGCCACATTTTTTCCATTTTGCTATAATGGATTTAATGGTGCTCTGCGGGATATTCAAAGTTTGGGATATTTTTTATAACCCAACCCTGATCTATACTTCTCCATAACTTTGTCTCTGACCTGTTTGGAGTGCTCCTTGGTTTTCATGTTGCTTGCTTAGTAGTGTTGCAGAGTCAGGGTCCTTCCAGAACAGGTTGATTTATACAGACATCATGTGAGAGATCATGTGACACTTTGACTGCACACAAGTGGATCTTAAACAACTAATTATGTGACTTATGAAGTGAATTGGTTGGACCAGCTCTTATTTAAGGATTTCATACGAAAGGGGGTGAATACCTATACACACTCCAGATATCTGTTTTTTTATCTTAATTATTGTTTGTGTCACAATTTAAAAAAAAAAAAAATTGCACCTTTAAAGTGGTAGGCACCTTGTGTAAATCAAATTGCCCCCCAAAAAATCCATTTGAATTCCAGCTTGTAATGCGACAAAGCAGGACAAACACCAACGGGCATGAATACTTTTGCAAGACACTGTAGAACACATCATCTGTTCAGTCTGAATAATGTGTGCAAATTAGGTTACATCCATATTGTAAAGTGGTGCATCCATCAACTTCACTCATGTCCCAATGACAAATGTGTCCAGCTCACAGAGTAAACATATACAGAATCTACAGGGCCTTTGACAAGAAGAATTCAACTCCTGATGACATCAGATTGTGGGGGTGAGAGTATTGATTGGATGCTTTACTGCCCTGCCAACTCAGTGGAATGGCAGAGCAACTGAGAGAATACCCAGTGTCCTTAACATCAAGGTCTTGGAAGAAAAACGTGGATATATAAACTATCACTATCACTTTCCCTTCAGACAGCTGGCATTTGTTTGTCAAAAATAGAAGGCTTGATGCTAAAGGATTCTGGGAATTTTCTCTCTTGCTTTCTTCCTCTTTGCCAGTCATATTGACTTGGCTAGGTTTCAGCTCTTTTGGCTTTAGAGATTTGTATGCTGAGAGCATGAAGTCACATCATGTGCTTGAAGTCAGGCTGAAAGCCCAGAATGGGGTTGCAATGATTAATGTTTCAGTGCTTTAGCAACCATTGGAAGTCATCCAACCCTTTTAAAGAGCCTCGACAAGACGCCCTCTGCCCTTTCTCTGCCACTACATTCCTTTGAGCGATCCACGTGCTTGGAATAGACCACACACACACACACACACACACACACACACACACTGTTGCTCAAGGGCCAATGTCGTGTGATTCAGTGTTGAACCTCTGGTGCCATTTCTCCAGGCGTACGAGCTCTATGCCTGGCCTTTAGATGTCAGCGTACTTGAGTATCAGTGATTGTTGTGCATTGAGCATGAGGACAGGATAAACACTGACCTTGTTCTCTTTTTGTTGGTGCAGAGTGGTGCGCTGAGACAGGAGCCGAAGTACATCGGGTACGGCTTTGGATATCTTCCCTCCTGCTTTGACTGTAGCTCCGGCCAGGACAGCATTAAAAATACATTTCCCAAAGGACGACTCTGGCATCACTCACCCTCACACAGAACTAAATCAATACCCCCAAACTGTGATTTCTTCATCACTTTTCCATCCAGAAACACACCGAGTGGGCAGCAAAAAGACCGGCTTGACCAGATCCTATTTCTGCAGCACTGAAACACTGTCCAGACTGCAGAAATGTTTGTAGTATTCATATTTTTTTTAATAGTCTGCCAGTTTTAGGACCTATTTTTACTCTCCTTTGCATTTAAATCAGACAAGTACTCTGACCTCATTAGTATTTTGTAGTAAGATTAGATCAGCAGTGAGAACCCACAAACCTTCAGGAACGTTATGAATTGCAGCTCTTTTTCACTTTCCCACCCTAATTGCAATGCCATGCTAATCAAAGCATTCCGTTACTGAAACTGACTCCTAGCTTTCTTTCCACGTACTGCAAAGCTCATTAGCATATTTATAATCCAGGGACTCACCCTATCATGTGAAATGCAAAATGTGACATTGACCACATGTTGGCCCTCGTGGCCTGGAACAGGTAGCTTCTGACATGTGCAGAAAGTAAAACGTGTAAGGGAGCTTGATGAACTTATAAGCATAATAGAACCTGACACAAGCTTGTGAGAGGAAAGGAGGGGAGAGAAGACTTCAGACACACGTCTTTATTCCCCACCCACAAGATGATTCATGCCTGGATGAAGCAACAATTAAAAATTATATATATTTATAAAGATGGATTACTTGCTCTAGGCTGTAAAATAAACCCAAGAGCTGCACTGAACTCCGTCTGAAATCTCCTCGACAGTCACGTCCCTCAAATCAGGATGGAGAGTCTGGATGAATTGGAGCACCCGCTTTTGGATGACAGCCCTACACATTCATCCAGAACGGGCAACAGCAGCCTCTTCAAGGGCATTTTTGTGAGATGCGAAGATGAAAAAAGACCCCCTTCTCTAGCATGGAGGAGCTATTCTGGTCCTAAAGACATATCTCAGCAGCAGCTGCTGGATCCATGTTCGCTCCCCAGCACACTCGAGTCCTTCTACACTTCTTCTGCTCCTATATGGGGCCCTGCAGACTCCCTGGGCCTCCACAGCAAGGAGTATCTGGAAACCACATTCATGGACATCGGGCCTGGATCTCCTCTGGAGCGGAAGTTGTTGGCAGTAAGCAGAGACGTCCACAGCGTGTCCTACAGCATGGAGGATGAAGATGACCTGCTGCCTGACTTTGAGGTGAGATTTAAGTGCATCATTCTCTCTTTGTGTTTATATACCTCTCTGTTTCTATCATTTTATTCTAATGAATGGGATCATTACTATACCCAACTATACCCAACACCATCTGAAGGCTATAAGCAGGGAAAGCAACAGCAGATTGGAATGCACTCCAGCATCATTTTTCAAATCTAAAATTGTATATAATTATTTTTTTCTTAATTAAAAATGAGCAGATGGACTAAGCAGTAAAACCTTCCCCATGTTCCCACTATAAATGACAAAATATGACAAAAATATCATATCACAATACACAATGTGTGATGATATAGGTTTTCTTACAAACTGCCATCAAAACAATACTACCAATTTAAAAAAAAAACAGAAAGAGTTTGATGATACATTGATGTTAATGTAAAATAAAAATGATATTAAATTCATACAAATTTCATACATATCATCTGAAATATCAAACTATTTGATTGTGACATGTGATATGAAATCACAATTTCTATATTATGACTGGATATGGTTATACTGCCCAGCCTTAGCTGTCACCAAACACTGTAATTCAGGATATAAAACAGCAAGAGGCGAGGTCACTCTGAGCAGGTCGCCAATCTATTACGTTCACACTTATGGGCAATTTAGAGTAGTCAGTTGACCTAATCCTCATGTCCTTGGACTGTGGGAGGAAACTAGAGCATCCTCATACAGGCACAGGAAGGACATGCAAACTCCACAAAGAAAAGCCCCATTTAGCTGCGAGGTTCGAACCCAGAACCTTATTACTGTTATATAGTCAGATCCAGTACCATCCCTGTTCAAGGGCTCAATGTGTTCAGTTCCATTCATCAGGTGAGGCTCAGTGGTGTTCAAAGCTGTATCTCCATCACCTTTGAGGAGCTTGACCTTCTGCAGCACCTCCTGGCAGGCCTTCTTAGCTACTTCAGTATCAATAACCAGACTCAATTCACCAACACCCTCTGATATGACATCCAGCAGAGGACTTGAAGCAGGCAAGCCTTCGCTGGCACTAGAACTGGAGCTGGTCAAAGGCCGTGGGCCAGAGGATGGCAAGGAGGGCAGGGAGAGAGATGAGGTAGTGAAGGTGGATGGGGCCGACAGAATCTTCTGAAGCTCCTCCAGATGGGAAGGGGAAAGCTCCAGCTGTGTCACCCATGGCCAGAGAAGGTTCAGCCCCTCACTCAGGTGGCCGGCCAAGTGGATTAAACAGCTTGTCGATGCTAGCTTAACATCACCATTTAGCTAACTATTGTTTGCTAACATGAATTAAATAGTTCATTTCTTGACGCACTAACTAGTTAAAGCTCAGACTAACCAATAAGCGCAGGCAACTTCTCTTACTGAGTGAACTGGGTAGTGTGATGATTACACTGTGCTGCCCCATCATAAGCATGTCCTTCTGCAAATTAGGTCTGGACGATCATAGAGTCAAAGCAAAATGTCTCTTTAAACCGCTTTTCTGTTGATTTTGTCATTTTGTCTTGTTGTAGAATATAACAGCTTTTACCAGCTTGGAATATCGCATTTTGGAAATACGTGAATTGTAAAATATCAGGATATTTTCTTTTTGTTTATTATTGGAGGACGCACTTGGAGAACTTGCTCTTACCCATGTAATAAGGCAAACTAGATGCAGGTGAAAGCAATAAGTGATGAACCAAAAAAGAAATGTAGGAGGAGAAAAGAATCTAAACAGGAACTAAAAACCAAAACACACAGTGCTGTCACTATGGAAACAGCAATACACTGCCTCAGTGATGAACAGTGTCCATGGCATCAACAACTGAATAAGGAAACATAAAATCTAAGTGTGCAAGAAATTACAATTTGTGATCGATAAATGTGTTAAAAATAGGAGCTCAAGCAAGAAATAAGTATTTCACAGGAAAACAAACCAACAAAACTTCTCATCATTCACAACAGAAAAGCATTCGCTCTATCATCAAAAAAATTTCAAATCTTCAAATCTGTAGCTGGAAGCCAAGAGAGTAAAATTGCCCATGCTCTCTGGGTGGGAGAGATGGTGTACTATCTCTCCTGTCAATCACAGAGACACTAGCCAATCATGGCTATCTATGAGCTCATGTATGCAGAAGACAGTAGATAGCGCTTTCATCAGAGTGTGATATATTGCCCTGTGACGGAGCAGTTTAAAAAGTCGCAATTGGCTGGCTTCACATGTCTTGAAGGGAGCATGTTTTAGATTTCACCCTCCCTGGATGGTAGCAGGAGAGCTGGCTGGTGAATGGGAATTGACCCAGACCAAATTTGCTAGAAGATGGGGGTAAAATTGTCATGAAGATGTGACAATCTTGATGTGTCAGACAACATCTGACACATCATATTGTATTATAACAGCAAACAGGGGACTAAACCTGGAATGGCATGTTCAAAAAGAACATGGGGGTGTGATGGTCAGGTGTCTCCAAACTTTTGGCCATATTGTGTAGCCATGATTACCATGACAAGGCTGGAGATGTTTATCTGCTTAAAATCCTGATGTGTCAGAATGTGGTGGTACAAAGTGAAACAGTTTATTCAGCAGATAAACATCTCCAGCCTTGTCATGGTAATCATGGCTACACAATATGGCCAAAAGTTTGGAGACACCTGACCATCACACCCCCATGTTCTTTTTGAACATGCCATTCCAGTTTTAGTCCCCTGTTTGCTGTTATAATAACCTCCACTCTTCTAGGATGACTTACCACTAGATTCTGGAGCATGGCTGTGGGGATTTGTGCTCATTCTGTGACAAGCGCATTACTGAGGTCAGGCACTGTGGTGGCATTTCCAGTTCATCCTAAAGGTGTTCAGTGGGGTTGAGGTCAGGGCTCAGGACACTCGAGTACTTCCACTCCAACCTTGGCAAATCATGTCTTTATGAGCCTGTGCACTGGGGGGAACATGTCTCCAGTAAAGGAAAATCTTAATGCTACAGCATACAAAGACATTCTAGATAATTCTGTGCTTGCAATTTTGTGACAAGAGTTTGAGGAAGGCCCAAATATGGGTGTGATGGTCAAGTGTCCATATGCTTTTAGCCATATAGTTTAACTCCATTGTCAAGGCCAATACCAGAACTAGTCAAGACAAAGTCTTATGAGAAGGTCAAGACTTTTTCCAAATGAGAGCAAGGCTGTGTCAAGATCGAGACTGAAAAACATCAAATCTTTTTCGAGGTCAAGCCAGTGATCCAATTTGATTGCCTCGGATCAAATGGCAATGATCTAAAACAAAGTCCAGGTTAATATAGAAAATGGCATAAGACCAGACCCAAGTCCTTGGCTTCTTCTGAAGCCGGGCAGCTCTAGCTGTCTCTGTTCATTACACATGCCAGTGCTGATTTGCCTCCAGAGGTCCAATATAATATGGTTCTAATTGCAGTCTGTCAAAACTTGGCTTGAACAATGGCTACACAAAATGTAGCCAGTAACTAGGGTGGCTAGGCTTATGAATCCTTTAAACTATATTTTATGCAGGTTTTTGCAAAAACAATCCCTGAAACTTTTACATCCCTTACTTTTGCCAGTACACCTTCAATAGGCCATTGCATTGTATAATGTCAGTTACTAGTTAAGTCCTGGGTATGACTTTAAACTGCAACCGGTAGTGAGTCTCAGGTCCGGGAGGACTTGAATATTGGGAAAAGTGGAGTTACCCTTTAAAGGAGTTACCCTTTAAATTTTCACTTTCTGAGGTTTTTTAACGTTAAAATGAGTTCCTCTGACCTTCTTAAGTCACCCCAGTGGCTAGAAATTTCATAATGTGTAAACCAAACTATGCCCAACATTTGAGAATGGCGCGTCAAAACGGCGCGTTGATAAACTCTTCCCTTGCCTACGTCAGCAAGGGAGATGATCCCCACGCCCCCCCCTCTGGATTCCCACCCACTGTATGGATTGCCCGCCCAGCTCAAAAGTTGCCACCAAACATGGAAGTTGCGCTGTACATGGATGTGACAACACAGAAAAGAGTCTGTTTTTACTGCCGACGGGAGAGCCCCTGAAGACGCAGTGACTTAATTTTATTTACTCCAATAATACGCCGTCGAGTCTACCTAAGACGGTATATGTTTGTCGGAAGCATTTTCCTGATGAATGTTTCCACAACTTGGGACAGTACAGGGCAGGTTTTGCACATCAACTGTCACTGAAGCCTGGGTCCGTACCAAGCATCCCTGCCGCATCAGCCACAAACACCGAACAAGTAAGTGTATAACTGTTAAGTCGTTTAGCCGTGTTTTAAAATCGGTGCCATGTTAGCCTTGCAATGGCTACATTAGCTGTGCAGCTAACTGCTTCCTGCAGTTAGCCAGGTACTCTGCGCTACAAAACCAAAAAGCATGCAGCATGCTCTGTTAAACTGAGTTTAGTCTGGAAATTGACTGTAACTTATGAGCTTATGTTTTGCCGTGTTTTAAAATCGGTGCCATGTTAGCCTTGCAATGGCTACATTAGCTGTGCAGCTAACCGCTTCCTGCAGTTAGCCAGGTACTCTGCGCTACAAAACCAAAAAGCATGCAGCATGCTCTGTTAAACTGAGTTTAGTCTGGAAATTGACTGTAACTTATGAGCTTATGTTTTGCCGTGTTTTAAAATCAGTGCCACGTTAGCCTTGCAATGGCTACATTAGCTGTGCAGCTAACCGCTTCCTGCAGTTAGCCAGGTACTCTGCGCTACAAAAACAAAAAGCATGCAGCATGCTCTGTTATAATAGCCAATCAAAACAGTTTTTACAAAGACACCCACATTCTTTTTTTAAGTCACTCGTTCATTTTATTTGTTTGTTTGTTCAGTAAAAACCCAAACATTTGTTGAATTTATTTTATTTCCTCGCGTTGCACCTTAATGACGTCAGCGCGCGGTATTTTTCCCTTTGCGGTTTGTTCCTTCTCTCTCGCCATAGTAAGACACCCACATCTGCTTGTTCTGACCCACTGGAGGTAGCGTCACAGTGCTGTTAGCCAATCAGAGGTAACACGTTTACATGTAATGAATATTAATGATAAGACCCGCCCCCACCCTCTATCCTTCCCTGCCTCCTGCTTCTCATTAGCAAAACGACGCACTGGGAAAAGCGCTGAAATGGGGCTTTCTCCCAGGAGGCTATATCTACGTGCCGAGGGTTCATTTCGAGAAAGGCTGCAGATATAACATCCGGAAACCTCCACGAGCCCGTTTAAAGCATCAACAAACCACCATGCCATAGGACCTTTAATCACCATTGATTACCGCTCCGACCCGGAGTGGTAGCACCTGCCTGCGTTCCAGCTATGGGTTAAATAGTACATCACTGATAAGGCACTGGCAGTAGGGTGCTTTTTGGTGCAATGTGGCAGATGAACCCAACAGGGTCAATGACATACCACTAGATGGCATGCGGAAGAGCCACTTAAATGGCCAATGGATGGCATCACTCGGCAAGTCAGTTGTCACTGCGGGGCAACTTCCATACCCGTCAGGTCTGTGGCACTTTTTTGCATAACTTGGCATCAGTTTGGAGGTCCAGAGAGACAACACGATGAGGGCATGATGTAATTTTTCTTACCTTACTGTGCAAGGCGCTTCGTTAGGAGAAGAGAATAGTATGCGAGAGCTCACGAAACCAGACATTCCACAGCAGCTCAACCAGGCCATTCATGCCACCGCTGCGGATGACTCTGTCGTTTGGTGCGGGCCTCGCAGCCCATCTGCGTTTCTGTGCATCCTAATGAAGCAGTCATCATCGCTAGCGATGGACAGTCGATGAATGTCAGTTACCACCCAAAAGTTGATCATTTTCCTATAACAGCACATCCTGAACTGCTTCATTTTTTATATACAGCAATAATTTAACAATAATTAAATTAACCAATATTTTTTGACTTATTAAAGAATAAGACATTATGCTTTATAACCATGTAGTTACAGATAATGATGTAGAATGTCTACTAAACAAGTACCCTTATCACTTACATTGTAAAAGCTATAAATGGCTGTTCTTTTGCCAGCTTCTATTTTTTCTGTCTTGAATTGACTTTAAGACAAAAAACAAAACAAAAACACAAGTCTCTCCCATTTTTGGTTAAACAACAGCACTTTTTTCATTATTAGGCTTAGTATGAGATACATTATTCATGATGTATGTCTGGAGGAAATAAAGTTTTTGGAGACACTGAGACAGGAGGAACATTCAGCCAAGGTCAGAAAGGAGTAGAGAGATGGAAATTGCAGCTATTTTTTAAAAGAACAAGTCACTATTCGCCTGAAGGGAAGCTCTGCTGCCATGTTTTTGGCATAACCTCATTCAGTCACATTAGCTAAGAGGCTCCAGACGAGGCCTTACGAAACAGGATGCAGCGACAATGTATGCAGAAAATATGATGCTTTGGAATGAGTCGAATGAAGATTTTAAAATTATTGCAATACTTGATATACTGAAGGGTATCTATACTGGGCCTCCATAACACATTCATTCACATGCATTTTCCCATAAGATAATTCAAACTTGACATGAGGACACAGTTATGACGAATGGACGGTTTGAGACCGTTATAACTGTGAATGTTGTGTTCTTATGCTGCAAGTTATTTAATCAACATTCATGAGGTGTTAAGGCTCTTCTATGGACTTACCTATGCCCTATTTAGGGATGTAATGATACACAAAATAACTAGAAGAGAGATTCAAGAGAGCTTTATTGTCAATATGTCCATATACAGTATACAATCCAATGAAATATCATTTCCTTCAGGTTCCCCAGGGTGCATTTATAGAGAAAATAAAAGTTTACAAAATAAGGTATATCAATAACTATCTAGGGTGGCACAGTGGTGTAGTGGTTAGCACTGTTGCCTCACAGCAAGAAGGTTCTGGGTTCGAGCCCAGTGGCTGATGAGGGTCTTTCTGTGAGGAGTTTGCATGTTCTCCCTGTGGGTTTCCTCCAGGTGCTCTGGTTTCCCTCACAGTCCAAAGGCATGCAGGTTAGGTTAATTGGTGGCTTTAAATTGACTGTAGGTGTGAATGGTTGTTTGTCTCTATTGGTCAGCCCTTTAATGATTTGGTGACTTGTCCAGGGTGTACCCTGTCTCTTGCCCATAGTCAGCTGGGATAGGCTCCAGGATAAGCGGTTACGGGTAATGGATGGATGGAATAACTATCTAAGTAGACATTTAGCTTGCCTAAACATCTAGATTGTCATCACTGCCAAATCCAATCCAGGCTTAAGGCAAACCATGTTTGGTTGACTTGGCCAGAACTGCAGCAGTAGGATGGACAGTTCTTTTCTGTGCACTCACACGCATTCACACCTGTGGGCAATTTAGAGTAGCCAGTTAACCTAACTGCATGTGTCTGGACTGTGGAAGAAACCAGAGCAGCCAGAGGAAACCCATGCAGACACGAGGAGAACATCCAAACTCCACACAGAAAGACCTCCATTGGCCAATGGGCTTGAACCCAGAACCTTCATGCTGTGAGGCAACAGTGCTAACAACTACACCACCCGAACATCTAGATATCTAAGTAAAATAAACAACATAAATGACGAGACAAAGACAGGTGCAAAGTGGCAATAGAAGGGCACTCGGTATAGCGCATACCTCTGCCAAGAAACATATCAACATCAAAATTAAATCACTTGAACCTAGGATAATACTAAAGCTGTACACCAAATGTCATCAAAACCCAGTCACTACTTTTTGAGTTACGTTGGGCCAGGTTCTTGCCTGAACTGAAAATAGCATCATCAGTTTTTCTTTGGCTAATCAGACACAATATATGCCACCACACTTGCCGGAGCAGTTGGTGCCTTGTTCAAGGGCACTTTAGCCAATCCTGCTAGTTCAGGGAATCAAACCAGCAACCTTTTGGTCCCAAAACTGTTTCTCTAACCATTTGGCCATGGCTTCCCCTTGCAATGGAAACAGATTAAAAAAAAAAATCCTGGATCCACATACATATCTGGATTTGCATCAAATTCTAATCAATTCTTCCTTGTCTCGGGTGGCACAATGGTGTAGTGGTTAGCACTGTTGCTTCACAGCAAGAAGGTCCTGGGTTTGAGCCCAGCAGCTGACGAGGGCCTTTCTGTGTGGAGTTTGCATGTTCTCCCTGTGTCTGTGTGAGTTTCCCCCTCAGTCCAGGTTAGGCTAATTGGTGGCTCTAAATTGAATGTGAGTGTGAATGGTTGTTTGTCTCTATGTGTCAGCCCTATGATGACCTGGCGACTTGTCCAGGGTGTACCCTGCCTCTTGCCCATAGTCAGCTGGGATAGGCTCCAGCTTGCCTGCGACCCTGTACAGGATAAGCGGCTACAGATGATGGATCTTCCATGGCTCAAATTTCATCAAAATCTGTTCACTACTTTTTGAGTTATGTTGGAAACAAACAAACAAACAAAGGGAGGCAAAAACATAACCTCTTCCAGCAAAGTTGGTAGAGGTAAAAATTCAATACATTTCAGCCATGTGTCAATATGATACATTTTCAATGCAATATGAATTGCCTGAATATGTGCCTTAGCTTTCAATGTTCAATTAACTCAATACATTCAACATTATGAAAGTACAATTCAAAATAATTATTGACACTGTTTGTGTAATTCATTCATACACTTAGCAGCTTATAGCCTAATGATACTAAAGCTGTGCATTCGAATATAACAGAATGAACCATGGCTAAGCTTGGGGGCGTGTCTATAGTGCATACATGTCAACCTTTGGTCAATCAAACCTGTATAACCAACCTCCAAAATCCGTATTTCCCTTATAAAATCCGTATAAGATGCAAATTAAAATAATTTACCTAAAATTTGAATGATAATTAGCAATGATATATCCCAGTTACTTTTTATTCAATATTAATAACAATAAACCTTCAGAATGAATACAAAGTATTTTTCCAGTCTCACCTGTGAAAGGTAATCCCATGTGATCTCGTTTGGACGGTAAACCTGTTGGTACAGTTAAACGCAGCACATGAATGAGGCATCTTTATTCTCGGCTACTGTATACCAGAGACGGCTGAAGAATCTCCACTTTGCCCCATCCAATATGGCGGCGAGGATGACGTATGATTCTACACAGAAGGCGGCGTCTATGTTTATATGTCTATGACTTCACGGTTGGCGGGATTCTCGCAATGCGGTGTGCGCATGATCAAAAGTGGAACGAAGTCTCGCTACCACAAAATAACGCGCGATTTCATAAGACTCTTTACTGGCTGTCTGTGGTGTACAGTACGTTTATCATCATGGGAATTGATTATAGCTCTAAATAAATATTGAAGTTTTTTTAAAGAATCCGTATAACTTTATTTATACGCCCGTATACTACGTTTATTGAATCAAATCCGTATAAAATACGGACATTCCGTATAGGTTGACATGTATGATAGTGCAGGGCTTTTCCCATTCTGCTGTTAGCTAGTTATGATGTCATTCACATAGCTCTCAGCTAGCAATAGATGTGCTTTTGAACGCTGCATTCTCCACTACTGAATATGAACTTCTCAATCGTGATGATGATTTCTTTAGCCCAGATTGAATCAGTGAGGAAAAGCTGTGTGAATACGTACATCTTATACAAACCCATATTACATTACATTAATGTCATTTAGCAGATACTCTTATCCAGAGCAACGTACAACATACCCAGTGCAGCCTAGGGAGCAGTTGGTGGTTAGGTGCCTTGCTCAAGGGCACTTCAGCTATTCCTGTTGGTCCAGGGAATCAAACCAGCAACCTTTTTGTCCCAAACCTGCTTCTCTAACCATTAGGCCATGGCTTTCCATATGTCAGGTTAGGTATTGGGTATATCCAGTGGAAGTGACTGACAACTAAATAGTTTTATTGGAAAAAAATGTAATAGTTTAGATTTTCTGTTTGGATATTATGTAATTATGATGATAATCGAGTACTCCCCTTAATCTACGTTTGCTACATATCAAATAAAACACCCAACAGCAGGGCAGTGTGACGAAGCCTGACTTTAATTCGTTTTTTTTTTAATGAATTAAAGAACGATTATAAAGAAATGCTCCCTCACCAGCCTGTTTTTCTTGCTCTCTCTCTCTCTTTAAGTTAATTAGAGAAAAATAGCAGCTTGTCACATTGTCAAGAAATCAGAAAGCGCAAATTCCTCTGTCCTGAAGACTTTCTCATGGTGGAAAACCTAAAGGACCCAATTTAGTCTCCTCCATTAAAGGTTAAAATAAACTTTCTCCCTAGAGAAAGCATCATTATAAAACGCATACTGTACATATTTCTTAAATAACAACTTCTGAAAAAATCAGTTTATTGTTAAGTTATATGAATATCTGCGTTTATAAATTCGTCCGCGATAACATATTAGAACAAGGACATTAATATAAAACTATGATTTATTAAAACATTTTAAACATATCTTTAATATTTTATTCCACCCTTTTCTTCCTGATTGTTCTAAGCACATCCTTGGCTGTGATATTATCTCCGCTATGTCAAGTCATAACTCTTGCTCTCTTTCCCAGGATTCCTCCAGTGATGACTTCACTGACACGGAAAGTGAAAGCAACTTCCCTCTTATGATCCCGCAGGATCACCTCGGCCTGGCCTTCTTCTCCATGCTCTGCTGCTTCTGGCCTTTAGGCATTGCTGCCTTCTATCTGTCTCAGAAGGTACAAAAATTCCTCTACCAAGTAAATACTCGAAAAATACTATGATACATAAAGATCCATGTGAACAAGCTGCTAATCTATAGAAGATATTGCATGGTGGCGCGAAGATATGAAGTTTATCTTCGAGTGGTGAATGTATATTTCATGAGTGAGTGAAGCGAAATATACATGTCCCGGATGTAGTTCATAGGAAAAATGCAAGTGGAGTGACACATCCACAAAAAAAAACCCCACAAGTTAATTAAAAGAATTTTAACGTTGAACCGGTTCGTCATTTTGACAACGCATGTCAAGTCAGCGGGAAAACGCTGGGAGTGACATCATCAGAGTAAAATATCAGGAATTATTCTTTCCACATTCACTGGATATGAGCAATCATGCACTCTGATTGGCTACTCTACTACTAGGGTATCAGCTCATATACTGTGAGTAGAGAAAAACAAAATGGTGGAGCGTGCTGCTGAACCAACTGAGGATGAAATGAAAACTCTACTCGAAAACAAAACCCCAAGAACTATTTTTAAAAAGCAACAAAATATGGAATAAAAGTATTTGATAGTAAGAACATATCTTTTTTATTTTTCAAGAATTATTATTATTATTATAGCATTTTTCACAAATTGCAACTGTCATTTTGTCAGTTTGTTTACATTCTAAGCAGAAATTATTTTGTCTGATGTTTTGTATAAAGTTTTTATTTATCAAATTTGCAAAAAATAACAATAAAAATGCTCTGTTTCTCAAAATCCAGTGAATGTGGATAGAATAAAACAGTTATTCCACTCAATCTCGTTGTACATGGCTTATAGACGACTCGGTGCTACGCACCTCATTGGCTATCAGCTCATGTACAACTCGATTTTGTGGAATAACTGTTAAATGTCACGCCGATCCATGATGTATTTCGTCTAAAAATGTGAGTTTTTCAACACGAGAAGATAAATGTCATATCTTCAAGCTAACGTGATTTTCTTTTTATTATATTGACACATTCACAAACAAAAAGTACCAAATTCATCCAAACAATTAATCGATTTCATATATATATATATATATATATATATATATATATATATATATATATATATATATATATATATATATATGTGTGTGTGTGTGTGTGTATTATTTACCAGCTGGGAGGTCCGTATCGTGAAATACCGTGACCGAGGTCTTGAAAGTACTGACCGAGGCCCTCTGGCCCGAGGTCAGTATTCAAGGCCGAGGTTACAGTATTTCACCATACGGACCGACCTTAAGCTGGTAAATAATATATTTTTTTTTTCTTTACCAAATTCTAACAGCAAACGAGAGCGCCCAAAAGGGAAAACCGAGGCGAGCCGCCATTTTGAATCCTCATTTACAGCTGTAATGCAAATGGCTTCCTCCTCGGTATACAAGTGCGCTTCCATGGCAGGAAAAAAAACTGCATTTTGCCACCAATGTAGTCCCCTATTTATACAAAATTGAGTCATTCAGGATTCAGCCATGTTTTTGCTCAGCATTAGCAACAGTTACAGGTTTTTAGCTTTCTCCTAAAATGTTTTCTTTTATTTCTTCTTCCTCAGGGTAGTAAAACTCACTTTCACTGTGAAGACTGTCATTATCGCTATCCATGCTGTAAAATTAATGCTATTATACTGAGAAATACTGGCACAAATTTATAAGATTTTTGATAATCTTATAAATAAATCTTATAAAAAAAAAGATAAATGTTGACAAAAAAATGCTTCTGTGTTTATTGTTGTTGTGAACGAGCGAGTCGCCAGAGGTCCATAACCGGGGTCCATAACTGGGGTCCGTATCGTAGGATACGGACCTGCTCGCCAGCCAATCAGAGCGCAGGATTTGATGGAAACCGGACCACGAAAAAAATAAATGATATTATTTAAAGTTTTTAAACCTATCAAATTAAGCCTATTTAAAGTTACAGCTAAAACTATTACCAGAGCTGCTTTTATAGAAATGAGTCCACACCTTCAGTGCTATATACTGTATGTATTTAAATAACCAGACATTGCTCTGAAAAGAATAAAGTTGAACTGTTCCTTTAACAGTCATTACATCAGTATGAGATTCAATGCTTAATGTTGAAGAACTGAACTAGCTATTTAACTCCACTTTCTATAGGAACACATTTAAAGGACAGATTATCTTTGTGGTTGTAAAAAAAAACCAAAAACAATAAGAAGTAGTATTTCAAGTCAGAATCAAATGACGGAGTTTATTGCAAAAAGAAAGCTACAATTACAGTATATTAAATCCCAAAGTAAAATGTTCCAGTAACAAGTCAACTCCAAGCTTCTATTTCTGTTCTGTAATGAAATATAAAACACTGGGAGATGCTAGACATGAGAAATAAGATTGAAATGCTGAATAATCAACAAGAGGTAGAAATGGAACAGGAGTCATAAATCATGGTATATGGCACCAGTTATCCTTGTACATTTTCTCATTTTCCTTCACGACAAATGAAGTTTTGTGATTTCAATAATAAAGTACAATATTGCTTTTAGACAACAGCTCTGCAAGCAAGAAATTAAATATAGTATAAGTGACATTTCAGACACAATGTGGACAAATATTCTGTTTATTTTTGCTCTGCTAGTGGAAATAGGTTCCAAAGAAACCACACACCCTTTATAGCATACCGGCGAACTAGCTAGTTAGCTCACATTAATTGGTACAGGTGCTGCTGGTAAAATTGACATCCCTTCTTCGTTTTCGTCATCATCCGACAAGCCTTTGTATTTAAAGTTAAAAGTTATATTCCTGAAAAGTATCGCTTGCCATGTTCGCTGATGTCACTAACACCATCGCAGTTATGTTTCAAACTAGGAAGTGGAATTTTACATGGCGAACACACGAGCAGAGTGATACACAGTGAAACATCCATGAGCGCTTATAGGAAATATAAGCACTCTTGGAACTATACATTAGTATGCCAAATTTTTTGCACATGGTAAGAAATACTGTCTAATTGAAAGTTTCAGAATCTTAAAGTGTTACTGTGAATAGCAGCTATCAATATATACAAATAAATCCAGACTGTATTTCCTTGTGAAACTGCATTGATTATCTCAGGTTCACTGTAGTACAATTTTATTAGCAAATCAGCAGGTAGTTTCAAAAATCTTGGAGAACTTTCGACAGTTCTTTATCAAACTGCAAGTAATCCCAGAACATCCTCCATGGTTTATTTATATGAAAAGTTCTCTAAATGTTTTACTTTCCTTGTAATGACAGCCACAAAATTCTCGGCTATAACTTTTTACACTTCTTCAAAATGAATGATTGAAAATCTAAAATTTGCTCTTTTCTACTGGCACACTAATAATGAAGTTAGGGTGCCTGAGACAGGATTTATTATGGTGCTGTCAGAAAGGCAGCATGGCATTTGGCAGAGATTTGCAACTTTTGGATCCAAGCACAGACGTCACAGTTTTATTTCTGTAGCACTACAGCTAGATATACAGCATTTTATGACTAGAGATGGCAAATATTACACCAGTGGTCTTGCTGTGTTGCATGATGAATGTCTAATGCTCCACTTAGTTTTATGGAAATAAAAGTACAGAAACAGCACCTACTGTTCATTTACTATAGCTGCTTTACCATCAGAGAACCGAAAGCCTGGGATACAGTGGTTGGTGTGTTTCCATTTTAGAGACATTTTTAATTAATGACACACCCACAAATATAAAAATTAATTAAAATATATAAGCATTATACACATTAACTCTCTAAAAATGCAGAAATTGTTGGACTTGCCTTTATTCCCTCACTGCGTGGGGTCCTAGTGCCCACATCATTATTATTATTATTATTAGTAGTAGTAGCAGTAATAGTAGTAGTATTAATAGTAGTAGAAGTAGTAGCAGCAGTAGTAATAATAATGGTGGTAGTAGTAGTAGTAATGGTAATAGTAATAGTAGTAGTAATAGCAGCAGTAGAAATTGTAGTAATAGTAGTAGTAGTAGCAACAGTAGTAGTAGCAGCAGCAGCAGTAGTAGTAGAAGTAGTAGCATTAGTAGAAGTACTAGTAATGGTAATAGTAGCAGTAGTAATGGTAGGAGTAGTAGTAGCAGTAGAAGTAGTAGCAATAGTGGTAGTAGTATTAGTAATGGTAATATTAGCAGTAGTAATGGTGGTAGTAGTAGTAATAGAAGTAGTAGCAATAGTGGTAGTAGTACTAGTAATGGTAATATTAGCAGTAGTAATGGTGGTAGTAGTAGTAGTAGCAGTAGTAGTAGTAGCAGCAGCAGCAGTAGAAGTAGTAGCAATAGTGGTAGTAGTACTAGTAATGGTAATATTAGCAGTAGTAATGGTAGTAGTAGAAGTAGTAGCAATAGTAGTAGCAGTAGTAGTCATGGTAGTAGTAGTAGTAGTAGTAGTAGTAGTAGAAATTGTATTAATAGAAGTAGTAGGTAGTAGTAGGTAGTAGTAGTAACAGTAGTAGTAGTGGCAGCAGCAGCAGCAGTAGTAGTAGTAGAAGTAGTACCATTAGTAGAAGTACTAGTAATGGTAATAGTAGCAGTAGTAATGGTAGTAGTAGTAGCAGTAGTAATAGTAGTAGTAGTAGTAGTAGTAGTAGCAATAGTGGTAGTAGTACTAGTAATGGTAATAGTAGCAGTAGTAATGGTAGTAGTAGTAGTAGTAGCAGTAGTAATAGTAGTAGTAGAAATAGTAGCAATAGTGGTAGTAGTACTAGTAATGGTAATATTAGCAGTAGTAGTAATAGTAGTAGTAGTAGTAGTAGTAGTAGTACACTGCAAAACCCGATAAGGTCACTGAGCTCAAAAATTTTATTGAAACCGATTACGTAAAAGGGGCGGCACGGTGGTGTAGTGGTTAGCGCTGTCGCCTCACAGCAAGAAGGTCCGGTTTCGAGCCCCGTGGCCGGCGAGGGCCTTTCTGTGCGGAGTTTGCATGTTCTCCCCGTGTCCGCGTGGGTTTCCTCCGGGTGCTCCGGTTTCCCCCACAGTCCAAAGACATGCAGGTTAGGTTAACTGGTGACTCTAAATTGACCGTAGGTGTGAATGTGAGTGTGAATGGTTGTCTGTGTCTATGTGCCAGCCCTGTGATGACCTGGCGACTTGTCCAGGGTGTAGCCCGCCTTTCGCCCGTAGTCAGCTGGGATAGGCTCCAGCTTGCCTACGACCCTGTAGAAGGATAAAGCAGCTAGAGATAATGAGATGAGACTAGTAATGGTAATAGTAGCAGTAGTAATGGTAGTAGTAGTAGTAGTAATAGAAGTAGTAGCAATAGTGGTAGTAGTACTAGTAATGGTAATAGTAGCAGTAGTAATAGTAGTAGTAGAAGTAGTAGCAATAGTGGTAGTAGTACTAGAAATGGTAATATTAACAGTAGTAATGGTAGTAGTAGTAGTAGTAGTAGCAGCAGCAGCAGTAGTAGTAGTAGTAGAAGTAGTAGCATTAGTAGAAGTACTAGTAATGGTAATAGTAGCAGTAGTAATAGTAGTAGTAAAAGTAGTAACAATAGTGGTAGTAGTACTAGTAATGGTAGTAGTAGTAGTAGTAGTAGTAGTAGTAGCAATAGTAGTAGCAGCAGTAGTAGTCGTAGTAGAAGTAGTAGCAATAGTAGAAGTACTAGTAATGGTAATAGTAGTAGTAGTAGTAGTAGTAGCAGTAGTAGTAGTAATAGAAGTAGTAGCAATAGTGGTAGTAGTACTAGTAATGGTAATATTAGCAGTAGCAATGGTAGTAATAGTAGTTGTAGTAGCAACAGCAGCAGCAATAGTAGTAGAAGTAGTAGCAGCAGTAGTAGTCATAGTAGTAAATGTAGTAGAAATTGTGTTAATAGAAGTAGTAATAGTAACAGTAGTAGTAGTGGCAGCAGCAGTAGTAGTAGAAGTAGTAGCAATAGTAGTAGCAGTAGTAGTAGTCATAGTAGTAGTAGTAGTAGTAGTAGAAGTAGTAGCAATAGTAGTAGTAGTAGGTGGAGGAGAAATTGTAGTAATAGTAGTAGTACTAGCAATGGTAATAGTAATAGTCGCAGTAGTAATGGTAATGGTCGTAGTAGTAGTAGTAGTAGCAGCAGCAGCAGTAGTAATAATAATAGTGGTGGTGGTAGTAGTAGTAGTAGTAGCAGCAGCAGCAGTAGTAGTAGTGGAAATAGTAGTAATAATAGTAGTAGTTGTAGTAGTAGTAGTGATAGTAGTAGTAGCAGTAATACTACTAGTAGTAATAGTAGTAGTAGCAGTAGTAGTAGTAGTAGTAGTAGTAGTAGCAGCAGTAGTAATAATAATGGTGGTAATAGTAGTAGTAATGGTAATAGTGGGTGGCACGGTGGTGTAGTGGTTAGCACTGTCATCTCACAGCAAGAAGGTTTGGGTTCGAGCCCTGTGGCCGGCGAGGGCCTTTCTGTGCAGAGTTTGCATGTTCTCCCCGTGTCCGCGTGGGTTTCCTCCGGGTGCTCCGGTTTCCCCCACAGTCCAAAGACATGCAGGTTAGGTTAACTGGTGACTCTAAATTGACTGTAGGTGTGAATGTGAGTGTGAATGGTTGTCTGTGTCTACCGTATGTGTCAGCCCTGTGATGACCTGGCGACTTGTCCAGGGTGTACCCCGCCTTTCGCCCGTAGTCAGCTGGGATAGGCTCCAGCTTTCCTGCGACCCTGTAGAACAGGATAAAGCGGCTAGAGATAATGAGATGAGATGAAAGATGAGATGAATGGTAATAGTAGTAGTCGTAGTAGTAGCAATAGTAGTAGTAGTAGTAGCAGCAGCAGTAGTAGAAGTAGTAGTAGGAGTAATAGAAGTAGTTGTAGTAACAGTAGTAGTAGTAGTAGTAGTAGTAGTACTAGTAATGGTAATAGTAGTAGTAGGAGTATAATAATGGTCATGGTGGTGGTGGTGGTAGTAGTAATTATAGTAGTAGTAGTAGTAGTAGTAATTATAGTAGTAGTAGTGGTAGTAGTAGTAATGGTAGTAGAAATAGTAGTAGAAGCAGCAGAAGCAGCAGCAGTAGTAGTAGAAGTTGTAGCAATAGTTGTAGTAGTAGCAGCAGTAGTAATTATAATGGTGGCAGTAGTAGTAGTAGTCATAGTGTCATAGTATTAATGGTAATAGTAGTAGTAGCAGTAGTAGTAGTGGTAGTAGTAGTAGCAGCAGCAGTAGTAGTAATAATAATGGTGGTAGTAGTAGAAGTAGTAGCAATAGTAGTAGTAGTAGTAGTAGTAGAAATAGTAGTAATAGCAGCAGGAGCAGCAGTAGTAGTAGTTAAAGATTTGGTCCAGACATGCTTGAATTTTGAACAACAATAATGATAACAATAATCAGTTATTGTTGGTGGTGGTGTTGTTTCAACATTATCTTACTGAACAGGTTTTTTTTTCTAAATTAAAACCAGGTAAAGAGAAAATTCTCCTGACTTGAACATTTTAGAAAGGTGATTAATGCTCCACCAAACAAACTGTTTTATGGTTTACTTGTAACTGTCAGCCAGTGGAGGTGGTGACATTTGCAAGTTTCTTTATTTTTACAATGGCAGGTCAATCCAAAATGCGAAGCAGGGTTCCAGGTCAACATATTAAAGGCTGAAATCAGGTGATGTGAATACAGTGATACTTAAACAAGAGACAAAGGCATGTAATGATATATCGTGTGATGTTAAATCAGAATACAAATTTATGACAATTTGAATCAATGAAATAGAAAAATGAATTGTGATTCTTATCAGGCTGCATAATCTCTTAGCTTTTCCTAGCTGTAATTGCATTGTGCAGAGAGCACAGGGCAACAGAAAATAGCGGGAATGCATATTACTTCACCAGAGGTAGAAGTAACACAGCTCGAATGCCACAGAAACACAGACGACAACATCAACACCAACAACAATAATAATAATAATAATAATAATAATAATAATGTAAAAGTTGAAAGAGCTGTTGTGTGATTGACTGTCCAAATAGATTTAACAAGAACTCGAGGCTCTCTTTTTACAGTCTGCTGAAAGCTCAAGAAAAAAAGAAGTAAATGGAGGGAGTAGAAACCCTACTAACAATTTTTGGTTCCCAGAACGTTCCTGGAACACGAGCCTTTGGTTCCAGTTTGGTTCCGGCTACGTTCCCTGAAAGTCATTTTTGGTTCTGTTTAGGTTGTCACTTGGTTGGCAGGAAAGTTTAATTTTGGTTCCCAGAACGTTACTCATGTGGTTCCCATTTGGTTCCCTCACTGTTCTCACACCGTTCCTTTATCCTTGTTCATGTCATGTTTGTTCCCTCAACGTTTCCATATCGTTCCCATAACCTTGTTGGTTACATGTTTGGTTCCCTAGACGTGCTCCTGATGTTCCCCCAACCTTGTTTATTATGTGTTGGTTCCCACAAGGTTCCCCTACAACATTCTAGTAACCTCGTTGGTTACATGTTTGGTTCCCTCAGTGTTCCCCCAATGTTCTTTCCCTCACCATAATGTTGTCATATTTCTGTAGTATGTAATTCATTGTAAAAGTTTTGGTTGCATGACAACTACTTACTTCAGAACATATAAGCAGTGATGAATGACCAGGAAAATGTTGCAGGACTAGAAAGTTTAATAGAAAAAAATATCAAGAATACAACATTGGTAAGGACATCAGCAACACAGTGCAACATTATTATACATTATAAAACATCTGACAACTATAGACAATTATGAAAACTATTTCTTAATAAAATACAATAAAGGCAAAAAATAAGAAAAATTTTAGAAATGCCAAAAACTGGTGCGTGTGCATAGAAGTTGGTGTACGTCTTCAATCTTGAGGACCAGCTGACCTAAAAAGAATAAGAAACAAAACGTTTAACACCAACTTAGTGCCAACGTTTCATTTAATTATTGTGAATATTCAGCGATTGATAAAAGACTTAAGTTTAATTTACCGTCTGTGTGGTGCAAACTTCAGTGCATGCCCAATGCACTCCTCAATATCAGCTACCTTCTTGCCAGGGAAGTTTAAAAAAAAAAAAGTTACACATTTAAATCTCAGTCAAACTTGGCATAACACTGATTTGAAAAATGTATGAACACTTACCCGTTATAATTTTGCAAAGGGTTAAGTTCTGGAAAGGCTTTTTTGCTCTCCTCCCCCTCAGGCTGTACTGCGCCAGGACATTGTTGGTAGCCACCTGGCGTAGAATGCGACGAATGGCTGCCCCCGGATTCGCCCCTCCCAGGCGTTCAAGGAAATGTTTCTACAAAAAAAAAAAAAAAAACAAGAAAAACATAAGTATACAATGAAAATGAATTTGGAGAGCTTATGTGGTCTACTTTCATTAGCCAAATCAATACATTACCAATGACAATTTATTTCATATATAATTATGTCCAATTAATTACCATTTGGTTCCTTCTTTCTGGTTGAGCCAGACTCCTGTCTAGCTCCTCCAGCGTGCTGCATAGGCCCAACAGCACATCTTCCTGCAGAGGAGGCTGAGGCGGGTTCGAGACCACAGCAGCCTCCAATGTCTCTGACTTCCTCTCCATACCCTCCATCCTCCTTTCCATAGCCTCCATCCTCTTCTCCATAGCCTCCATTCTCCTAGTCATTCGCCCCATGTGCTCTTCCATGGCTAGGTACATTTGTGATAGAATTCATTTTAGTTTTTGAACATAATATACTTGTCATATGTGAAAATGTGTGTATATAGTACTTACTTCTTTTTGTGTCATCCGTCGTCCTCAATAGGAGCCTCTTTCGTTCCTCCAGGACTACAGGTAGAATTGAGATGAAATTCATTTTAGTTTTATACCCAATACACTTTTCCTGTGTGAACATCAACAAGTGTGTATGAAGTACTTATGCCTTATTACGGCAGCCATGCCTGAAGCCCCCTCCTCTTCGCCATGGGTCATTCCTGAAGTTCTTGAAAAGAAAATTGTTAGTGTTTGCTTTCTTGGTTAAGAACTTGTAATCAGATAGTAAATATAAAATTCAAAGCAAATGTACCCTCAACTGGGTCGGATGATGTTTGTTCCTCAATGTACGACTCTTCCAATGTCCGACGGCTGGGTGCTGGACTGACACGGGTTGAGGGACTGCTGCTGTCCTGCTCCGAGCTGCTGACCGAACTTGTTGGCTCTGCCATGGACTCAGGCTGTTCTTCAATCTCCGCCAGTTGTATCTCTGGCATGTGTTGAGGTCCATTATGTTGTTGCTCTGCTTCTTGCAGAGCCTGGCCTGTCCTTGCTGCATCTCGCGCAGCCTGCTCTTCCCTGCTTGCTGCATCTCGTGCAGACTCCTCTGCCCTGTTTGCTGCATCTCCTGCATCCAGCTGGGCACGCACCAGTGCTCGCACCAGTGCTCGCACATTCAACACCTCTCGCCGCGCCCTCTTCCATTCCTATGTGTAGATCTGTCTGGCCAACCTCTTTGAACTCATTGGCTGCAATGCAATACCATGCAAACAATGTGTACCTGTTGCAATGAAAAGCGGGGAAAATTTAAATACAACATTACAACAACAACATAAATTTAAGCACAGTGTTTCAGTTTACAACCATACTTGCACTTGACAAAAATACACACAGGATTAAAACTGGGGATGAGGTAAGAATGTGTGAGACAAACATGACAGTAGCATTGCATTCAATTGAGCAGGAAAGCAAAACAAATGTGTAACAAAAGAATGGTCTGTTGCAGAATATTATATATATATATATATATATATATATATATATATATATATATATATATATATATATATATATATATATAATATTCTGCAATTACTTGTTGGCAACTTGTGTCTGCGGCTGGGACTACAATGGATGCATTAAGTCAACGACTTAACTATAATCAATGGAATTAGCTTTTATAGTAGCTATTATAGTATTATTACTATAATATTAAAGTCTTAACTATAATCAATGGAATTAGCTACACCAGAAAAGGCAGCACAGAGAACATTCTAAAAATAGCCCATTATTTTTCAACTTCATGTATTTTGACTCAACTTGACTAAGCGTAGCGCACCACATCCAGTGAAGCTCCAGCCTGAGACAGTGTATATAAACTAGCCTTTAACCACAATAAAATGAATCTTACCTTTTCAAGAGTGAATCCCAGTCGTGTAGTCAAGTAGAATCCAAAGCTTTGTTGTCAAAGTAGAAGCTGTTGAAGCAAAAGGTGCTCTCTGCGTCCGAAGATAGCAGCAATTGATTCTGTTCATTGCGATCAACCCAATTATCCATGTCTTCACAGCCACACCCCCACCACGTCAGGCAACCTGGTGGCCAATCAGCAGTCTATGTTCATTTCAAACTGAGGGCGGTCGTTGCGATACAAACGTTTAGATAGTAAAATGTTAACAAATGACTTCCATAGAACCCTCTCATGATATAAAACTACCACATTCTAAAAATACATTTCTATTTTCTACCCATATAGCCTACCGCATAAAGTTTGCAACAACAACCATTTATTCTAGTAAATATAGAGGCAGATATCCCTTATGCGAAAACAATACATTTTTTTCTTGCGGCAGGACGGCAGTGTTTCCTGTCCACGAAATTGCCCTCTGCATTAAAGTACAGAGCCGTTGCAGTATGCCGTTTATTTTTATCCAAACTATAGCATTTACTGCACTAACACTGCAGTAATTCTGTTCTGCACTACAGCATTACTCTAGTAATAACAATTCACTGTAGTGCAGAGTTTGATTCTTTCCATAAAGGATGGCATCATGGTAGCTAACATGCTAAATAAACGGCTGTACTATCGACATACCTTCAGTTGATCTTGCTGTAGGCGTAAGGTGAAACGTTTTCAAATAGATGCATGCTGAATTGCTGTGCCATTAGACTTTTCGTTTAGTGTACAGGGGAAAAAAAAAACCTCTGCAAAAACGTAAACATCCAGTTGTCCTCTCATTTCCAATGAGCTCTCTAACCATAGCTATTACAGGACGTGACATCACACACACGCGAGGCAGTCTTAAAGGCATACTGCATATTTTGTAGATTAATAATTTCAGTCCACTGCTACAATAATATGCCGTTGTGTACGTTAACTCATGAGTTATATGGCAATCTATTGAATTCGCAAAGTGTTGCTGTAGCAGCTTTGTCAGTTACAAAAACAAAAACTGGTTGAACCAATTTCCAAAAGCCAGAATGCACACACAATGGCTTTAATAGCCCAGCCATTTCATGTGCCTCTGAATGGCTGTCATTAGCAAGTAGGCTAAGCTTAATTGCTCTTGGTCTAGTTTTTTGTGTGAATTTAAAACTCAGTTTGGAATACTTGAGACATCTACATTTTATTTTTTATTGTAGTCTGCTTGACTTAATACAACTTGCGACATATATACTTATTTTATTGTAGCCTACTTTACTCTTTCTATTTCAGCTTTGGTTCAATTAATGTGCTCTAAAAACAATGAATGGAGAAACAATCACTACGTTTACATGCACATAGAGAGAATCGAATTTCTGCCGTTGCTCGACTGAAATCGAAGTTCAAAATGCCATGTATACACCTTAATTCGGCTGAAATTGAACCGAACTTGATTTCTCGGAATCGAGCTACACGACCTAGTTTATGCGATTTCTGCCGAGCTACATTGTGCATGTATACTCTATCGAGCTAGTTGTCGAGCTACTTCCGGAAGTGACGAGACCACAAGCGGGAAACACAACAGCCTCGGTCGGCATGACAACGAATCATGACAACGGCATGAATCTTTTCTTTTTGTGGCATTGTTTGCACTGTTAAAATTTAGCTCACTTACTGTATCACCAAATACATCTGTACAGCTGTTGCATAGCTGTGAATTGTGTACATAAACAACTCATTGTATTTGTGTGTGTGTGTATATATATATATATATATATATATATATATATATATATATATATATATATATATGTCCAACATCTGAAGAATGTCAATAAAAACAAAACAATTGAACTTTTTGTGTTTATTAAGACATAAGTTAAATTGTAAGCAAAAAAAAAAAAAATTTTGTAAGCAAAAAATGGACTTTAGAAAAATATTATTGTGCAAAATAAGTTGTCTTACAAAACAGTGGTCTGCGCCAGACAGTTTGTAGCCATAGTCTGTTAGAGCAAGCCTAACAGCTTGAACACGCTAGTGTTGCCAGATTGGGGGTTTTAAGTTCATTTTAGCGGATTTGAACATGTTTTGGGCTGGAAAACGTCAGCAGTATCTGGCAACACTATAGCTCTTCTTCATGACGACAACCGGAAGTGTACCAACACGATGGGGCGTGTAGCGCCACGTGTGGCTCGGGTGCACAATGCACCTTGCACAATAGCCCGATTTCACTTGTGCATGTAGGATTGGATTTCTCTGGCACCCCTGCTGGGACCCTTTGCTCGATTACCAACAGCAGCTCGATTTGGACGTGCATGTAAACGTAGTCAATGAATGAAGGCTGCACTAATACAGTGATATGCACACAGTTTTTCATAGCCAAGAGAAAAAGGAGAGAACATACCAAATCATTAGGGGGAAAAAACTGTTGTACTGCGGGATATAATTTGAAATATTGTTTCTTAAGGCCACAAATGCAAGGGGTCCACCAAATCCAGCACCAATAATGTTGTCTTTAAACAAGTTTGCAAAAGATAAAATGCAATGGCCAGCTAATCAGCCATTTAATATGTGGAATCTTAATAGCAGCCTATCAATGGCTTGCATTATCAGGTAATTAGGCTCTTGCCTACCACACACACAATGAATGGGGAACCCCGTTTGGAATGCAACTTGCAATATCTCATCTCATTATCTCTAGCCGCTTTATCCTTCTACAGGGTCGCAGGCAAGCTGGAGCCTATCCCAGCTGACTATGGGCGAAAGGCGGTGTACACCCTGGACAAGTCGCCAGGTCATCACAGGGCTGACACATAGACACAGACAACCATTCACACTCACATTCACACCTACGGTCAATTTAGAGTCACCAGTTAACCTAACCTGCATGTCTTTGGACTGTGGGGGAAACCGGAGCACCCGGAGGAAACCCACGCGGACACGGGGAGAACATGCAAACTCCACACAGAAAGGCCCTCGCCGGCCCCGGGGCTCGAACCCAGGACCTTCTTGCTGTGAGGCGACAGCGCTAACCACTACACCACCGTGCCGCCAACTTGCAATATAATTCACTTTGTATGGTACTCTTTGCACTCTTTGTAAGTTAGACCTACTTTTGTGTATGTCTCCATTTCACTGAATTTAAAACAAATATCATACCTTTTTGTATTTTACTCTATTTGCACTTTGGTCCAATTTAGACCTACCATAAAAATGAACAGGAGAAATTAATGAATAATGTCACACTAGGCTGGCCTAGTGTAAACTATCAAGGAAACAAAAACTGTCAGCACTGGTTCTCAGAACAACCAAAAAACAGCCAAGCATAACGTTGTGTGGTGGTAGCAGTGCAACTACTGGCTAACGTTTCATATGAGTGGTTCCCTAAAAGTTCAAGGAACGTTAGCCTTTGTCTGGTTTTTGCTGTAACCAAAGGGAACGTTCTTTAAATGGTAGTTTTTGGTTTGGTTATAACCTAACCTTTAGAGAACCAAATTCTAACGTTCCCTTTATGTCCTCTGTTACTAGGGAAGGTTTATAAAACTTTATTAAGAAAAGGCCTGTTTGTTATTACTTTTTCATTTTTAATAAAGGGTATATTTTAATTAAAGGGCTATTATATTTTACTCCAATTTTTACAAATGTGGATAAATAATTATTGCTGGTTGTTAAGGAACTGAATCAGGCAGCATAGTAGTGCAGTGGTTAGCACTGTTGCCTCACAGCAAGAAGGTTTTGGGTTCAAACCTCACGGCTGACGGAGGCCTTTCTGTGTGGAGTTTGCATGTTCTCCCTGTGTCTGTGGAGATTTCCACCAGGTGGTCTGGTTTCTTTCCATAGTTCAAATACATGCAGATTACGGTCGGTAAAAATACCCAGTCACAGGGGTTGCACAAGCCAGTGCATACTTAGTGCTGGCCCCAAGCCCGAATAGATTGGGGAGGGTTGCATCAAGAAGGGCATCCAGTGTTATACCTATGCCAAATCAAATATGTGGATCATGATGATCTGCTGTGGTGACCCCTAATGTTTTTTTAAATAAACAAAAGGAATATTTAAGTGTGGCGGCGCGGTGGTGTAGTTGTTAGCGCTGTCACCTCACAGCAAGAAGGTCCAGGTTCGAGCCCCGTGGCCGGTGAGGGCCTTTCTGTGCGGAGTTTGCATGTTCTCCCCTTGGCCGGCGAGGGCCTTTCTGTGCGGAGTTTGCATGTTCTCCCCGTGTCGGCATGGGTTTCCTCCGGGTGCTCCGGTTTCCCCCACAGTCCAAAGACATGCAGAGTAGGTTAACTGGTGACTCTAAGCCCATGTTTACATTAGATCGTATCAGCGGATCATCAGATTAACGTTTTTAAAACGATTAGTGTGCACACAGCAACACCAATACACGATTTGCGTGCACACAGCAACACCAATACACGGATACGCTTGGCTCCGCAGGCATCCTGCGCTCCAAATCACTCCGCCCTGAACAGCGAGTGCCCTCTGGAGGGTGCGCACTCCGGCTTTGCGCAGCTCACAGAGCACGCGAGTGAAGTGCACAAGCTGTGATTCGGGACTGAGCCGCTGTGTGTGTGATCCCAGCGCATATCACTTACCACTTGCAAGTGGAATGATGGCAAGCCTAAAGACAATCATAACTACACAATGGGCAGTATTTGCATCAGTATTTGCAGTATTTTCATACTTTTATACTCTTTAATGAAAGGTGATACAAGGCGGAAGTCCGCGCCGTTTTTCAGCAGTCACATGACCAACGCCAGCGAATCAGGAAGGTGGATGTCACAGTGACGTTGTCCAAGGACGACGCCAGCTAGAGCTCAGCACAGCGTATCCGCGTATTCTCAATGTTTACACAGCACCGGAGCTGACACGATCTGGATTGAATACGTGGACCCTGGCGGATTCCCGTTTCCCGGCGTTTCCAGGCGGTTTAATGTAAACGGACAGTGCATCCGTGAAGAAAACGAGACAGATACGGTCTAATGTAAACTTGGCCTAAATTGACCGTAGGTGTGAATGTGAGTGTGAATGGTTGTCTGTGTCTATGTGTCAGCCCTGTGATGACCTGGCGACTTGTCCAGGGTGTACCCCGCCTTTCGCCTGTAGTCAGCTGGGATAGGCTCCAGCTTGCCTGCGACCCTGTAGAACAGGATAAAGCGGCTACAGATAATGAGATGAGATGAGATGAATATTTAAGTTGATAAAGAATAGGAAAATAAATGCTGCCTTTTTTGGTAATAAAATTTTCTTCGTTTAATTTTTTTTAATGTATCGTGAGAACATCAAATCATGAACCCAATATCATGAATCGAATCAAATCATGAATTGTGTGAATATTTACATGCCTAATTAATATGATAGCAGACTAGAATGCCTGACAAATTCAACTACAAACTCAGCTACTCCATGTTATGAACAGAGAGTGCACTGCAGGTGCTGGAGCCAATCTCTTCCAGCCAATGCAATCACTTCATTCCCAAGTGTATCCATGTCTTCTTAGGATAGAGTAGAATAATGTTTTAAAAACTAATTTCGGGGGGGGGGGGGGGGGGGGGGGAATAACCATTCGAATTAGTCACTGTAGCTGGAAAGACAGTTTCGACAAGAAAAGTGATATGGAAAATAGGCTATTTTGTCATTGAAATACATGGTGATGGACTACACATTATACTGTAGCCAGCCAGCAGGGGCGCTAGACCTGTGGCTGCTTCACTTTTTACATTACATTAATGAAATTTAGCAGACACTCTCATCCAGAGCGACATACTGGGCACTTCCACCAATCCTACTGGTCCAGAGAATCAAACCAGCAACCTTTTGGTCCTAAAGCTGCTTCTCTAACCATTAGGCCATGGCTTCCCCACTTTTTTAGAGCCATTACTCTGTCCATGTTTTTTACAGTCATTGGAATAGACAATATACACAGTATATAAGAGTTCATTTTCCAACAGCTCATTGCAAGTATGTGCTCAGTGTCACATACTTGTCTATTTCAATCCAGCTGTGTGCAATCAGAATGATGGTGAACATATGAAAGAGTTTGTGATGGATGGTTATTGTAGTCCTCAGCAGCCATGTTTGTAGCCAGCGTAGTATAGGTGACTTGCAACCACGTGATCAAAATGTGCTACGTCGTGAGCATCCGCCATGATGGTGGATATACAAAGGAACTAGGATGGCAGCTGCTGAAAGTGTGTCTGCAAACAATGCTTAATTTTCTCAGTATTACCACGATTTAAACAGTTGAGCGAAGATTCGATACAAAGAGAAGATAGATATGTGTGGTTTTGACCCATATTATTTAAAAAAAGTCTTATTTTTCTGAGGATAAGACGCTTCTACCAACCATCGAGTACCCAGATATTGCGTTCTATCTGGTTTGGCAGACTTCATGGGTCAACTAATCTCAAATGAAGGCTTATAAGTCCATGGAAACTGATAACTTCTTTGTCTCTGGATGGCTAAATGCCTTTTTAATTAAACCAGTCAACAATGACAAAGCAATTGTACTTGCAAGGGTAAGTTAGGGCTTCTTTAGTTTAATTCTATGTGTAAACAACAGACGAAGTGTGAAATTTTCACAAGTCTCTATCTTTATGGCTCAACAATCACATTTCAATTTATTTCAAGTACAATTTTGCTGCTGCTCCTAGAAGCGAAATGGTAATACACGTGTTAAAATTATAACAACGACCAAGTGAACCACAACAAGAGAATGCTTATTTTATAGCAAAATTCTAGCAACACGAAATAAAATTCTTCCATTATATTATTGAGAAAGCTTTTGAATCTCACCTGGGATAAAATGATGACTGCAAACATGAGCTGTTTTGGTTTTATCCTCTGTTAGATCAGCCCTACCGATGTTGTTCAGCCGTGCTCGTCTCCTCTCCATACTAAGCCTCAGAGTTTCCTCGCCCTCTTTCCGAATCACGGACGGAATTCTAAAAAATTGGAATGTTCCATGGTCATGAGTACTGTTGTGACCACAACCATATACAGCAGAAAGATATGGTATAGCTAAAAGAATGCTTATGTTTTGTATGGAATGTCACTTGACCCCGTATTTGTATATCCACCAACATGGCCGACATCCGGGTTTCTATTTTGCTTTGACGCCCCTTGCAAGTCAAGGATTCTAAGAGTTGTCAGTGGGGGCATATTATAGGCCCCTCAGTGTTACACGATCTGGAAAGCAATACATTTTCTGGCTTTGACTTTACAGGAACAGAATGAGGATTAGAAACTATGGTCGTTCTAACAGCTATGTACGTTTGTCCTGATTTTTATTGCAAGGTTGGAACTGTTCATCTACATTTGGATATTCTTGAAATCAAGTTCAGTTAAGCATGTATTCCAGCTCAAGCTTTTCACACTTCATACTTCCTTTTATACTTTAAAGCTCTAAGGGTTTTTAATTAATAAAGACAATGTGGTTAGAGTCTTAGAGATGACAGAACATAATTAAGCTGGAAAACGGATCTCAGAAACAAAGAAATAGTCAGGAAACAAGGAAATACTGTATACCCGAAATACCAGGATACGAGTGCAAGAAGAGTTTGATAAAAGAATACAATAGAAATACAGAAATGAGAAAAGAAATAAGAAGTAGATGGACAAAAAGCATGAAACAAGAAGCCAGAAACAAGTACAAGCCAAGACCAGGAACATAATCTGGAAATATATACATGTACACAGTATCATTAACTAACAACAAGACTCAGGTGACATAGATAATAAACCAAACTAATGAAACCCAATGAAATAAGAGCAAAGGAGTAAATGAAACCAATGCAATAATAAAAGCACATGGAAAATTGAGAAGAGATTGCTGAGAGAGGTAATGCCTGAAAAAGGAAAGCATAATCTTTTTTTTTGCCTACTCATTATCACAGGGTATGAAATGAACATTTCTAGATGGAATCATTGAAGCCTATGCGAGTTCTAATGTAAAAACTATCCTATTTGGGGTTTTTTGGACATTTTTTCCACATTTTCTCCCTAATTTGCCTCTCGTATCACACAATAACTACCACACAAAAAGATCGAAGGCTAACACTTGCTTCCTCTGAGACACATAAAACCAACTACCCACATCTTTTCTAACTGCTGATCATGCAGCATCACAGTGGAAAGCGCTATCTACCCTCTTCCACATACATTCGCCCACAGACAGCCATGATACCTTAGGATCATTCTGATTGACAGGGAATGAGAATATACAGCCTGCTTCAAAACAACATCAGAACTGGCTCAGAATCTAACAACAACGATGGTAATGCTTTTATCTTTCATATCTTTTATATCTTTTATCTGCATTTAATTTGCCTAAGGTGTGTTTGGGCCTTCTGCCTCCTTTTCCTACAAGTTCTGTCTTGAAATAATCATGCACACAAACACTACCCGAGTATCAGTGCATTCACGTCGTGCCAGAATTACAGTAATTACGACATCACACCTCGGAGATTCTACTCCAAGCCATTAATCTCATCAGACTTGGAAATGAGCCTTTTCTGTGGAAATGCACAAACCACTGTAACATAGTTTACTTCCCAGAAAGCACACACACATGCACATCCAGCCACAATAGGCACAGTGAACATACAAATAACATCTCAACAATGTTACCTGTAGTTTGTTGGCTAATTGGGAAGATACAGTGTCTTGCAAAAGTATTCATCCCCCTTAGTGTTTGTCCTGTTTTGTTGCATTACAAGCTGGCATTAAAATGGATTTTTGGGGGGTTAGCACAATTTGATTTACACAACATGCCTACAACTTTAAAGGTGAAAATTGTTCTTTTATTTTGACACAAACAATAGTGAAGATTGAAAAAAAAAATCTGGAGTGTGCAAAGGTATTCACCCCCCAAAGTCAATACTTTGTAGAGCCACCTTTTGCTGCAATTACAGCTGCAAGTCTCTTGGGGTATGTCTCTATTAGCTTAGCACATCTAGCCACTGAGATTTTTGCCCGTTCCTCAAGACAAAACTGCTCCAACTCCTTCAAGTTAGATGGGTTGCGTTGGTGTACAGCAATCTTCAAGTTATGCCACAGATTCTCAACGGGATTGAGGTCTGGGCTTTGATTAGGCCATTCCAAGACATTTAAATGTTTAGGGTCATTGTCCTGCTGGAATGTGAACTTTCATCCCAGTCTCAAACCTCTGGCCGACTCAAACAGGTTTTCCTCCAGAATTGCCCGGTGTATAGTGACATCCATTTTTTCTTCAATCCTGACCAACTTTCCTGTCCCTGCAGATGAAAAATATTCCCACAGCATGATGCTGCCACCACCATGCTTCACTGTAGGAATGGTGTTCTCAGGGTGTTGGGTTTGCGCCACACATGGTATTCCCCATTATGGCCAAAAAGATCAATTTTAGTCTCATTTGGCCAGAGAATCTTCTTCCATGTGTTTGGGGAGTCTACCACATGCTGTTGGGCAAACTTCAGATGTGGGGTTTTTTTTAGGAATTACTTTTTTTCTGGCCACTCTTCCATAAAGCCCCACTCTGTGGAGTATACGGCTTAAAGTGGTCCTATGGACAGATATTCCCATCTCTGCTGTGGATCTTTGTAGCTCCTTCAGTGTTATCTCTGATGTCTTTGTTGCATCTCTGATTAATGCCCTCCTTGCCTGGTCTGTGAGTTTTGGTGGGTGATCTTCTCTTGTCAGGTTTGTAGTGGTGCCATATTCTTTCCATTTTGCTATAATGGATTTAATAGTGGATATTCAAACTTGGATATTCAAAGTTTGGGATATTTTTTATAACCCAACCCTGATCTATACTTCTCCACAACTTTGTCTCTGACCTGTTTGGAGGCTCCTTGGTTTTCATGTTGCTTGCTTAGTAGTGTTGCAGAGTCAGGGTCCTTCCAGAACAGGTTGATTTATACAGACATCATGTGACAGATCATGTGACGTTTTGATTGCACACAGGTGAATCTTAATCAACTAATTATGTGACTTATGAAGTGAATTGGTTGAACCAGCTCTTATTTAGGGGTTTCATATGAAAGGGAGTAAATACCTATGCACATTCCAGATTTCTGTTTTTTCATCTTAATTATTGTTTGTGTCACAATAAAACAACAATTTGCACCTTTAAAGCTGTAGGCATGTTGTGTAAATCAAATGGTGCTAACCCTCCAAAAATCCATTTTGAGTCCATTTTGTAATGCAACAAAACAGGACAAACACCAAGCGGGATGAATACTTTTGCAAGACACTGTATCAGCACTTTCATTTTGGATCACTGCTAACGGATGTGCTTGATTTTTATAGCTTTAGTTGGAAGTTGGAATGGTTACCAATAGCTGATTGTCATCACAAAAAAAAAAAAATCCTGTACTTTATAGTCATTAACCATGGAAGCTGGTATCTTTTTATTAAAATTACTAACTGGTAATTACAAGTTTCACAAAGATGAGACAGTTTTTACTATTCTGAAACTTGTAATAGGCATATCAGACGCTCGCTGGCCGTGCTATGAAAACTGTGCATGCAGACGCTCATCTAAGTTTCCAAATATGTCATTGCTGAACTCCTTAATATTTTCTATTGTGAATACTATCATTAAAAAGCTTATAGTCTCTACTTTCCAAAGAAATTTATCTCGTTAAGATCTGTTCAGTACTTTGGGAGAAACGGCTGGTTGAAGTTGGTACAACAGAGTAAAAACTGCTCGCTTGGGAAAACTGCCGGTGATTTTGGAGTCACGGGAAAGTGGTCAGGCTCTCTCTTCTGATTGGTTTCTGGCTGGATTACTCGTGAATATCAATCAGATAACTTTTATAGGGATGTTCTCTCCCTCTCACTTTTTCTGATGACGTATTCAGCAAAATTTTCCATCTGCTAGTTTTGATGTTATGCTTCACGTCAGACTTTGAAATGACTTTTCATAGCTTTACCTACTTTTTTTCTTTAAAAAAATGAGTCATGTAAAAAAATAACTATTTTAGAATATAACTGTAGTTGTTTTGATGAAAAATATTGAGATCTTAGTGGTTGGAATGGTATTTTTAAAAACCCGGAAGTCAGAAACGTGAGTCTCAATTTCAGTTCAATTAATTGGAATTGTTTATTGGATGTGGTTCACAGTTTTTTCCAGGTTAGCCTTGAAAGCTGTGAATATTAATCAAAATAATCATTTATGTTCTTTTATATAAACACTAGTAGGCCCTACTTAGAAATACAAATGCCTACAGAGCACAAAGAGGGTATTAGAAATAATCTTTCATTACTTTTTTAGTTTGATAGATGTGAATAGCATTCAGTGTTTATTTACACATATTTTATAATTGTATTTGTAATTTGTAATTAACATTGATTTCTTCTTCTTTGTGATGTATAAAAGAGAGTTAAGATCAGCTTTATATTGCACAAATAAAGCCATTTGGTGAAACTCTGAAGAAGAGAGTGTACCGAGTTAACATGTTAACCTAATTAGCATAATTAATACTAATGAAATGCTAATTTGCATAATTCGTTTTTACTAATTTTTTAAACTTTGTTCAGTATACAACCATCCATGTGCCTGCCAATTTCCATGTATATATCTTGGAAAATAAAAAAGTTATTAAGAAAAAACTTTTGATCTCATGCGTTAATGAGGCCCATTTTGGACCATGTGATCGTCATACATAATATTACATCAGCTTTCTAAAAATTAAGCCATTTTTCAAATTTGATTTGTAATATCTCAAGAATGGATAAACATATTTTAATTCTGTAAAAAGTATGTTGTTCTGCATTCAGTTCTGAATTCAGTGAGACCAGTTTTAAGCAATTTGGGCTGAATTTGAATTTTCACCTGATATGCCGACTTGTAATTGCTGTAATTCTGACATTTGGACCATCAAGGAGAAGCTTCACTCTGCACTGTCAGAAATAGGGGTACATTAGGAGTCTATTTCTGTCCCCCCAGATACAATCTACACAAATGTACCCCTTAGGGCTCATTATAGATGACTTGCAACCACGTGATCAAAACGCACTACGTCATGTGCATCCGTCATGATGGTGGATATACAAAGCAACTAGGATGGCAGCTGCTGAAAGCGTGTCTGTAAACAATGCTGAATTTTCTCAGTATTACCACGATTTGAACAGTCAAGCGAAGAGTCAATACAAAGAGAAGATAGATATGTGTGGTTTTGAAACATATTGTTTAAAAAGTCAGACTTTTCTGAAGATAAGACGCTTCTACTGACCATCGAGTACCCAGATATCACGTTCTATCTGGTTCGGCTGCCAAAGAATCAAGTCTGAACTTGGACGAAACGTAGCACATGTTCTGAGTGGGTGCCCAGTCTGGATTGTTTCTATCATATAATTTTGCTGGCACTCCTGGAAGTGAAATGGTAATACACGTGTTAAAATTATAACAACAACCGAGTGAACCACGACAAGAGAATGCTCATTTTATAGCAAAATTCTAGCAACAAGAAATAAAATTCTTCCACGATATTCTTGAGAAAGCTTTTGAATCTCACCTGAGATAAAATGATTACTGCAAACACGAGCTGTTTGGGTTTTAGCCTCTGTTAGATCAGCCCTACTGATGTTGTTCAGCCGTGCTTGTCTCCTCTCCATACTAAGCCTCAGAGTTTCCTCGCCCTCTTTCCGAATCATGGACGGAATTCTAAAAAATCAGAATGTGTCATGGTCACGAGTACTGTTGTGACCCCAACCATATACAGCACAAAGATATGGCATAGCTAAAAGAACGCTTAAAGCAGTGGAAAAACAAAGAGAGTTGCGCACGTGTAACTATGTTTTGTATGGAATGTCGCTTGACCCCGCATTTGTATATCCACCAACATGGCCGACATCTGGGTTTCTATTTTGCTTTGACATCACTTGTAAGTCAAGGATTGGACTTCAACGTAACTATGTGTACCTTTTTAGCATCAAAAAGGTGCATATATGTTCCCAAAAAGTATAGAAATGGTACAAATAAGTACCTTAGAGGGTCTTGTCCCAGTGACAAGCCATTGTACCCCTATAGGTACAGTAATGTACTTTGTTTTCTGAGATTATAGGTACCATTTCTATGATGGTCTTTGGTATGACCAAAACAAACATGAGCCTACAAGTTTAAAAACATACAGATCTTACAAAACGTACATCATCACAGTTTTTGAAGCCTTGAGCCAACACTGACCTTGAAATGCTAGCACTGGTATCGGATCCGATTTTTCCTATTTTTCTGCTGCAACAGTTTTTCGCTCATTTTTGTATGCGTGCTACGAACGCGTGCGATGCCTGAAAATTCTCTTCACTTTATGCAAAACCCATTATCTCAGACAGAATCATTATTTCCATCTCAGACACATCATTAGTTGAAAGAATTACAGCAGACAGGCTTTTCTCACAGCAGCACTTTCAAACAGGAATTATTAGTTACATTTTGCAGTTATTAAAGTGATGAAGGCCGCTATGATATTGGTAGTTGTCCTTACTTAAATGAAAGTATAGATAATGTGTCAAAATCTTACTTGATTATATATATACTATATGTACAGTTGGGGTCAGAAGTTTACATACAGTGACGTGAATGTCGTCTTGGAAATGAATATCATGGCAATATTTGGGCTTTCATTAATTTCTTTGAACTGTTCTTTTTCTGTGGCAGAATGATTGTACAGCATACATCTTTAATAAAAAAAAACACTTGAATTTGGTGCACAAGTTTTAATTTTCTTTGGGTTTTCTGAAATCAACACAGGGTCAAAAGTATACATTTGGGCTCAAAAATATACATACAGCCCACCTAATATTTGGGTAAAATGTCTCTTCGCAAGATTCACCTTGACTAAACATTTTTGTTTACCATGAACAAGCTTCTGGCAGAATTCTGGTTGGATATTTCACGACTCTTCATGGTAGAATTGGTAGAGTTCAATTAATTTTTTTTCTTGGCATGGACTCAACTTATAAGCGCGGTCCATATATTTTCAATAGGGTTGAAGTCAGGACTTGTTTTAAGCTTAATATTAGCCTGCTTTACCCTCCACAACCAGCTCTGATGCGTGTTTGGGTTCATTGTCCTGTTGTAACTCCCAAGTCCCAAGTTGTGTTCAAGTTTCTGATGGTTTATGCTGAAGAATTCTGAGGTAGTCCTCCTCCTTCATTATTCCATCCACTTTGTGCAATGAACCAGTTCCACTGGCAGCAAAACAGCCCCAGAGCATGATGATCCTACCACCACCACCAGCTGGTACAGTGTCCCTCTGTACATGGTGGTCATTGTGGCCAAACAACTCAATCTTTGTTTCATCTGATCATACAGCTATCCTCCAGAAGGCTTTTCCTTTGTCCATGTGGTCAGCTTCAAACTTTAGTTAAGCTTGAAGGTGTCAATTTTGGAGCAGGGGGTTATTTAATTGGATAGCAGCCTCTTAGTCCATGGTGATCTGAACTGTAGACAGTGATCCATCAGCTTCCAGTTCATGGCAGGGCTGTGCCATGGTGGTTCCCAGGTTATTCCTGACCATCCAAACCAATTTCCTTTCAGCTGAGGGTGACAGTTTGGGTTTTCTTGAAGCAAAGTGGCTTGGCAAAGTGACTACACCTCACAATAACTTGCATACAATTGTTTGAACTGATCTTGGAATTTGTAGTTGTTTAGAAATGGCTCCAAGAGACATTCCTGAGTTGTGTATATCGGCGATCCTCTTTCTCAGATTTGCACTGAGCTCCTCGGACTTTCCCATTTTACTGTGTGTTGGTCAATCCAATGAGTGCTGTAAACAAACCCTTTTTATGAAGGCACAGGGAAGCTACCAGTTGTAGTCAATCGTTAAGAGACCTCGGCCTTGGCAAGATAAGAGACATTTTGGAAGTTTCAGCACCTCTGAATTAATAATCTAAGTGACCGTATGCAAATGTTTGACCCTGTATGTATCATTTTGACCCTGTGTTGATTTCAGAAAACCCAAACAAAATTAAAACTTGTGCACCAAATTCTAGTTTTTTTTAAATTAACAATGTATGCTGTACAATCATTCTGCCACAGAAAAAGAACAGTTCGAAGAAATCATTGAAAGTCCAAATATTGCCATGACATTCATATCCAAGATGACATTCATGTCACTGTATGTAAACTTCTGACCACAACTGTACTGTATATTGTCCATATTTTGAGATGTCTAACACTTGCACTAATGTTTGTCCTTATCTTGTTCTTATCTTTTTTGCTATGGCCAGACGAACAAAGCATGGGCACAGGGTGACTTCCAGACAGCGAGCAAGGCGTCTCGTCACACTCTGTGGCTCTCCATCATCTCCATCATCTTCGGCATCATCACTTACATCTGTGCTGTCGCTGCGCTCATCTCCTACCTGTCCGGGAAGCCGCCTTAAAAACATACTCTGTGTCAGGCCCCTCCCCTTTTACAATGCTGTCCCTGCCTCCTGAAGACAATGAAATTCTGCGCATACACTCACACAAATCTGTACCATGTATTAACAATGGGATCTTATTCTAATTAACCTGCCCGGATTGAAACCATCTGGGCTTGTAAAAGGATGGACACAAATATGACAGATGGGAAATGGATCTCAGGACAAATCTAACAGAAGAAACACGTCCCGATTTTGTTGGAACCCTTACAGCAGTGCAGCAATGGCCCAATGCCATGGAGTAAAAACAGCTTGCGTAGATAAGAGACCTGGTTCCTCCCAAATGATTTTTGAAACCTGAGGGTTTTTTTGAAGGACTTGACAAGGACTAAAAGAACAGAAGTTCCTGCAGGTTGTTTTCTTCCTGCTTATGGAGAACAAAGGCACTGGTTTTTGAATTAATATATCCAGTAACACCTGGATACAATTTATGGGATATGGCTATTCAAAACAACACCATACATACACACACACACACACAATTTGTGACAATAATTGTCTCCTGTCTGAAATGCATTTAATCATTCATCTTTAGTCAGTGCTTTATCCTGGTCAGGGTTGTAACAGATCCTGTCCCATGAACCCTGAGCAAAAGGCAGGAATGAGACGCCAGTACACACATACATACTCACACTGAGGGGTCGTTTAGAGTAGTCTATCTACCGGAATGTTTTTGGGAGGTACTGAGAAGAATATCATGCAGTCACATGGAGAACATGGGAAACTCCACACAGACAGTAAGCCAAGCTCAGGATCGAACATGGGACCCTGGTGCTGTGAGGTAGCAATGCTACCCACTGTAACACCATGCCATACTTTCTCAGATTCAATGTGTGCCAAATAATAATAATAATAATAATAATAATAACATTTTTCTCCTAAAAAGGACTATAAAAGAACAACAAACGAACCAGTAACCAGACTTTATGCAGCAGATGCATAAAGGTGCTCATGTAACAGCCTGGGAAAACACTTCACATGATCAAATTTTCTCCTAAATACCCCTGAATAGTGCATGTTTTCCTGAACTGAAATATATTTTCTTTTTTTTCATGCATTTTGAATAGAACACTAGCATTTTTAATAAAAGACAACATTTTGACAGTATCATAGCAACCTGATCAACGCTTACACTTAGCTAGTAAGGTTTTCGATAGACTAACTGCATTAATGCTGCGTTTGTTAAACTGGTTCCTTACCCCCCAATTTTTTTTTTTTTTACAGGCAGAAAGCCAAGACAAGGTTGGAAAATAGCCTAAATAAAAACATTTCCACATTATTTTGGTCAAAATATATTTATACTGACACAAAGCCCTTTTTTTTTTGTCATTTCTAGTGACACCCAATGGGTTTTCCGAGACCGCCACAGAAATATGACCCACTTTCACAACGCCATTATGAGATGCCTCTCCACGTTGCTGTCTAATAATAACAACAGGACCATTTTCTGAAGTTAGTGCCACTTCACTAACTTGTGACTTACTGATTAGTTGAAGGTTATTGATGTTGGTCAAGGACTCGGATGGATTTGAACTAACCCGTGAGCAAGTCCTGCCTCAGTTCAAATACAGACCTGAACTTTTTCCTCACTTTATCATCAGTGTTTCTTTGCTTGTCATCTGATCTCCATAACATTACAGTGTATTTTTCCTGCTTGGGTGGAAAAAAAATGATAGGCTCCATCCATTTGATTTACAGGCATGCAGTGAGATTATGAACTTAACGTGTGTGAAAGTGAAAGTTTTGGGTCTGAGACTTTACACCAAGTTTGTCCTTCCAACCTTAAGACAACTACAATTACTGTATCTGCATGAGGATTGATTGTGCACAGAGACCATTTTATATATATAACTGTACCTCTAAAAAAAAAAAAAACCCTTGGCGTGTGTGGGCGTTTGCTTTCGCTTCAATAAGCTCTGTCAGGTTCCAGAAAATGGCCCTGCTTGAAGTGAGCCAAGCAGAAGGGGTTTGGGTGAAGCCACTAATAAAAGAAGCGCTGAGTGCAAACATATTGTTCGTTATAGTTTTATGCAACACACCCTACTGTCATATTGCTCAGTTGTTTGCTTGTCATGTGTTTGTGTTCTACAATTCTCTACACCTCATAGAAACAATGATTCATCCTCATGTGTTTGGTTATATAATTACCAGGAAGCCAGGGCTTATTATTTCCAGCGTATCTGTGGAGGTGTAATTCTCTGCACTGTCATGAAATACACCGTATATAAAACATCAGAGGCATTTCACTAATACAGGAAGGCGGTACACCTGAGTCATACTATTATAACCCAACTAAAACATTTACTTTTAATCATTTAAAGCTAGAAAATAACAGACGGGTCGAATTTAGCTGATACGAGGGTCAATTATGGCATTCACTTTGCAGGAATTCATGTCTTTTAATATCAGAGTATGTTAGGATGAGCTATTAATAAAAAGCCAAAATGCATATGAATCTCGAATGATGGACAATCGTGCAGGTGTTTTGAAAACTCCAATAATAACTGACACCCGTGGAAGCCCCGCCCCTTTCTTCCCATCTCACATTAGTCATTTTTTGCTCTTGTCTAGACTTCACTCTAATTTTCCTGCTTGAAAGATGTGATGATGCAGTGCCCTTGCTTTCTGTCCAGGTAATTTTTTGTGTGCGCTTTCTTTATGTGAAATAAAAGAAGAAGACTTTATTTGTCACATGCACATTCAAGCACACAGTGAAATTCATCCTCTGCATTTAACCCATCTGAAGCAGTGAACACACGCACCCAGAGGAGTGAGCAGCCATACTACAGCACCCGGGGAGCAGTTGGGGGTTAGGTTCCTTGCTCAAGGGTACTTCAGCCCAAGGCCACCCCATGTTAACCTAATCGCATGTCTTTGGACTGTGGGGGAAACCGGAGCACCCGGAGGAAACCCACACAGACACAGGGAGAACATGCAAACTCCACACAGAAAGGCCCCTGTCGGCCACTGGGCTCGAACCCAGAACCTTCTTGCTGTGAGGTGACAGTGCTAACCACTACACCACTGTACCACCCTTTTTTAAGTTTAAGTTGGTTTGGCAATTGCCAAAAAACCCTCAAGAAGGAGAAGAAGAAGCAAATGGCGGACCATCTTGTTGAACCGACCGAGGACGAAATAAAAACTCTACTCGAAAACAAAACTCCAAAAAAAAAAAACAAAGCAACAAAATATAAAATGAAAGTATTAAATTAAATAAAATGTCCAAAAACAAAGTATAATAAATAGGCTTACAGCAAAGTGTCAAATCTAACACTATACAAATAATTGGGTATTATTCTATCCAAATTCACTGGATATGAGCAATCGCATGCTCTGATTGGCTACTCTACTAATAGGATATCAGCTCATATACCATGAGTAGTGAAAAACAAAATGGTGGCTTTATCAAGTATTTAAAACAAACAGAAATAGCTAAAAGAATATAGTTTTTTCCCCCCTCAGTATCTCCCGTTCGACACTCCAGTCCAGTCGGTGGCAATAATGCACCTTTAAGTTGGTTTGCCAACTGCCAAAAAAACCCTCAAGAAGAAGAAGAAGAAGAAAATGGCGGACCATGTTGCTGAACCAACCAAGGACGAAATAAAACCTCTACTCAAAAACAAAACCCCCAAAAATACACAAAAAAAGCAACAAAATATGGAATGAAAGTATTTCATGGTAAGAACTTATCTTTTTTTATTTTTCAAGAATTATTATTATTATTATTATTATTATCGCATTTTTCACAAATTGCTACTGTCATTTCGCCGGTTTGTTTACATTCTGACCGAAAAATTATTTTGTCAGAAGTTTTGTATAAAGTTTTATTTATTGAATTTGCGAAAAATAAAAATGCTCCGTTTCTCAAAACCCAGTGAATTTGGATAGAATAAAACAGTTATTCCACTCAATCTCATTGTACATGGCTTACAGCCAACTCGATACAACGTGCCTCATCGGCTATCAGCTCACATATGACTCAATTTCGTGGAATAACTGTTAATTACGTAATATAATTATATATGCATAAATAAGGAGTTAAAAGTAACAAGACACATTAGAAACTGCAATTGAAAAGCTGCACTGATCATTCTTTCATGCATGACTCATCAAAGCGCTTTATCCTGGTCAGGGTAGTGGGGGATCCGGAGCCTGAGAATTCTGGATGCAAGGCACAAGAATTCACTCTGGATGGGATGCCAGTCCAACGCATGGCACCATCCATGCACTCATTTACTCCTAGAGGCAATTTATCATAGCCAATCCATCTACTTGTTGTTTTTGGTGGAACCCAAAAGATACCCATGAGACACAGGGTGAACATGCAAAACCCTGCATAAGCAGTAACCTGAGCTCAGAATTGAACTGAGGACCCTTGAGCTGTGAGACATCAATGCTACATACTGCACCATTGTAACACTCACTACACTAGTCAGTAGTATTGTAGTCAAGGCCACCTAAACTGAGACCAAGTCATAACCAAGACCTGAGTGTATCGAGACCAAGACAAGACCGAGTAAAAATGCAGTCAATTCCACGACTGAAACCTTCAAAAAGTGGTCTTGAGACTGATCTTGAGACCAAGACTGGTCTCAAGTACTACAACACTACTAGTCAGTATATAGTTATTGTTTAAACAATGTGATTGTCAAAAGCAAGTGAACTGTAGGCTTGAGAACAGCTAAAAAAAATTACAGGTCCATGTTAGACACTTTGGTAAACCCTTCTCAAATCCTTCTTGTAATTGACACACCCTCATCCTTACTTCTCAATGCAAACATGGTGGAATTGCATGCTAATCAGCTAGCAGTCAGATATTGTATCAATGACTGTTGCAACAAGTCAGTTATTTGGCGTGTCTTAACTTGTAGTCTTAACTGGCAACAAGGGGCAATAAGGATGAGCTGTAGCATGGTCATCATGGGGCAAAACCGGAGAAGTCTCAGATTCCTGGAAGTTCTTGGATCGTTGGTCCAGGTGTCTAAAATAAGCAAGCAGTAAACTTCCATCCATCCATAGCCACTTATCCCATGCAGGGTTGCAGGCAAGCTGGAGCCTATCCCAGCTGACTGTGGGCAAGAAGCAGGGTACACATTGGACAAGTCACCAGGTCATTGCAGGGTTGACACATAGATACAAACAACCATTCACATCTATGGTCAATTTAGAGCCACCAATTAGCCTAACCTACATGTCTTTGGGGGAAACCAGAGCAAACCCATGCAGACACGGTGAGAACATGCAAACTCCACAAAGAAAGGCCCTCGTCAGCTGCTGGACTCGAACCCAGGACCTTCTTGCTGTGAGGCGACAGCACTAACCACTACACCACCACGGTAAACTTCCAACTTCACTATTTTCTTCGGCATTCTGATTAGTTCTTGCATTGTCAAATCAGGTTACCAGTAAGCCATACCAGTACTGAGTGTGTTTACTGGCCAAACAGAATAACACTCCCTAGCTAGCAAACTAACATAGACCCTGTCTATCTGTCCATCCATTATCTGTAGCTGCTTATCCTGTTCTACAGGGTTGCAGGCAAACTGGAGCCTTTCCCAGCTGACTATGGGCGAGAGGCGGGGTACACCCTGGACAAGTCGCCAGGTTATCGCAGGGCTGGACCCTGTCTAGACTTGGTTTTAAAATGCATCTTGGGTGATCAGATCACAAGTGGGCAGCACTAAATATAAATACAAGTCTAAACAACCACCAAAGACGCATTCTTGATGCATTCGCTCTACCCGTTTGCCGACATATATTTTGTAGTGTACAACCCCGATTCCAAAAAAGTTGGGACAAAGTACAAATTGTAAATAAAAACGGAATGCAATGATGTGGAAGTTTCAAAATTTCATATTTTATTCAGAATAGAACATAGATGACATATCAAATGTTTAAACTGAGAAAATGTATCATTTAAAGAGAAAAATTAGGTGATTTTAAATTTCATGACAACAACACATCTCATAAAAGTTGGGACAAGGCCATGTTTACTACTGTGAGACATCCCCTTTTCTCTTTACAACAGTCTGTAAACGTCTGGGGACTGAGGAGACAAGTTGCTCAAGTTTAGGGATAGGAATGTTAACCCATTCTTGTCTAATGTAGGATTCTACTTGCTCAACTGTCTTAGGTCTTTTTTGTCGTATCTTCTGTTTTATGATGCGCCAAATGTTTTCTATGGGTGAAAGATCTGGACTGCAGGCTGGCCAGTTCAGTACCCGGACCCTTCTTCTATGCAGCCATGATGCTGTAATTGATGCAGTATGTGGTTTGGCATTGTCATGTTGGAAAATGCAAGGTCTTCCCTGAAAGAGACGTCGTCTGGATGGGAGCATATGTTGCTCTAGAACCTGGATATACCTTTCAGCATTGATGGTGTCTTTCCAGATGTGTAAGCTGCCCATGCCACATGCACTAATGCAACCCCATACCATCAGAGATGCAGGCTTCTGAACTGAGCGCTGATAACAACTTGGGTCGTCCTTCTCCTCTTTAGTCCGAATGACACGGCGTCCCTGATTTCCATAAAGAACTTCAAATTTTGATTCGTCTGACCACAGAACAGTTTTCCACTTTGCCACAGGCCATTTTAAATGAGCCTTGGCCCAGAGAAGATGTCTGCGCTTCTGGATCATGTTTAGATACGGCTTCTTCTTTGAACTATAGAGTTTTAGCTGGCAACGGCGGATGGCACGGTGAATTGTGTTCACAGATAATGTTCTCTGGAAATATTCCTGAGCCCATTTTGTTATTTCCAATACAGAAGCATGCCTGTATGTGATGCAGTGCCGTCTAAGGGCCCGAAGATCACGGGCACCCAGTATGGTGTTCCAGCCTTGACCCTTACGCACAGAGATTCTTCCAGATTCTCTGAATCTTTTGATGATATTATGCACTGCAGATGATGATATGTTCAAACTCTTTGCAATATTACACTGTCGAACTCCTTTCTGATATTGCTCCACTATTTGTCAGCGCAGAATTAGGGGGATTGGTGATCCTCTTCCCATCTTTACTTCTGAGAGCCGCTGCCACTCCAAGATGCTCTTTTTATACCCAGTCATGTTAATGACCTATTGCCAATTGACCTAATGAGTTGCAATTTGGGGGCGGCACGGTGGTGTAGTGGTTAGCGCTGTCGCCTCACAGCAAGAAGGTTCTGGGTTCGAGCCCCGTGGCTGGCGAGGGCCTTTCTGTGTGGAGTTTGCATGTTCTCCCCGTGTCCGCGCGGATTTCCTCCGGGTGCTCCGGTTTCCCCCACAGTCCAAAGACATGCAGGTTAGGTTAACTGGTGACTCTAAATTGACCCTAGGTGTGAATGGTTGTCTGTGTCTATGTGTCAGCCCTGTGATGACCTGGCGACTTGTCCAGGGTGTACCCCGCCTTTCGCCCGTAGTCAGCTGGGATAGGCTCCAGCTTGCCTGCGACCCTGTAGAAGGATAAAGTGGCTAGAGAGAATGAGAGAATTGCAATTTGGTCCTCCAGCTGTTCCTTTTTTGTACCCTTATCTTTTCCAGCCTCTTATTGCCCCTGTCCCAACTTTTTTGAGATGTGTTACTGTCATAAAATTTCAAATGAGCCAATATTTGGCATGAAATTTCAAAATGTCTCACTTTCGACATTTGATATGTTGTCTATGTTCTATTGTGAATACAATATCAGTTTTTGAGATTTGTAAATTAGTGCATTCCATTTTTATTTCCAATTTGTACTTTGTCCCAACTTTTTTGGAATCGGGTTTGTAAATGCTAATGCTTCCTGGTGCATCCCTGATAAGGACATAACAGGAAAACGTCATTAATGCAGGACATGGTGGGTTTTTTCGTGGCAGTGCACCAATGCTCAAAAAAATGTCGAGGAGCACTGATATACCAGAGGGGAACCGTCAGGGCCTTCTAGGCTTTCAGAGAAGGCCCAAACATTCCAACATTTCAAATATGAGATAATTTCTTTCATTCTTTCATGATTATAATTATTCTCTTCGAATTTAATTTGGCCTCATTTTCTATCAAATTTGCTTCAGAAATGAAAGGGTTGCTGTCCTGAAAACATTAAAATCGAGTTATCCAATGAGATTTTTTTTGTTCGTTGTCTCTAGGCTGAGAAGAATTTTGAGCTGGCTCACTCATTGGTTAGGACTTCATTGCCGGGACAGAAGGCCATGGCAGTGTATGTTTATGTTGGAAGTGACAGATGTATTAACCAATCAGATTTTGATTTGTAGTGGGAGGGACCAAAAATTTATTGCCCTAGGTCTTCTCAAAGGCCAACGCTAGCTTAACTGCAAGTCAGCGTCGTCAGTACAGTAGTGAATTCACCCTCTAGCCGGTGTAGTGTTCATCAGTAGTGTTAGCGAATGCTAATAAAGCAGTCAAGCCAGTGCTATCGAGAGCAGGGAGCACAGGCTAACAACTGAGAAAGGCGGGGCAGGTGGGGCTTCATGTACACAGGCATGGATGTGAGGTGGCGTCTAGGAATCCACAAATCATTCCATAACAATTAACTTTTAAGCTTTTCTAATCTTGGCCAAAAAATGGTCTAGTTCTGAATGTCAAATACAGTGCCTTGCATAAGTATTTGCCCCTCTTGAACCATTCTACATTTTGTAGTGTTACAACTTGAAGAATCGTTCACTTTGTGATACAAGCACTAAATTTGGCATGAACAATGATTAGGACCCACTTTTTTTAGAAAAGCCCATTAGCCGCCTGAAAATCCAAGATGGCGGCCATTTTTAAAGCTGGCTGGCATATTAAATGGAAAGTAAAGGTTTTCAGTGTAGAACTTGAGTGTATGGACATATTGTGATGTTCTGGGCATCACATTATATACAATTTGGCATGACACATTCATTAGTGCCAAAGCAAATTCAAGACAACAGGTATTTTAGATTCAAATTCTCAGTTTCCATCATAAGTTGATTAGAAATGCAATTTTAAAAAGTAGTAACAGTCCAAGGTCCAAATGATCTTTATCCATGTAAAAATATTGTAATCAATCTCAATTGATGTTCTTTTTATAAGAGATTGATGTCAAAGCACAACCAGGGCACACTGGTGACATCATTGCTGTGAGACTCAGCATGGGGTTCGGTGTCAGCTATACTCACTAGTTGTAGTGTACTAACTGTAGGACTCACTGTAGTTACAGTATAGTTTAGTGTCCCAAATGCTATCTAATCAGCCCTGTATATACACCAACTAGTAGGCCTAGTCTAGATAGTTGTAGTATTGTAGTTAGATAGCCGCACCTGAATTGACAGGATGTGCCATCGCGGGATAGCCGAGCCAAGGGTGATGGGGCTTTAATTACCCAGATGGTGTACAGATCGCATGGGACTTAAATGGCACTGGATAAACGATCGGGCTTGGTGTAGAGCACTGATGTTTGAACCTAGTTGTATCCCATACTTCAATGTGCTTAGGTATTTTCACATTTTTTTACGGTTGGGTGGTAAAAGGATAGCCCCTTGGCCTAAACCACCACACAAAATGTCCACTTCCAATCTGCTGAGTGGTGTATCTCAAACTGCATGTTGGTCAGAAGTCTCAGCTTGTCAACATTCTGGAGACTGTTACTTCTCTCCCAGAAAAAGAACCAAAATGTGATGCTATAATAATTGATGGATCTTCTCTTGTTTATTCATTGTCTCCAAAGGCATCAAGGACATTTGAAGAGTATGCTGTCCAAGATGTTGTTCCAAAGATACAAGCTTACTCAGCAAAATATAGCAGGACAGACATAGTATTTGATGTCTACAGGAATTCTAGTCTGAAAGCTGAACCACGATCAAAAAGAGGCAAAGGGAGTAGACACAGAGTGACAGACAAAACCAAAATACCACCGAACTGGAAAAGCTTCCGGAGGGACAATGAGAACAAGACTGAGCTTTTTGGGTTTCTAGGTTACAAAATTGTGACGTTTTGTCTGAACAACGTAGTAATGGTGACCATAGGAGAACATGTATTTTGCAACCAACCCAACAATCTGGAAGGCTTGAGTCCTTGCAACCATGAAGAGGCAGATTCTAGAATCTTCCTGCATGCCTTGCATGTGTTGATTAAGGCCTGCGACACAGATATTCTTGTTGTTGCAATCAGTGTTTTTGTGACTTTACAGGAAGCAGGCTTAGATGAGTTGTGGATTGAATTTGGTCAAGGTCAGTCCATCAGGTGGTTACCAGTTCATGACATGGTGAAGAATCTAGGCCCTGAAAAATCGAGAAGAATCCTTTTCTTTCATGCTTTCACAGGATGTGATGTTGTGTCAGCCTTTCATGGCAAAGGTAAAAAGACTGCATGGCAAACCTGGGAGGTATGCCCTGAAGTGGCTCATATCTTTCAGAAACTCAGCCAGTACCCACCAGTAACAGATGACGCAGATCTCAGCATGCTTGAGAAATTTGTCATCACTATGTACAACAAGAACATCACTGCTGATGGGGTTGATGATGCAAGACTTGACATGTTTGCCCAGAAGCAATGGTCTTATGATGCCATTACACCCACAAGGGCATCCCTTGTACAGCATGCGAAGCGTGCCACTTGCATCTGGGCCCAAGCAACTTTATGTCAAATGCATACAGAGAGCCCAGCCAACTGGGGTTGGCGAAAAGAAGGTGAAATTTGGAAAATAGTTTGGACAACATTCCCACCAATAGCCCAGAGCTGTCAACAGTTGACAAAATGCAGGTGCAAGACTGAATGCTTTGGAAGGTGCAAATGCTACCGCTTTGGCCTTAGATGTACACAGCTGTGTGCCTGCAAATGTGATGATTCATTTTAGTTGCAATCTATGCAATTTGCCATTCCAAGACAAGACTCTACCACCTAGCCCGATATCGTGTCAAATTCAGTGCCAAAATACACTATTTATGCAATTCATTTGTTTTTTATCTTCATAATATACCACAATTTAGAATTTCTAAATGCAGAACTGAATTTCCCATACTCAAAAACCTATTTTTAGACACCAAGATCATTAAAAATGGGTTATCCAATCATAATAGAGACAAATCTTGGAAAATGGCGGCCATATTGTTTTTTTTTTTTGCGTGGCTAACAGGCTTTTTGGGTAAAGTAGGTCTAGAAGAAGATTTGTGCCAAATTTCATGCTTGTATCACAAAGTGAACGATTCTTACACTAATCTGCTGCACTGCTTATCTGGGATTATAATATCCTTGACTTGCAAGTGACGTCAAAGCAAAATAGAAACCTGGATGTTGGCCATGTTGGTGGATATACAAATGCAGGGTCAAGCAACATTCCATACAAAACATCATGCGTGCACAAAACTCTTTGTTTTTCCACTGCTTTAAGCATTCTTTTAGCTATGCCATATCTTTGTGCTGTATATGGTTGTGGTCACAACACTACTCGTGACTGTGGCACGTTCCAATTTTTTAGAATTCCGTCTGTGATTCGGAAAAAGGGCGAGGAAACTCTGAGGCTTAGTATGGAGAAGAGATGAGTACGGCTAAACAACATCAGCAGGGCTGATCTAACAGAGGCTAAAACCAAAACAGTTCATGTTTGCAGTAATCATTTTATCTCAGGTGAGATTCAAAAGCTTTCTTGATAATATCATGGAAGAATTTTATTTCGTGTTGCTAGAATTTTGTTATGAGTGTGCTCTTGTCGTGGTTCACTCGATCGTTGTTATAATTTTAACACGTGTAATACACAGGCGATTGCTCTAAGACAACGAGGGAGGCTCAGCCTCCTCTAAAAATTACAAACATCGTATAGGATGAATTGCGCTAGGCTTATGTTATAGCCGACCTTATAACATTGCTATTTCAGATCCAGAATCATAGAAATATGTGCTCAACCCAACTACAGTGCAAAATCATTTCGTTATAACTTTCCCTAGTTCGCCTAACGTGTGCGTGAGTTTTTCCCCCTCGTGACAGCGCGATGCAGCCCAGCCTCAGTGGATTGGGAGCTATGTGCTTGTCAATCTCAAAATGCAAGACGATTATTGGACAAATACTGGGAAAATGCCCGCCCACGGAGTCTCATGGACTCCCAGCCTCAGTGGACTTCAATGGCATTTGGGAGCTATGCGCTTTTCAATCTCAAAATGCAAGACGGTTATTGGACAAATACTGCGAAAATGCCCGCCCACGGACTCCGAGCCTCACATGGGAGGGACATGGCAGTTTCCGCGAGGAGACTGGTGATTGGTGAAAGCGGCCGGATATTTTCTTTGATTGACAGCTCGTTTCAACTATAGACAGGCAGCGGTACAGTGTTGCCAGACTGGGCAGTTTTAAGTGCATTTTGGCGGGTTTTGGACATATTTTGGGCTGGATAACATCAGCAGTATCTGGCAACATCAGTTCAGTCCCATGCGGATTCGCAAGTGCTGTGGTGTATTGTAAGAGATCGGCTTACATTTCGATTTAATTCATTACATACGGTTTCTACCAGCTTTTTTAGTTTGTATATATTTTCATTGTAAATAAAGTGTAAATATAGTGTTGTCAAGTTTGCTATCTTAGTTCCAGAAATTTCATTTATTTGAGTGACTGAACTTGAACTTGAGGGAGCTAGTCAGCTAGCAAGAAAGCTGCGCACGGATGCCAAGCATTGCTGATTTAATTTTGGCGAAGCCATTTGCCAGTCTTCCTTTCGAGGAAAAAATTTAAATTAAAGAACAGGGCAGACCAACGCTTCAAATTGACTTGGTGAAAAGGTAGGGAATAATACTCGTTCCTTTCAGCTCTCCTGGTACGAGAAAGTGAATTGGCTAACAGCAAGTGACCCACATCAACAACAGTAAATAGGCTACTTTAGTAATATGTCATGGATGGACCAAAAATATAGAATCTATTTAAAATGTTTATGCTGAGTATATTATATTGGAATATATATTTTTCTGGATATGAATTAAACACAGCTACAATTTGGAAAAGATTTTTAAACAAAGACACAGCCGAGGTCAATTTTTAAACAACATGCCACAATTTTAAAATATAAAATGTTAAAATTTCCCCCCCACACACAACACCACCATCATGTATATTGGACAGTAGGCTAATGGGCCAAAAGAACCTGTTATTTCACAGTTTGTGACCCTGCCAACAATCAGCCAGATCAGAGGCAAGAGTATGGGCAAAACTGATGTGTTTTTTCTTTTAAAATCTGGAAATATCGTAACCGACCAGCCTCCCCTGTTTGAAAGACTACCAGCCGCCACTGGTGTAATACTATTTCACTTCCAGGAGCGCCAGCAAAATTATACGATAGAAACGATCCAGACTGGGCACCCACTCAGAAAATGGGCTATGTTTTGTCCAAGGTTGGACTTCATTCTTCAGCAGCCAAACCAGATAGAATGCAATATCTGGGTACTCGATGGTCAGTAGAAGCGTCTTATCTTCAGAAAAGTCTCATTCTCATCTCATTATCTCTAGCCGCTTTATCCTGTTCGACAGGGTTGCAGGCAAGCTGGAGCCTATCCCAGCTGACTACGGGCGAAAGGCGGGGTACACCCTGGACAAGTCGCCAGGTCATCACAGGGCCGACACATAGACACAGACAACCATTCACACTCTCATTCACACCTACGGTCAATTTAGAGTCACCAGTTAACCTAACCTGCATGTCTTTGGACTGTGGGGGAAACCGGAGCACCCGGAGGAAACCCACGCAGACACAGGGAGAACATGCAAACTCCGCACAGAAAGGCCCTCGCCGGCCATGGGGCTCGAACCCGGACCTTCTTGCTGTGAGGCGACAGCACTAACCACTCAGAAAAGTCTGACTTTTTTAAATAATATGGGTCAAAACCACACATAATCTATCTTCTCTTTGTATCGAATCTTCGCTCAACTGTTCAAATCGTAGTAATACTGAGAAAATTCAGCATTGTTTACAGACACGCTTTCAGTGGCTGCCATCCTAGTTGCTTGCATGGTGGATGCTCATGACGTAGCACATTTTGATCACGTGGTTGCAAGTCATCTACAGGTCATGAATTGACACATTTACACATTATTTCCATTTATAATAATTGATTTAATGATCATCAAAGTGCTCAAGCGTTTGGGATTTTTTAAATAACCAAACTTTCTTTTCCAGAACTTTGTCAAAGACTTCTTTTGATAGCTTAGTCTTTATAAAGCTGTCCATTTGTTTAGGTACATTGTAACACTACAAAATTCATTTGGAATACATATTCAAGACAGAATAAAGTGCTCAACATCAGACACTCATTTGCTACTTAAAATCGACTTGCAAATGAGGCAAACCAAAGTACAAAATAATTTCTCCTCCATTGGCATGGTACACACATCATCTCCTGACTCAAAGGGCAAAATGTCAACTGTTGAGAGAGATTAAGGCCATAAAGCAGCGGCCATGCAAACCTGTCCCGGCAGATATATTCAGACCCGTGTTCCTGCTGAGCGTTCAGGAACTGGGCCAAATCACAGTATGGAGCAGTGAATTACATCTCTAGCTACCAGACCAACCTCAGACTGGAGATGAGAAATAACACGGACTCCGCTGTGTTCATGGTGAAAGCAAACAGCTACATATTAACATTCAAAGATCCAGTAAACAGGTCAAGGTGCTTCATGCTTTGGTACTGTTTTGGTTTGACATCCGAGATGTGCATTATGTCAAACTCCCATATCCTGTAAATAAATATTTACACAGTAACCGATCCTGGGTCAAAACCAATAAATATACATGTACTAGTGTATATATATATATATATATATATATATATATATATATATATATATATATATATTTTTTTTTTTTTCCATATTCACCAGCCACTAATAGGAACTTGTTCTTGAGTCTAAGATTCCTCTTCTTGGCTGCAGGAGTGGAACCCAATGTGGTCTTCTGCTGTTGCATGCTGAGATGCTTTTCTGCTCACCACAGTTGTAAAGAGTGATTATACGAGTTGCTATATCCTTCCTAGCAGCACAAACCAATCTGGTCGTTTTCCTCCGACCTCTCATCAAGACATTTGTTTCCACCAACAGAACTGTCGCTCACTCAATGTTTTTTTTTTTTTTCGCACCATTCTGTGTAAACTCTAGACACTGTCATGTGTGAAAACTCCAAGAGAGCAGCACTTTCTGAAATACTCAAACCAGTCCACCTGGCTCAAACCAACACCCATGCCACAGTGAAAGAAAGTCACACTTTGAGATCACAAATTTTCCCTTTCTGATGCTTGAAGTGAACATTAACTGAAGCTCTTGATTTGTATCTGCAGGATTTTATGCATTGTGCTTCTGTCATAGGATTGGCTGATGAGAGAACTGCATAAAACAGCAGGAGTAGGATTGTTCCTAATCAAGTGGCCAGTGAGTGCATGTTTGTAATAAGAGTCCGAATGTCTTTAACCATGAAGGTTACTTTGAAAACTTTGGTACTAATCAATTTCCCAGCAGGTTTATGCAAAACATTCTACTGTATCTTTAATCTGGTCTTATAGGGTGAATGGTGGGACCACGTCATCTTTCCTTATCTCGGCTACAGAACTAAGGTGAAGTAATTAATCATAAATATAAGAATAACGCTTGTGGCATGCTGTTGTAGGAAAACGATGAATGGCGGTGTGATTAAGAGCAGATCAGAGTTTGGTTTCTGAGCTGGAGTTACTGTTATCACCCTGAAGTGGATCAACTTTTTCCAGCCCTCTTAGTGGAACGTTCAAGTAAATTAAACAAACACAATGAATTGTAGATTTAAGAAGTACATTTAATATAAAAAAAAAATCAATAAAATAGAAACAGGAAAAAAAAATTCATATTTTGGAATATCTTCGCTTCACAGAATCTCTATAAAACTGGAAGATTCTCTCAGACGCCTTCTGGCTCACTGCTATACACTGCTGCATCTGTGTGGAAAAGACAGGATGGGGGGGATGGTGAGAACAGGAACTGCATACAATAGAGTTGCCATTTTATCAGATGTCTCGTCAACTCAAATTATTTGCACCATTTGTCAAAATGGGCTTTTAAAAAAAAAAAAAAAGGGGGGGGGGTCTGGTTAATTTGCTCATTTCCACACTGGAAATATGATTAAAGCTAGATGGCCTTTTGATTTCATAAAATCAGTGAAATTTAGTTCCCTCTGAAATTTGGTCATTGTGATGCATGTTTATTTCTGTAATAGCTCACAAAATATCAGGCCATTCTGTGGCTGGGAAGTTATTTAATTTGAGGGGATTCCCTAGCAAACAATATGCATGAAATTGCTCGCTTCGTGCAGTCAAGCAGACAGAGGAAGTCCGTGTGCGCATGCGCAGGTTTACCTTCTTTTTTTGGGTTTTACGGCAGCTGGCATCCACAGTGTTGCATTACTGCCATCGACAGGCTTACCTTGACCGTGCACTCACAGTTCCATCATTCTGTTGCTAAATAAACAGCTGATCACACCGAGGTGCTCACTAACCGACAATATTTATTAGTTTGGTCTTGCGTTTCCTTTCGCAACATAATGCAACATAACGTCTCACTTTCCGTTACTGTAGTCAGTCTTTCACGTTTCATTCGCACACTCACGTCCTCCATTTTTCCTCTCCTGTTTTAAATTTGTATCCCACAATGCCTTGCGTGAATGGGGAAAGCCCACCACGTGATGCAGTATCTTGAATTGGGTCATGGTGAAGCAGGAAAAAAAATAGAGAATTTAGGGCAACTAATAAAGTTGGAAGTCTGTGATTCGAATTCAGGAGTTTTCGGTCCACTAAACAAAAATAACTGGTGTCAGGGAAAATTCTTTTTATGACCTACACTTAAAATCTGAAAGGCAGTCTAGCTTTAAGTCTCACTTTTAACTGAAGTAAATTGATTCTGGAAAATAAACACATACATAAACTCATTAATTTTTTTTTTTTGATTAAACTATAAGTCACACTCACACTTGGTGGCACACCTACATTTAGCAATTTGAACAACCATCCTGAGCTCAACTGTCTGATCATCCAATTAAACGCTCTCTAGAACTACATGTCCCACCCCCAGAGGTGGGTCTTGCTCTACAGCAGCAGCAAGTTAACTCATTAGCAGTGAACATGGCTTGTTGGTGTGTTTTTGGCTGTGCTTCTTCCAGCACACTGTTCCCTTTTCTAACCATCACTTGGTTGGGGGGGGGTAATCATTTTAAAGACGGAACAATTCATACAAGATCATAGTTACGCAACCACAACCTCTTAGAGACGTGCGTTTTACCAACTTGGGGCTCTTCAATGCTGGAATATGTCATTTCCTCAGACAGATGGAATCACGTTCTTGCTCCAACACTGGTTTGTTTAATTTCAGAAAGGGATGAATGCTTTTGGCTGTGGTCAATCAAGCCAGTGGAACAGTTCAACATATCACTCACTTCCTGTTTCAGAAGGACAATCAAATCCTAGCTAAGAAGCTAATTGATGGGAGTTTAAAAAGGCGTCGTTTGTAATTAAATTGGTTTAAAAAAAAAAAAAAAAACACTCATCATTAAACTTTACAATAAAGTGTTAAATCTTATTTCGATAGAGCCCCAGAAGGGAAGAAAAGGATTTTTATCATCCTTTTTCATCTAGATGAACGTACTTCTGGGCCAGCTTGGCAAACTTGAGATAAGCGTGTCCCCTTGCGCCAAGTATTCTCTTCGGATTTCTTGCACTAGTGTGAAAAGCGTGCCACTGCCAAGCACTGATTTAAATGTATTAAATTTGATGCCAATCTCAATAAAATTCTATTAAAGTTATGAAAGAGCTCACACAGTTTAAATTTAGGGCCATGTACTTCCAGGTCACTTTGACAATGTGAAAAGGGCTCTAGTGCATGCCAAACACACGTAAACAGCATTTACGCATCTTCTACATTTCTAAAATGGCATGTGCACGCCTCTAGAGAGAGTTCACGCAACTTTAAATTTTGCTAGCGTTAGTATTTCCTATTGTTTTACCAGCACAAGCCAGTATATTCAAAATTCTGCTACATTATCAGCATTTATGGTGTCAAGACTATGACACACACACACACTGAATCTTGTTTGAGAGTATGCATGTGATGTCACTGAGTGGCAATGTTAGCACTCAGCTGAAATGCTGCCAAAACATTTATTTAAATAAATAAACCTTTCAGGATTGTGCAGGTTTTTAAAAAACAAAAACCAAACAACAACAAAAACACCCCCCCCACATTTCTTTTTTTTGGTCAAAGTTTTTGTATTTTCTCTCATTAACAAAAAAAAAAAAAAATAATGCATTCCTAATAAATACATAACATTTTAACTGAACATTTTATTTCACATGAATGAACTCAAAACAAAAAGGTGCTGCCTCAGCACATCCTTCAAGCAGGAAGATCACGTCAAGACAAGAGCACCAACGGAAACATTACTAACATGAGACAGGAAAGTGGGTGGGACTTCCACGGTGTCTGTTAATATGGGAAAGCAAAAGCACAAAACGCTGATCCAACGGTCAATCATTCCACATTCATATGTAAAGTGGCTCATCTGTTTTCTTGATATGGGGGGGGTGCTAATTTGGAATACTGTTTATGATAACTGGTACCAGCATACTCCAATATTAAAATGTCGAGCTTTGCAAAATGTGAAGGTTGTCAGTGTTGTTCTACATAAGACCAGCACAGAAGGACATTCACCAAACTTCATACTCACCTCTTTCACTGAGAAAGAACCTTTTGTTGATGACATCATGACATTGTGCTCTTTACTATCGATTGCGAAAGTCAGTAGTGCTCGACTTTCCTAAAATTAAGGAAAAATAAATGGGAAAATTTCTCATTCAGCAAGTGAGATAATATGTAACTGGTGCATTTTGGGACCCGAAATGAGAGCACAGGATGTGAGGGGACAGAAAGTGTCTCGCACCTTTTCCTGTTGAGCTGTAGGGTCTGTGATGATTCGGTTCTCGGCGTCGATGGCACATGTGACTCCACAGAACAGGCAGCTCATGGGCAGCCCAGCGTCCATCAGCGCCATGCAGGCAGCATTCAGACAGCACGCTAACAACTGAGCACCAGATAAGGACTGACACACTCACACAAACACAGTCTAGCTCAGGAGTGTCAAACATGGAGCCCACTAAATCTAAATTAAAATCATCTTGTGGACTGTAATTGAAATGAAAGATTTGAGAGCCAAAACAGAGCAATAATCTCAGAGCCACACAATCTTAAAAAAACCCAAAAAACCTCTTAATGTAATTCCTCATTAACAAGCTGAAAAATCTGATACTACAGAGGATTTTCACATGACATCATTGCAACTGTGGACTTCTTTACACGGTGATGTTGTCTGGTGAGCTTTGTGTTTGCCAGGAACCAGCACAAGTGTACATGAGGGACTGTAAGCCCAATTCAGTAAACAGCTACAGATAAACTTTAAGGTGCCGTTTACACATACCCGGGTATTTTTAAAAACGCAGACCTTTGCCTTCGTTTGTGCCTTTCGTTTATACACAAACGGAGTTTTTTCCTCTGAAAACGATTCTTTCTAAAAACCCCGGCAAAAGTGGAGATTTTTTGAAAACTCCGTTTTGCGTTTGTGTGTAAATAGACCAAAACGGAGTTTTAGGCAATCTTCGCGCCACAAAAGAGCGACCATTGTACATATGACAAGCATGGAAACACTCAGAGTAGCAGCATTTCTGTTATTAAGAGCTATATTCGCCTGTTTGCTTTTCAGAATAAAGCTCATAAGGCTCATTGACCAGCAGAGACGCATTAGGGCTCGGACGGCAGCAATTGCAGAGCTTCTGGTGACCAAAAGAGCCCAACCGTACCACCGCCAGTGTCGGCGATTTTGGGTTCGACCTGGACGGACTGCTATCTGGTGGGAGAATTTCGAGAATGGCGTTGTCGTCTCGGAGGAATGGCAGGAAAATTTCAGAATGTCGCGATCCTCACTCCTGTCACTCGCAGAGTTGGTACGTCCGTACATACAGGGTGAGTGTACTCACATGCGCGCTTCTGTCGATGTCATCAAAAAAGTTGCCTGCACACTCTGGCGTAGTTTAACAGCTCTTGACAGCGCATTTATGCAGATCAATATAAACGTAATTAAAAAAAAAAAAAAAAAACAGCTGTGTGCACAAAGTTATTTTGGAAAACGGAGTTTAGAAAATATGCGTTTTTAAAAATACCCGGGTATGTGTAAACAGCGCCTAAGTTACCTCTAAAAGAACAGAGACCTGTAGTGCTTTGGGATGTAATAACAGACATGGAGATAAGCCTGATTTAAATTTTCACCACTTCCCAGCGAACCCAGAAAGATGAGAAAAATGGCGAGCTGCAGTTAAACAGGAAGACTGGATGATAAAACATTCCCCTGCGTGTGGAGAACATTTTATAATCAGCCTAGTGTGAAAGCTCTGTGCAACATTAAAATGTAGATCTGGATGTGGGCTTTGGACGTGGTATATTTTATTAAACCTGATGCTTGGCTCGACTAGCAGCATGTTTCTTATGTACTGATAATGTAGACTCGGCTAAACACCATAAAATATGCTAGCTCTAGGCCCTGGCTTATTTATTATTATTATTATTAGAGGTCCATGTTTGAGCTTACCTTTGTCATAAGGTATTTTTCTTTTTTGGGACTTTCCCATAACATTCTAGCACGAAACCTGCCTCAAAATATTGGTAGGCATCCGTACTTCTGTTTGCCTTTAGCATCTCTGGTGTATTTAGAAATCCCAACTACTAAATAGTTCAGGATGTCGTAGTGTCCCAAATCCAGTAGCTGGTTTGCCGAACACTTTTCAAGTGGAATAAATACATTTGTGGGTAAATGATATGGATCTGTGATGCCTGCGTGTTTCAGCTTTTGGATGTAATGTGATCTGCTGGTATAATTTAAACTTTTAATCATTTCAGAGATTGTACTGACTGCACTCATTTCAATTCATTATTAACTGTTGTGGCTGTTGCTTTGCTTGCCCGGCAATATGGCGGACGCTGTGTGAAAAACAAATCTATGATGTCAGTGAAAGTCCTCTATAACAAATGTCTCTAAAGTAAAGGGGCAAATACTTATGCACTCACACCTTTTACAGGTACATTTGCAAATAACATTAGAACACTATTGCTGGTCTTTTTTCAATCCTCAGTGATCCTGTGCACGCTGTAGTCTCCGATTTCTGTTCTTTGGTGACAGGAGTGGAACACACACAATGTGGTCTTCTGCTGTTGGAGCTCATCTACCTCAAGGTTTGAGGTGTTGTGCATTCTGAGATGCTTTTCTGCTCACCGTGATTGTAGAAAGTAATTATTTGAGTTACTGGAGGTTTTTGTTTTTTGATCATTCTGTCATACATGAAAATTCCCGGAGATTAGCAGTTTCTGAAATACTCAAACTAGCCATGATCAAAGTCGCCGAAATGACGTTCTTCCCCATTTTGACGTTCGATATAAATATTAACTGAAACCCAATCTGTATCTGCATGAATTTTCGCATTACGATGCTGCCACATGATTGGCTGACTGGATATTTGCATGAAAGTGCAGGCGTTCCTAATAAAGCAAGCGGTGAGTGTGTATACAGCAGCTTCCCACCCCCATGATGATTCTAAACAACACCGAGTGCTACTCCATGTACTTCGTCTTAAATTTCACTGCATCAGTTCAACCACATCAACCTGACAGGTTAAAAAGCTCCAAAGGATACCGATCCGTCATCGTGCACCACCTGCAGGACGAGTGTGAGCGAAGAGCGAGGATGGAGAGTGGACAGCAGAGCGGCTTCACACGTCTCCCGCACACACTGCTCTCTTGTACGCTCCCGGACACCTGAGGACACAGGTATGGTAGACATTTATTGAAGTGATGGTCACACTGTAGCCTTTATGTGACTGCCACCATGCGGTGAAATGATTGAATCACAGTCACTACACATGGAGTCTCAGAAGAAAAGAAAAGAAAAAAAAATTAATTCCTCCAAATATACAAGTCCACTCAAACTTCATGAGGTTATGATTCTCATTTGTCTGATGTGTGACGTGACACCAAATTATGACATGCTAGGGAAGAAGCAGACCTTTAATATGGATGCTCAAAATACTTGCCGTTAGCGCAACTACGATTACTATTACTAATAATATCTTGATTATAAAACAGTTTATAATCCTTACACATTATTTTACATCATAATTTATAGTATTATTATAATTACTTTTATTCTATTTCACACTGACTGGATATGAGCAATCGTGCGCTCTGAGTGGCTACTCTATGACTAGACCATCAGCTCATTACACTGGTGCTTGAAAGTTTGTGATCCCTTTAGAATTTTCTATATTTCTGCATAAATATGACCAAAAACATCATCAGATTTTCACACAAGTCCTAAAAGTAGATAAAGAGAACTCAGTTAAACAAATGAGACAAAAATATTATACTTAGTCATTTATTTATTGAGGAAAATGATCCAATATTACATATCTGTGAGTGGCAAAAGTATGTGAACCTCGAGGATTAGCAGTTAATTTGAAGGTGAAATTCGAGTCAGGTGTTTTCAAATCAATGGGATGACAATCAGGTGTGAGTGGGCACCCTGTTTTATTTAAAGAACAGGGATCTATCAAAGTCTGATCTTCACAACACGTTTGTGGAAGTGTATCATGGCACGAACAAAGGAGATTTCTGAGGACCTCAGAAAAAGCGTTGTTGATGCTCATCAGGCTGGAAAAGGTTACAAAACCATCTCTAAAGAGTTTGGACTCCACCAATCCAGTCAGACAGATTGTGTACAAATGGAGGAAATTCAAGACCACTGTTACCCTCCCCAGGTGTGGTCGACCAACAAAAGATCACTCCAAGAGCAAGGCGTGTAATAGTCGGCGAGGTCACAAAGGACCCCAGGGTAACTTCTAAGCAACTGAAGGCCACTCTCACATTGGCTAATGTTAATGTTCATGAGTCCACCATCAGGAGAACACTGAACAACAATGGTGTGCATGGCAGGCTTGCAAGGAGAAAGCCACTGCTCTCCAAAAAGAACATTGCTGCTCATCTGCAGTTTGCTAAAGATCACATGGACAATTCATAAACTTTCAAGCACCACTGTAGCTCACCTCTTTGTCCTGCTGTAATTATGCTTGGTGACTAACATTCATGTTGACACCAAATGTTCTTACACCTAGTTCATTTCTGTTTTGGATTGTTTTAACCTGACGCAGCGTGTTGACTTCCCCACCCAAAATCAAGGTCACGGTCTTGACCTGCTTTGTTCAACTGGTCTAAATGAAAACTCTGTCTCTGTTATCTCGAATCATAAGCCCATTGTATGCAGCTTCCATACTACCATTCCTCCTCCTCATCTTCTCATCATCTCTAGCCGCTTTATCCTGTTCTACAGGGTCGCAGGCAAGCTGGAGCCTATCCCAGCTGACTACGGGCGAAAGGCGGGGTAGACCCTGGACAAGTCGCCAGGTCATCACAGGGCTGACACAGACAACCAGTCACACTCACATTCACACCTACGGTCAATTTAGAGTCACCAGTTAACCTAACCTAACCGGAGCACCCAGAGGAAACCCACACAGACATGGGGAGAACATGCAAACTCCACACAGAAAGGCCCTCGCTGGCCACGGGGCTCAAACCTGGACCTTCTTGTTGTGAGGCGACAGCGCTAACCACTACACCACCGTGCTGCCCATTCCTCCTCCTGCCTTTAAGAAAACATCTGTCACCTAACAGAACATTAGGTCTATTAACCACAACCTCTTTGCTGCTTCTATACAAGCATCATCCTTGTTTGATCTACATGATGAGCTCTCCTCCCCTGACAATCTGGTTGCCATTTATCATGACACTCTTTCTAGTTTGTTGAATGACTTAGCCCCCGTAAAAAATTGGCTTGTCCGTGACCCGCGCCTGTCCCCGGTTCACCTCTGAGCTCAGAGTAATGAAGGCCACTGGCCGACTGGTCATGAGTACTTGCGTCTTGAGTGCTTGCGTAAGAAAACCGGTCTTACTGTCCACTCGTTGCTCTACACTGAGCACATTCATAAGTACAGGGATGCCTTAAATGCTGCCCGTTCTAACTACTACTCATTAAATCACAAGTGGTTCCAAGTCTAAGCCGAAAACACTCTTTAGGACAGTTGATAAACTTCTCAAACCTTCTGTGGCAACTTGCCCCAAGACAGCTGAACAATGTCAGGCTTTCTTAAATTTCTTTGAAGACAAAATTAACCAAATTTACCAGTGCGTTCAACCTACTGCTCCATTTTTCTCGCCTTATTCTCCTCCTCTGGGCCCTAAACTCACCCACTTCACAACTGTTGACTCCCTTTCTGTCTCTAATATCATCGCCAAGTCTAAGGCCGAATCCCATTTCACCCCTTGGACCAACCCCTTAGCCCTTCCCCTCCATTTTGCGCGTTCACGTGAAGGGGTAGGGGTATCCCAATCCCAGTTAACGCGGAGGGGTAGGGGAAGGCGTAGGGCTTCTGTACCCCTCCAAACGGAGATTTTCCTGGAGCAGACTCCGAACGAAGGGGTTTGAGTGATTTCCCACAATGCCATGCGGATTTCAGCGAGATTTCATGCGGATTTCATAAAGATGGCGGCTCCCGCGGCGAAAGATTGTCATAAATGTATTTTCTCCATTATTTACGTGTTTTAAGTTGTTATCCAGAGGAAACACGCCGCTTGATTCGCTTTCGAGCTGAGAATGAGCAGCGATTTCTGAAATCCAAGCTGCTGCTAAAAAGCTTTGGGAGTGAGTATTGTTTTCGGTTGCTTTACTGCGTACGTTTTGTTCTGTTATTCTCGCTTTTATTGTTTACATGAGTGTTCTGACACCTCATTCTGTCGGATGTGGTGCACGAAGCGCCAAAGATATCCCATTCAGTGGTGTTAGTTAACAAATCACACCCTGCCAGCAGAGATTTCTGCCTCTGACTGTAGCGGCTGGTCGCAGCCAATGACGCGTCGCGTTTTGCTAACGTAAACGCTGACGGAGGTACGCGATGACGTATGCGATCGTTGAAGGGCTATCCCAATACGTAAGGGTTGAATTTCAAGTCCTATCCCTTGTAGCTCAGTTTCAAGGGGAAGGGCCAAGGGGAAGGCGGAGGGGAAGGCGGAGGGGTAGGGGTAGAAATTAGAATTGGGATTGGGCCTAACTCCTCCTCAGGTCAGCTTGACCCTGCGCCAACTCTTGTACTCAAGGCATGCTCCACAATCATCTGTGAACCAATGGCATTGTTGGTTAATTCATGCTTCAACTCTGGTATTGTTCCCACTGCCCTCAAAACGGCTGCACTTACTCCCATTTTAAAGAAGCCTGATTTAGATCCAATCTCTCGGTCTAATTACTGACCGATCTCCAACCTCCCCTTTTTAGCAAAAGTACTGGAAAGAGTGGTTGCTTCACAACTTCATTCCTTTCTCATTGAAAACTCTGTATGAGCCCTTTCAATCTGGTTTCTGCATACATCACAGTACAGAGACTGTACAGAGACTGTCTGCTGATAGTGGTTCACTTAACATTCTCATTGTCCTTGACTTATCTGCTGCATTTGACACCGTCAATCATGACACACTCATCTCCCGTCTGTCAGATACTGGTATCACAGACATAGCCCTCCAATGGTTTGGGTCCAACCTCACCAACAGATGACAGTTTGTCACACTGGATTTACACAAGTCTTCCATGTCCCCTATTACTCATGGTGTCCCCCAGGGGACTGTTCTTAGGCCCCTCCTTTTACTTATATACATCCTGCCCCTTGGCCAAATTATTCATAACCATGGTCTTAACTTACATTGCTACGCTGATGACATACAATTATATCTGACTACATGCTCCCCCACTGACCCACCCCCCCCCCCCCCCTCCCAGTTCCCTCAATGACTGTCTATCAGACCTAAAGTTGTGGATGCAGAATAATTTTCTCAAACTTGACACAGATAAAACAGAAAATCATGCTTATCGGCTCCAAATCCTCCAGTTTCAGTCTTAACGTCGACATGCACTTGTTAAATCTTCACCTGTTAGAAACCTTGGAATATTGCTTGACCCCTCACTCAACTTTGATCCCCACATTAAATCCCTCACCAAGACTGCTTTCTTCCACCTCCGGAACACTGCCCACTTTCGCCCCTTTCTTTCCACTAGTGATGTTCAAACGTTGGTCCACTCCTTCATTATGTCCCACCTAGATTACTGTAACTCCCTTCTCATTGGCCTCCCTATTAAATCCCTTCAAAAATTACAATACATTCAGAACTCTGCAGCGAGACTCCTCACCCCTACCAAACCATCTGCTCACATCACTCCCATTCTTTCTCAGCTTCACTAGCTACCTGTTCTGTCCAGAATTAAATATAAAATCACCTTCAAAGCTCTCCATAACCTTGCTCCTTCTTACATCTGTGATCTCCTGACCCCTTATACTCCATCCCGCTCTCTCAGATCCTCTAGCTATAATCTCCTTGCTGTTCCTCGCACTAGACTCTCTACCCTGGGTGGCAGGTCCTTCAGTGCCATGGCCCCCAAGCTCTGGAACTCCCTTCCTCAACCCCTCCATGACTGCTCTTCTCTTCCTTTCTTCCAATATCATCTCAAAACCTTTCTATTTCATGAGCACTTCTAAACCAGTGCAAACTCACCACTCTGTAGCAACTTTTTTTTTTTTTTTGGGGGGGGGGGGGGGGGGGGGGGGGTCTCTGACCTATGTAAAGTGACCTTGAGTTTGAGAAAAGTGCTATATAAGTGTAACTTATTATTTATGTCCATCACTATATGCCCACCAATTTCGACCTCTTTTGCCACTTGCATATCTGAGTAACCTTACGACAGAGTCTTGTTAAATACACTTTAAAGTATATACGCAGAACCATGGCCTCACTTTCATTTATAAATGTCTTGGGACCTCAAGAATGGCACAGGAATAGTTTTAAGCGTTAACAATAAATCTAATATAGTAATTTTTACGATTAAAGTGATTCATATAGGTAGCGGTCTGAATGAATGACCCTGACGTCCGTAATGTCACAGCAGGAAGTCTATCGGTCTCATCGCCATTTCCGTTATACTAAAACACAGAGCTGACTGCAACTCTGATCCTCCATTTTAAGCTAATTTATCGCCATGCCATGTAGATGTGTTGCTGGTGGGTGCAGCAACATGACAGAAGCTGGATTTACGTTGCATTCATGGCCCAGGAATGTTCAAACTGCAAAGATTTGGACGCGTTTTGCGAGAAGTTCACGGGCACATTGGGTGCCTACGAAGTGGTCTCTCCTCTGCTCATTTTACTGAAGACTCGTACGAAACCTCTGATCTGTTGAGGAGCGTTGGCTATAAGCCTGTATTGAAAGAGGGTGTGGTACCAACAATTAAAGAAAGAGAAAACAAGAAAAGGAAAAAGTATTTATTTTATTTTTTTAAAGGAAAGTGAGTTCAGTTACACCAGTTCTCTTGGAGTGAGCCAAGGGTTGTTGGCAAAACCCGGGACAGAACATATTGCTTGGGCAGTGACCTCCCCGTGGTTGTTGCTAAAACTGGTGACATCCCGTTCCGTCCCAGGTTTTAGTAACTGCCTGAGCCGAGCAGTAATGGCAGCATACTCAGTAACGGAGAAAATGGAGAATGAGTGGAGCAGCCGTCTTATTTCTCCGCTGGATATTGCTGCCATCTCGCCCTTACGTGGAAGAAGCGAATGAACAGAGAACTGAACAAACAACTGAAAGTCAGATTGTTTCAAAACAATCAGCCACAAAATCGGCCTTCAAGAAGCGAGAACACAGATGGGTAAGCTCTGACTCTCATTTGGATACAAAACGACAAAAACGACACTCGTTGTTTGCCTGCATTTAGATTAATACATGTAACTTGTATTGTGTGTTTAAGTTACCGGTATAAGATTATTTAATTTGCTTCAGAATTTGATTGTCTCAGTTCATTTGATTATTTAAATAGCCTTTTACATTTTATCAGTGAAAATGCATGCATGTACATGCAAGTTATAACACCTATCCTCTTTTAATGAGAGTCAACCCACAATCAATGAAGTCAAATCAGTTTTAGTTGAGCAAATCGGTAATGGTATTTTTTTTTACTTTCACCATAAGTTTTTATTTATCTGACTTTGGTCTATAGCTGTCAAAGGCCTCAGCCTTAAAACCAGTTCCTGCTGTGACGTCACACACTCAGGACTGGCTGGCTCAGCTCGAATGCCAACTTTGCGGTCGATTTTAATTCTCAAATATTATATAGCTCTTTTCCAAAACTAGTTCGTTGCGCTATTCTGCTGTGTACTGAGCCTATTCACTGCTCCATTAATGTTTCATGCCAAATCGCTATATTTCCTTGTTTATATGTGCTGCAAATTGTAGTTTCCAAAACGTGATAGGCACTACACCTGTTTTTTGGCTGAGTGCGACATTTCCTCTAGACCAGGGGTTCTCAACCTTTTTCAAGCTGGCCCCCCCCCCAAAGCTTGTTCATTGCAGTTGGGCCCCGCCCCTCCTCCCGGCGCCACCCCCCCTTACCAGCCCCACCCCTACTACACCACCTTGCATCGATAGATAGATAGGTAGATAGATAGATAAATAGATAGATAGATTTTTAGGCCCACACTATTATCATCATCATCATCATCATCATCATCATCAGTAGCAGTAGGTAGGCCTATCATCATTACTAGGCTATTGTTATAACTGGAAGTAACATCAGACTTCTAATATGAGCTTGCAGGCATTATTATTATTATTATTATTGAGTAATGGTAGGCCTATTATCATTACTAGGCTATAGCTATATAATTATGAGGTTACATGTTTTGCTGTTATTATCATCATCATCATCAGTAGGCCTATTATCATTACTAGGCTACTGCAATAACTGGGAATTGGCACTCGACCTCTGATATGAATTTATGCTTTATTATTGTTATTATTACTAGGCCTAATAATAGGCATATCATCTGCATGTTTTACAGAAGCTTGCAGGTAGGCGATGTTAATGTGAGACCTGAGCCTGCTTTGCCTTGCAAAGATCCTCAATTCTTGGTGCAATGTCTGATAAACATAGCCTCAAATCGTCCTCGATTTGTGCACGATTGCGGTATTTCGTTTTGAGTGCAGTCATTTTTGAGAATCCTGCCTCACACAAATATGTGGACGCGAAAGGGAGGAGAATCTTCAAGGCGACGTCACAGAGTTGAGGGTATTCCTGCATCAATGCTGCCCAGAATGACGAAAGAGGGCAGGAGGTAAAAAGTTCCTTCAGCCTATTGTCACTCTTCAGCTCAATAAGCTGTTCCTGCATATCAATTGACAGCTCATTTGCTGTGCACACAAATGGATCTCAAACCCACGCAAAAGAGCGATAATCCTCTTTAAAAGTACGTCGCAAATTCTTTTCTCATTGCAGACAGGTGCTCAGACGCTGAATGAAATAGAGAGGAGAAATCGTGTGACGTGCCTGCATCAGTGATAAAGTCTGCAAGGCTGGGGAACATGTCGCAGTTCCCTCGACTGATGCGGCCATGCCAGAGGTCAATTTTTTGTGTGAAGGCGTCCACTCTGTCTGCGAGGAGCAAAATATGAGTTTCACGGCCTTGGAGAGACAGGTTGAGGCCATTCAAATGGTCAAATATATCAACCAAATAGGACAGAGACGCAAGCCACATAGTGTCATCCAAATGCTTCGCCAGATCTGATTTGAGTTCTGTCAAAAAAACACTTCACCTCCTCTCGCAGCTCATACAACCACTGCAACACCCACCCCTTGGAGAGCCAGTGAACTTCAGTGTGCAGAAGCAGCTGTTCATGCCCTGACCCCATCTCCTGGCAGAGGACCCCAAACAAGCGAGAGTTTAGCGGCCGTGATTTGATTAGATTTGTTTTGTTATTTTTCACGGATTGGTTCAGCACGGAGTCAAAGAGAACCGGCATTTTTTTAGCAGCTAATGCTTCGCGATGGACCATACAATGTGTCCATTTCACAAGTGGAGCTACTTGCTGAAGACGAGCAACTAGGCCACGCTCGCGGCCCGTCATTGCCCGTGCACCATCCGTGCATTGGCCAACGCATCGGTCCCAAGCCAAACCATTTTCACGGATAAAAATATCAAGGACATTGAAGATGGCTTCTCCTGTAGTGTGCAACTGAAGAGGCCGGCAAAACAGGACATCCTCCTCAATCGCCTTGTCACGCAGATACCTGACATAAGCGAGGAGCTGTGCCTGCCCAGCAATATCAGTGGATTCATCCAGCTGCAGCGCGTAGTAAGGACTCTGTTTTATGAACTCTATGAGTCGCTCTCTGATGTCATTAGACATGTCTGAAATCCTCCTAGCGACTGTGTCACTGGACAGTGGTACCGCACCGAGTTCGGCTGCTGCACTATCTCCTATCATTATTCTGCATACGTCTTGTGCGGCTGGCAAAATGAGAGTCTCGGCAATTGTATGCGGTTTACCCAGTTTAGCTATTCTTTTGGCCACTGCATATGATGCCTCCAAACACTGTTTAGACACAGTGCTGTGCACTGAAATGGCTGCCTGTTCCTGATGGAGGCTAGAGCCCTGCACTCCCGCGGGAGTCCCGCGGGACCCACCGCAAAGCAGTGCGGCGTGGGACAAATTTTGAAAGCTCATTGCGGGTGCGGGTGGGAGGGGGAGTGCACAATGCGGGCGCGGGCAGGAGAGGTGATAAGCTGCAGTCCCACTAACTAAAAACGTGTTTAAAATAAAATTTATAAATTTATATCTATATATATAAAATTTGTGCTGGATATTTTATTTGGGGGGCGGCACGGTGGTGTAGTGGTTAGCGCTGTCACCTCACAGCAAGAAGGTCCGGGTTCGAGCCCCGTGGCCGGCGAGGGCCTTTCTGTGCAGAGTTTGCATGTTCTCCCTGTGTCCGTGTGGGTTTCCTCCGGGTGCTCCGGTTTCCCCCACAGTCCAAAGACATGCAGGTTAGGTTAACTGATGACTCTAAATTGACCGTAGGTGTGAATGTGAGTGTGAATGGTTGTCTGTGTCTATGTATCAGCCCTGTGATGACCTGGCGACTTGTCCAGGGTGTACCCCGCCTTTCGCCCGTAGTCAGCTGGGATAGGCTCCAGCTTGCCTGCGATCCTGTAGAACAGGATAAAGCGGCTAGAGATAATGAGATGAGATTACTACACATGGGTCATCCAAGTGTGATTTAAAATTAAATGTCTTAATACTATAATAATAATTTGTTTCAAGTAATTACTTTAGCAGTGAATGGGGCCAGTTATTTATTTATTAACTATGTAGTTAGCTAAGCCAACTACAATAAAATTAGCTAACTAAAGTAGAATATGTCAACAGCTAGGTAGCTAATAGTAATTACTTGTAACTTCCTGACAAGTAATCTACTCACTCTCAAGGTAACCTAAACATAACCAATTTTTTTCTAAGGTAAACGTTAGAACAATTGAAAAACATTACTTACATGTATTAGATGGGCAAAGGGCGCTGTGCTGAGCTGTGAAATGTCTGACACAAACAAAATTCACAGTTCCCACCAAACACTGTAGTAAATGCATTTGGGTCGTTTCTGACTCATGTGTGTAAACTTGATGTAGAATTACAAAAGCTGTGCTTGTTCATAACTTAAGAAAGGAAAAATAAAAATGATGATTTGTGCTAAATAAAAACAAGATATTTACTGCATATTTGGAAAAGTAAATGACAAAATGAATTTATTTCAAAAGTATATCATAGAAACACTCAGCCATACATGAAATAACCTGGAAAATGAATGCAGGTCGTTTTTGACCCATGTTGTGCATTAGAATGGTAGTGATACAAAAAGGGTTTTTATTCAAAAAGTAAGAAAGGAAAAAATAAAATAAGGATGTATGATGATCAAAAACAAGTTAATTGAGGAATACCTTGAATCCTGAATGATGGAATTAATTTATTGCAAAGATATAGAAGATAAAAACTCAGCCAGGTCACTTTTGACCCATGTTTTGCATCAAAGGGTTAAGCTACATTAATGATACTGGATGAAAGACTAAGATAGATCTGGCAAAGTGCACTATAACCTTCACCTTCTTATTTATCACTCATAGTTAGGTTAAATCACTCCAGTCTGAATGCAAAGGCACTGAACCGGATCTGTAATGAATGTAAACACAAACACATACTTGGCATGCCGGCTTTGGGCTGGATCAGAACCTCCAAAGTCGCTCGATCATAGATCTCCTTGTTCACTTTAACCTCAGCTGGTCCGTACACTCCGACCAACACACTGGTGTCTCCTGTCAACACATTTTCCAGAGGAAAGACAGTGGTAGTTATTTCAGCATGTCCATTTTATAACAGGTTTATAATCCTGTAGTAAAAACCTGAGCGCGCTGTGTTGTTATAAAGGGACTTGTTACTGACTCGGATTAAACAGTAGCTGTTATAAAACAAAACAAACCACCTTGCATAAACGTGGCTGAACCGTCAGGTTTGGATAATAAACTCTGCTCGCTACCAAATTCCCTCAAAACTGGATTACTGCTGTCCAGCTCCATCACAGCGTGCTTCATTACAGCAAGTGTTTGTCGCGCCTTTTAATCGTCTCGTTTGGGGCGCGCATTGATGACGTCAATGACGCGCAAGTTAGAATCTGCAGAAGCGAGGATCACAAAAAATAATGCACCTGTTGTGGCAATGTCCCTTTACCATCACATGCTGGACAGAAATAACTCGGTACACAGCAAAATCCCCAGTGTTGAATTAACACTCAGAGTGTTGATTTAACACCCTACTGTGTTTATATAGGTCCAATTGGACACAAATTAACTCTGAAAGTGTTAATTCAACACTGAGGAATTTGCTGTGTAGATTACAGCCAAGCCTGACTCTGATTTTTCTCTGTGTTGGAAATATGTACTGTTTGGTTTCCATAACAACAAAAGCAAACAAACAGAAAGAGTTATATATAATAAATTTGTTGATCATTTTAGGAAAATACCATATTCATAAAGCCAAGTTTAGTCCTTCAAAACCTTCCTTTATAGCCTTCGAAAAGGAAACTGAACAGTATATCAAAATCATCTCTGACTCTAAAAACAAAAAAGAAAGCTGCTAAAACTTTCTAAAACTCTTTTTTTTTATAATGAGCAGCATTTGTGCTCATTATTTTATGTCTTTATTTGAAAACTCCCCCTGGCTCTTGGTTTGTTGTTTGTGTGTATATTAATAACTGTATTTGCATTTTGTTGCTGTTATTTTCAATAAAGATAAAAGAAGTGAGGTTCACAACATTAATAACAGTGTACAAAATGGCACTGTTTACTTTTTTAAAGACACGTTATTGTGTAGATTAAAATATATATAAACAATTATTGTATAATGATATGAAATTATGATATAAAGTTATTTCGAATCATGTGTAGGCATTATAAACAATATTTTATTAAGATATTATTATTATTATTATTATTATTATTATTAATAGTAGTAGTAGTAGTAGTAGTAGTAGTAGTAGTAGTAGCAATTGATGTTGTTGTAATTTCATAAAAATAAATACACTATATACATTTTTGTTATACAATTTACATGAAATTGAAAACAACAAGTAATAATAATAATAATAATAATAATAATAATAATTTCATGTAACTTGTTTAACACAAACATATATTCAATCATTGACATGCCATTACATCCAGTGCTGAATTATCATCATCATCATCTTCGCCATCTTCATCATTGTTTGTAATTTCATGTAAATTGTATAACAAATATGTCTATAATTTATATGTATATAACAAGGCGGTGGTGTAGTGGTTAGCATTGTCGCCTCACAGCAAGAAGGTTCTGGGTTCGAGCCCAGCAGCTAACAGTAGGCTTTCTGTATGGAGTTTGCATGTTCTTCCTGTATCTGTGTGGGTTTCCTCTGGGTTTCCCCTCACAGTCCAAAGACATGCAAGTTAGACTAATTGGTGGCTCTAAATTGAGTGTGAATGGTGGTTTGTCTCTACCTGTCAGCCCTGCGATGATCTGGCAACTTGTCCAGGGTGTACCCCGCCTCTCGCCCATAGTCAGCTGGGATAGGCTCCTGTGACCCTGCACAGGATAAGCGGTTATGGATAATGGATGTTTAAGAGAAACATTTATATTCAATCACTGACATGCCAGACATACATTGTCACTGTTTGTACTTTCATGCAAATTTTATAACAGATATGTATATAATTTATATTTATATAATTACATCCGTTGTTGAATAAATAACAACAATAATAATAACTTATTATTATTATTATTATTATTATTATTATTAGCAGCAGCAGTAGTAGTAGTAGTAGTAGTTGTGTTGCTGCTGCTGTTGTAATTTCATATTAATAAATACACGATATGAATTTTTGCCATTTTTGTTTGTAATTTCATGCAAGTTGTATAATAAATAAGTATACAATTTATATTTATACAATTACACCCATGGCAGCACGGTGGTGTAGTGGTTAACGCTGTCACCTCACAGCAAGAAGGTTTGGATTCGAGCCCTGTGGCCGGCGAAGGCCTTTCTGTGTGGAGTTCACATGTTCTTCCCGTGTCCGCGTGGGTTTCCTCCGGGTGCTCCGGTTTCCCCCACAGTCCAAAGACATGCAGGTTAGGTTAACTGGTGACTCTAAATTGACCATAGGTGTGAATGTGAGTGTGAATGGTTGTCTGTGTCTATGTGTCAGCTCTGTGATGACCTGGCGACTTGTCCAGGGTGTACCCCGCCTTTCGCCCGTAGTCAGCTGGGATAGGCTCCAGCTTGCCTGCGACCCTGTAGAAGGATAAAGCAGCTAGAGATAATGAGATGTGATGAGATGAGATGAGATCATCACCAGAACAAGAATGAGAACAAGATCAAGAAGAAGAAGAGAGGCTCTCACTTCATCCTGTCCTATAGAGGGCGCACTTTGCGTCATTCTGACTTGACCAGTCAGGCGACACTGAAGACGTTCAGAGGGAAAGATGGCGGCTGTGAGAAATCTGCAGAGATTGTGGGGTCTCGGTGTGAGTCGTCAACTGAAAACATCCAGAGTTCTGCAGCAAAGAGCTTTCTGCCTCAATGTAAGCTTTATTTATCTCCATAAGCTTGAAGAGGTGGCGGGTTTGATTCGGGGTTGTGTTTTATTTACAGGATCTAATGCCCTGCTGGAGATCTGTGTCTGCATTGTGGAGGACTGGTGTTCAGGATATTTGTGAGAATGAAAGATGAGCATTATTGTATATACTTGACTCTCTTTATGATGAAATGGAGGTAAATGGACTGTGTAGTATTAATGTTTTGACTAAACAAATTTACTAACCAACGATGAAATCCAGCTGGAAAACAGCCGAAGTTGATTATAACATAAATATCACTGATATACTACATGACGGTTGTCGGTGGTCACTGCGCATGCGCGTTTCCCGCCAGTCACGGCGCTGATTGGTTGATTTTAGGGGGCGTGAACACGCAGGCTTATTCAGCCTCTCAGTGAACTTACTGTGGTGTTTTCAGTGCAAACAGGCTCAGTAACCTTACTCTGGTTTCCCAAAGTCACCGTGTGTGTGTATTGTTAAACCTTAAGACTGACTAATTTAGAAAAATTTACATCTAATTTAAGGTCAAAATGTTTTTTGGTCATGTTTGCAAGGTGTCTTTCATATACAGTGGTGCTTGAAAGTTTGTGAACCCTTTAGAATTTTCTATATTTCTGCATAAATATGACCTAAAACATCATCAGATTTTCACACAAGTCCTAAAGAGAACCCAGTTAAACAAATGAGACAAAAAAAATTATACTTGGTCATTTATTTATTGAGGAAAATGACCCAATATTACATGTCTGTGAGTGGCAAAAGTATGTGAACCTTTGCTTTCAGTATCTGGTGTGACCCCCTTGTGCAGCAATAACTGCAACTAAACATTTCCGGTAACTGTTGATCAGTCCCGCACACCGGCTTGGAGGAATTTTAGCCCATTCCTCCGGACAGAACAGCTTCAACTCTGGGATGTTGGTGGGTTTCCTCACATGAACTGCTCGCTTCAGGTCCTTCCACAACATTTCGACTGGATTAAGGTCAGGACTTTGACTTGGCCATTCCAAAATATTAACTTTATTCTTCTTTAACCATTCTTTGGTAGACCGACTTGTGCGCTTAGAGTCGTTGTCTTGCTGCATGACCCACCTGCTCTTGAGATATCCTGACATTTTCCTTTAGAATTCGCTGGTATAATTCAGAATTCATTATTCCATCAGTGATGGCAAGCCGTCCTGGCCCAGATGCAGCAAAACAGGCCCAAACCATGATACTACCACCACCATGTTTCACACATGGGATAAGGTTCTTATGCTGGAATGCAGTGTTTTCCTTTCTCCAAACATAATGCTTCAATAGCCTTCTGGCTTGTCCACGTGATCTTTAGCAAACTGCAGACAAGCAGCAGTGTTCTTTTTGGAGAGCAGTGGCTTTCTCCTTGCAACCCTGCCATGCACACCATTGTTGTTCAGTGTTCTCCTGATGGTGGACTCATGAACATTAACATTTGCCAATGTGAGAGAGGCCTTCAGTTGGGGTCCTTTGTGACCTCGCAGAATATTACACGCCTTGCTCTTGGAGTGATCTTTGTTGGTCGACCACTCCTGGAGAGGGTAACAATGGTCTTGAATTTCCTCCATTTGTACACAATCTGTCTGACTGTGGATTGGTGGAGTCCAAACTCTCTAGAGATGGTTTTGTAACCTTTTCCAGCCTGATGAGCATCAACGCTTTTTCTGAGGTCCTCAGAAATCTCCTTTACTCGTGCCATGATACACTTCCACAAACTTGTTGCGAAGATCAGACTTTGATAGATCCCTGTTCTTTAAATAAAACGGTGCCCACTCACACCTGATTGTCATCCCATTGATTGAAAACACCTGACTCTAATTTCATCTTCAAATTAACTGCTAATCCTAGAAGTTCACATACTTTTGCCACTCACAGACATGTAATATTGGATCATTTTCCTCAATGAATAAATAACCAAGTATAATATTTTTGTCTCATTTGTTTAACTGGGTTCTTTTTATCTACTTTTAGGACTTGTGTGAAAATCTGATGATGTTTTAGGTCATATTTATGCAGAAATACAGAAAATTCTAAAGGGTTCACAAACTTTCAAGAACCACTGTATATCAGTTGATTGTGTTTGGATTACAGTCCTGTTTAAAAGTCTTTGGCACATGTAAAGAAATGCTGTAGACCAAAAATGGCTTTAAAAATAATTGTTTCAACATTAAAAAAAATACTATAAACAGCCGTAAGCCATAATAAATGAAACAGTGTCAGTATTTGGTGTGAGACGACTGTTTGCTCTAAAAAAAAAAAATAGTAGTCTCAGGTACAATGAGTGTAGTTTTATAAGGAAATGATCTGTAGGTTTTACTGAGCATCTTGTAGAACCAGCCACAGTTCTTCTGGACACTTTGACTTTCACACTTGCTTCTTAATTTTGCACCAAAACCCAGTAGCCTTCATTATGTTTTCTTTTTTTAATCTGAAAGATGTTCTCAAACATATTACAAACTTTTTTTTTTTCCTTTTCAAGATATTTTGTTGATTTTTGTCTGCAGTTTTTTCTTTAACTCTTGTGAACTCTCGTATTTCTGATGGACACGACGTGCTGTTTTCATATAACAGGGCGCTCGGTGCCAGCAGAAATTTGATTCGTCCATGGAGAAGCCTCAGTTCCCCGGGGCCTCGGCAGACTTCATTGATCACCTGGAGTTCATCCAGCCCAATGTGATCTCAGGAATCCCTGTGTATCGAGTCATGGACAGACAGGGCCAGATCCTTAATCCATCCGAGGATCCACAGGTAGGAGACTAAAACTTTCTCCAGCATGCACACGTCACACACATTGTAGTGTAAATTAGTGTTTATAGAGGATTTTCACTGAAGTCACAGATGTTTATCACCCGACGTCCACCATATTGCCGAGCAAACAAAGAAATAGCCGTGACAGTTAATAATGAAAATCGAAACGACTACAGTCAGTTCAATCTCTCTGAAATTATTAAAAAATTATTTTATACCAGCAAATGTCCAGAAGCTGAAACATGCAGGCATTACAGATTTGTATCATTTACCCACAAATGTATTTATTTATTTATTATTTATTCTGCATACTGTGTGCACTCTCTGTGCGTGCGTGTGTGTGCACTTGTTCACCACTTCAGGTGGTTTAAATGCAGAGGAGGAATTTTGCTGTGCTTGAGTTTACATTAGACAAAAACAAAAAAATTAAGGCTTGTTGTTCTTAATTTACCCACAATTGTATTTATTCCACTTGAAAAGTGTTCAGCAAACCAGCTACCGGATTTGGGACACTATGACATCCTGAACTATTTAGTATTTGGGATTTCTAAATCCCCTGGAGATGCTAAAGGCATACAAAAAATACAGATGCTTACCGATATTTCGAGGCAGGTTTCGTGCCGGAATGTTCTGGGAACTTCCTGATAAAGAAAGATAGGCTCAAACGTGGACTTCTAATAATAATAATAATAATAATAATAATAAACAAGCCAGGGTTTAGAGTTAACATATTTTATGGTGTTTAGCCGAGTCTACATTATCAGTACATAACAAACATGCTGCTCGTCGAGCCAAGCATTAAGTCTAATAAAATATATCGCGTCCAAAGCTCATATCCAGATCTATGTTTTAACTTTGCACAGAACTTTCACACTAAGCTGATATAAAATGTTCTCCACACGCACTCAAATGTTTTATCATCCAGTCTTGATGTTTAACTGCAGCTTGCCATTTTTCTCATCTTTCTGGGTTCGCCGGGAAGTGGTAGTTTTTCCAAGCTGTAGTTATGTTTACACAGCAGAGGCTGTAAATTTAACATAATATAATGTAACTTCACCGTAGGCAGAAGTAACACAGCTCTAATGCCATGAAATCACAAAAAACAGAAATGGGAAAGAGCTATTGTGTGATTGACTATATGAATAGATTTAACAAGAAATCAGAGCTCTCTTTTTACAGAATACTGAAAAATAAAGAAAAGAGAAGAAAATGGAGGGAGGAGAAATGTTCATAAAAGTTTATTAAGAAGTGCTTTATTTGTTAACGTTTTCATTTTTAATGAAAGGAATATTTTAGTTAATAGATATTTTATTTTACTCCAACTTTTACAAATAATTATTGTTGGTTATTAAGACAATGAGTCAAGTTTTTTTTAATAAACAAAAAAAGGAATATTTAATTTGATGAAGAACAGGAAAATAAGTGTTGCGCATATATTATATTATATAATTTTTTGTAATAAAATTTTCTTCATTTCATATTTTTTCAAAAATATCCTGAATTGGGTACATCTTCTTCAGGGCCTCCTCTCGAGACCCACCCGAAAGTCTCTGCAGTGACACTAACCGGCCAGGTCGTGGAAAATGTGAGTCATTTTCCATTCCTGGGCAGCTATGTGTCATCAAGTGCCAACATCGATGACGAAATACAACATCGTCTCAAATGTGCAGGAACTGCCTTTGGCCGGTTTTGCTGTCCCATCTTTCAAAACGGAGACGTTCGCAGTGAGATGAAAATCCTTGTGTACAGGGATGCAGTTATTCCAACTCTCCTGTATGAATCTGAGAGTTGGACAACATACCGCTGCCACCCGAACTCCCTCGAACGATTCCATCAACGCTGCCTGAGGAACATCCTACATACCAGTTGGGAAGAATATCGCACCAACATCAGCATCCCGACCGAAACGAAACAACAGAGCATTGAACCCATCATCATCAAGAGCCAGCTGCAATGGGTGGGTCACGTCGTCAGGATGGATGACAATCAACTCCCCAAACAGGTTTTCTACTCGCAACTGAGCAAAGGAAAGCGGACCAGGGGAGGACAGAAATTGCGCTATAAAGATCTTCCAGGGTTTCCCATACATAGACCATTGTGTGGCGCAGCGCCACACAATGGATTCCTATCGCCACACAATCAGACTCGTGATTTTGAAGAAAAAAAAATTCTGTTGCGTATCGTTCCGTTCATTCATAGTGCTCTTTCTTCTTGTTCACACGTGCACATCCACACAGAGAGAGAGGCATGTCCACAGGCCTGCCAGTGCGCATATACCCGGACTGGAAGTAGGCCTGTTAGGCTAATTAAAAATAACGCAGCCTTCCCGATTCGCCTTCCGACCCCTTATTTTAAAAGGTAGCCTACGTCGTGCTCGTGATGAGCTTTATCATAGCCTTCTTGGCTTACAGGAAATGGACATCCCTGAGTCAGGCTATCAACCAATTTTGATGCATACAGTAGCAGCAGCTTGACGCGAGGAACCGGCCTTATTGCATTATCCCGTTTATCCCGCTTCAGCAATGACTTCCCTTATGATAGGGCACTTGAGGTTTTTTTCAGGAAGCCACGCAGAATTAAATGTTCTGATAGGGCATGCAGGCTTTGCACCAATTAGGGTAATGCTTTTTCATTATTGTTAGTTGCCTTGGTGTTACCTTAAGTGGTTTCTTACATCTAATTATGATATTTTATTATTATTTTGTTACATTATACTATTTATTTCATTTTAGTACTGGTTGAGGTAAGTGTTGAGTTCAATATTTAAAATAAAAACCTCCAGCTTGTTTTTTGCAATTTATTCCTTGAATGTCAACTAAAGAATGATTGAAAGATTGCCACCAAAAAGGCAAAAAACTAAGGTAAAAACCAGAGATGCACCGATTGACCGGCTGCCGATCAGAATCGGCTGATTTTCACGTGATCGGCCGCGACCGGCCGGTCAAAATTAAAATATGCCGATTTTCTGCCGATCAGAACTTGTGTATCACATAGAGATGAAAGTGGAAATACTCGTAATTCGCAACTAAAAAGACTGCAGCTACACTGGCAGCTTGAACATGCTTTCTAGTGCGATTGTGTTGCGCTTGCGCAGAACAGCGTCAGTCCTGTGCGCCTAACGAGCTCCGGCGCGCGCGCCGTTAACAAAAAAAAAAAATCACTACATTTGGATATCCAAATATAGTGAAATTTTTTTTTTTTTGTGTGCCAGATATTGGATGTGAAAAGAAGAAAACGTTTGTGGTTGTGTGAATTTCCCATTACAGGAATTAATACGTTAGCCTATTACCAAACATCTAGTTAGATTTGTACAAAGAGAGAAAGAAAAAAATGTCTTTTTGTTTGTTTTACAACCTTGGTTGCACTTGATTCCATTGGAAATTACTCTACAAATACACATTTGACAAAGATGATAGAATGGCAATGGTATAAGTATGACTGGAAATTATTTTTGTATTTTGATACTGAATGAAGAAATGGGTTGTTCTATAAGGCATAAGTTTTCAGATCTAAATAGGCTTATGAAAGTGTGTTCCATAGCAGTAGGCAAATAATATATGAGGGGGAAATTGTTTTTGTGCCAGATATTGGATGGGAAAAGAAAAAAAATGTTTGTGTGAATTTCCTATTTCAGGAATTAATATGTTAATACCAAACATGAAGAAAGATTTTACAAAGAACAATGTCTTTTTGTTTGTTTTCAACCTTTGAGGTGTTGAAAATTTATTACTGAAAATCTGGCAGAATGTTCTATTAAAGAAAAGATAAAAAGAAAATAGTCTTTGTGTGCTGTGAAGTGGTTTGAAAAAATGAAATCGGAATCGGCCAAAATCGGTATCGGCAGGTCACACTCCACGGGAAATCGGAATCGGCCCAAAAAATTGCAATCGGTGCATCTCTAGTAAAAACTAAACTTCGATTTTGGTGAGTAATTTTCATAAATTTAAAAGACAGGTTTTCCACCAACATCAAGCCCAGCAAACTAATGGCCTGCCCTGTAATGTAAAGTTGGGTTGAGGAATGAAACCAGGCAGAGTTCTGGTAAAAATTGTTTTAGCTGTCTTCTCTTAAAGAACTTAAAAGAATTTAGATTGAACTGAATAATCTCAAATGCTTCTTGTAGCTTTAAAATAGTCCCAGCAGGTGACTCTGAAGAAAAATACTGTATGTTTGAACACCACCCGCTGTAAACACTTTGCATACACCCCAATGACCGACTCCACCGACCGCCACGACACCACCACGCACGATTCCCTCATCGGCACAGTGGAGCACCACAAATTGCTACCTGGTCTGTGGGAAACACTGTCTTCTGAAGTCAGATCTGAAGAGCTGCAACATTAGCTGGGAGACCTGGGAAGAGCAAGCCAAAGCTCGTACCAACTGGAGAGTGATGATCTATGAAGGAATGGAAAGATTCGAGAAGACATGGATGAGCAACATTAAGGAGAAGAGAAAAAGTGGAAGGAGCAAGAAAGAGACCCCATTCGCCCAAAACTCCCCACCATGACCACTTTCAACGTCTGCCAGAAGCAGTGCACAACGAGACTGGGGTTCTTCAGCCACCTCAGAATCCATCAAGCCTTGACCGATTAGGAGACCATCATTCTCAAATCTTGAGGGATAGCCACTACTACTACACCTTCAGGGTTCCCCCTGGGTTCTGAAAAATATTCTCTACTTTTTTCCTTGAAAAATAAAGTCCAATAAGTATTCTTTACTTTTTCTTAGTCTGTATATTTTTCTTCGTTACCGACATATCAGAGTGGATTTAATACAGGTTTATACCAACCAAACTGGCACAATTCAAATATGTGTACAGATACAGCTAGGTCTCTCCATTACATATAAAACTTGGGCTCCATTCCAGTCTCTAATAAGAGACACTTGATTTTGAGTGCCCTGTGCACCATCACGTTAAAATAAACCTCTGTAGTTTGAGCTTACGGAAGGTTATTTTAGTAGGGAATTATTCGAAAGAGGTATTCGGACTCCCTTTAGCCTTTACTTCAACACACAACTGCATTTCCAATTGAACAGCGTCGAGCGGAATCTTGGAACAACTAACAGGGAAATTTGGATTCCTTCACTGTCGGTTTAGAAACCGAACACAGAATGACGCCACTTTTTTCATCGTACGTTCACCACGGGAACTCGACACGTCACACTGCCCGAAACCAAACTCCCTTCAGTCACTTGCCGGCTGACAGCACTTTCACCTTGGCTTTTTTATCTCCCGCTGGCCAAAAGGCCCGAAGGGGGATTGTGTCATGGCGATGTCTGTCCGTCCCGGGAAAGGTACTCACCTTCTGAAATCAACTCCTCTCACAATTTTTTGAGGAATTTCACAAAACGTGACTGGATTCTTTGTTATATGTCAGTAATGCGCATATTGCAATTTCGTTCACTTCAGTCGCATTTTACTAGAGTTGTGGGCCCTTGATTACCAAACTTGTACTTTGAGAATTTCATGAGGGTGTATTAAGTACTTATAGCTAGGCTTGTAGTACTCGGGTCCAGGAATTGGATTCAAGTCCAACTTGTGCCCTAATTTTAAGGACTCATGACTTGACTTGGACTCGGACACGCGCATTAACTGCATTAGGACCTGGAAAATGGAGACGAGGACTCAGATTTTTTTTTCTTTATTTTTTGTAACATGCCATAATTTGCTATAAAATATTTATATCTACATTAATTTTGTACTAATTTCGTGCAAGAGTGTCACACCTGTGCGCCTTGGCACGTGCATCAGATAGACTCTCGGGCGTGCACTGTAAACGCACCTGCACAGGATTAAGGCGGAATCAGCACACCTATATAAAAACTGTGAAAACGCGCTTACTTTGCGAAGCATTGAGTTGCGTTGCTGACACATTACCGAGCTTTATTTCCTTGTTTGGTTTCCTGAGTCGTGATTTCCTGTTTCTTGTCTTTGATTCTGCAGAATCTGCGATAGCCTGTTTGTGCCTCGCTCGACCTATTGCCTGTTTCACTGTCTTACGATTTTCCCTGCCGTTCTGGATTGTTTACCTGTCTTCACTTGTATTAAAAAACACACCTGCACTTACATCCGTCTCCCAACCATCTCTGACCGAATACTTCGCACTCCCTGATAAAGAGAATGCACATTCACCTGTTCATACGGCATGTTCCGGAACAAACTAATGTTAATGGTGCTGAAACAGCCACCGTCAAATGGTGCGGTTGGAGTTGACTCAAACTTTTATTTATTTTTAATTTTTTAATTTTTTTTAAACGACTTGGACGCTGAGGACTCGAGGCTGGACTTGGACTTGAGGTTTAGTGGCTCGATTACAACGCTGCTTATAGCATAGATATAGTTGCCAGCGGGGGATATTGTGCTGTCAGAGCACTTTAAAAAAAGATGTTTTTATTTTTTTATTTTTTAGCAGAGCTTCTGCATGGGCCAAAGGCCCGGGTGAGAGGAGCCCCATATGCATAGAGTGTGGATAACATAAAGAAACCCATCGAGTTGTTTTCTGATGGTTTCGGTCCTGTGCGTGCCTGCCACCATACGAGTGTTAATAATTACCAGTCACACACACCGACTAGTCGTCACTGTTAGTAATTACCAGTTACACACACCGACTAGTGGCCACTGTTGGTAATTACCAGTTACACACACCACTGTTAGTAATTACCAGTCACACACACCGACTAGTGGCCACTGTTAGTAATCACCAGTCACACACCCTGACTAGTGGCCACTGTTAGTAATTACCAGTCACACACACCGACTAGTGGCCACTGTTAGTAATCACCAGTCACACACACCGACTAGTGGCCACTGTTAGTAATTACCAGTCACACACACTGCCTAGTGGCCACTGTTAGTAATTACCAGTCACACACACCGACTAGTGGCCACTGTTAGTAATCACCAGTCACACACACCGACTAGTGGCCACTGTTAGTAATCACCAGTCACACACACCGACTAGTGGCCACTGTTAGTAATCACTAGTCACACACACCGACTAGTGGCCACTGTTAGTAATCACCAGTCACACACACCACCTAGTGGCCACTGTTAGTAATCACCAGTCACACACACACCGACTAGTGGCCACTGTTAGTAATCACCAGTCACACACACCGACTAGTGGCCACTGTTAGTAATCACCAGTCACACACACCGACTAGTGGCCACTGTTAGTAATCACCAGTCACACACACCGACTAGTGGCCACTGTTAGTAATCACCAGTCAAACACACTGACTAGTGGCCACTGTTAGTAATCACCAGTCACACACACCGACTAGTGGCCACTGTTAGTAATCACCAGTCACACACACCGACTAGTGGCCACTGTTAGTAATCACCAGTCACACACACACCGACTAGTGGCCACTGTTAGTAATTACCAGTCTCTCACACACACACACACACACACACACACACACACCAACTAGTGGCCACTGTTAGTAATTACCAGTCACACACACACACACACACACACACACACACACACACACCAACTAGTGGCCACTGTTAGTAATTACCAGTCACACACACACCGACTAGTGGCCACTGTTAGTAATCACCAGTCACACACACCGACTAGTGGCCACTGTTAGTAATCACCAGTCACACACACCGACTAGTGGCCACTGTTAGTAATCACCAGTCACACACACCGACTAGTGGCCACTGTTAGTAATCACCAGTCACACACACCGACTAGTGGCCACTGTTAGTAATCACCAGTCACACACACTGACTAGTGGCCACTGTTAGTAATCACCAGTCAAACACACTGACTAGTGGCCACTGTTAGTAATCACCAGTCACACACACCGACTAGTGGCCACTGTTAGTAATCACCAGTCACACACACACCGACTAGTGGCCACTGTTAGTAATTACCAGTCTCTCTCTCTCTCTCACACACACACACACACACACACCAACTAGTGGCCACTGTTAGTAATCACCAGTCACACACACCGACTAGTGGCCACTGTTAGTAATCACTAGTCACACACACCGACTAGTGGCCACTGTTAGTAATCACCAGTCACACACACCGACTAGTGGCCACTGTTAGTAATCACCAGTCACACACACCACCTAGTGGCCACTGTTAGTAATCACCAGTCACACACACCGACTAGTGGCCACTGTTAGTAATCACCAGTCACACACACCGACTAGTGGCCACTGTTAGTAATCACCAGTCACACACACCGACTAGTGGCCACTGTTAGTAATCACCAGTCACACACACACCAACTAGTGGCCACTGTTAGTAATTACCAGTCACACACGCACACACACACACACACACACACACACACACACACACACACACACACACACCAACTAGTGGCCACTGTTAGTAATTACCAGTCACACACACACACACACACACACACACCAACTAGTGGCCACTGTTAGTAATTACCAGTCACACACACACACACACACACACACACCGACTAGTGGCCACTGTTAGTAATTACCAGTCACACACACACACACACACACACACACACACACCGACTAGTGGCCACTGTTAGTAATTACCAGTCACACACACACACACACACACACACACACACACACCGACTAGTGGCCACTGTTAGTAATTACCAGTCACACACACACACACACACACACACACACACACACACCGACTAGTGGCCACTGTTAGTAATTACCAGTCACACACACACACACACACACACACACACACACACACACACACCGACTAGTGGCCACTGTTAGTAATTACCAGTCACACACACACACACACACACACACACACACACACACACACACACACACACCGACTAGTGGCCACTGTTAGTAATTACCAGTCACACACACACACACACCGACTAGTGGCCACTGTTAGTAATTACCAGTCACACACGCACACACCGACTAGTGGCCACTGTTAGTAATTACCAGTCACACATGCACACACCGACTAGTGGCCACTGTTAGTAATTACCAGTCACACACGCACACACCGACTAGTGGCCACTGTTAGTAATTACCAGTCACACACACCGACTAGTGGCCACTGTTAGTAATTACCAGTCACACACACTGCCTAGTGGCCACTGTTAGTAATTACCAGTCACACACACCGACTAGTGGCCACTGTTAGTAATCACCAGTCACACACACCGACTAGTGGCCACTGTTAGTAATTACCAGTCACACACACTGCCTAGTGGCCACTGTTAGTAATTACCAGTCACACACACCGACTAGTGGCCACTGTTAGTAATCACCAGTCACACACACCGACTAGTGGCCACTGTTAGTAATCACCAGTCACACACACCGACTAGTGGCCACTGTTAGTAATCACCAGTCACACACACCGACTAGTGGCCACTGTTAGTAATCACCAGTCAAACACACTGACTAGTGGCCACTGTTAGTAATCACCAGTCACACACACCGACTAGTGGCCACTGTTAGTAATCACCAGTCACACACACCGACTAGTGGCCACTGTTAGTAATCACCAGTCACACACACACCGACTAGTGGCCACTGTTAGTAATTACCAGTCTCTCACACACACACACACACACACACACACCAACTAGTGGCCACTGTTAGTAATTACCAGTCACACACACACACACACACACACACACACACACACACACACACACCAACTAGTGGCCACTGTTAGTAATTACCAGTCACACACACACCGACTAGTGGCCACTGTTAGTAATCACCAGTCACACACACCGACTAGTGGCCACTGTTAGTAATCACCAGTCACACACACCGACTAGTGGCCACTGTTAGTAATCACCAGTCACACACACCGACTAGTGGCCACTGTTAGTAATCACCAGTCACACACACCGACTAGTGGCCACTGTTAGTAATCACCAGTCACACACACTGACTAGTGGCCACTGTTAGTAATCACCAGTCAAACACACTGACTAGTGGCCACTGTTAGTAATCACCAGTCACACACACCGACTAGTGGCCACTGTTAGTAATCACCAGTCACACACACACCGACTAGTGGCCACTGTTAGTAATTACCAGTCTCTCTCTCTCTCACACACACACACACACACACACACACACACACACACACACACACACCAACTAGTGGCCACTGTTAGTAATCACCAGTCACACACACCGACTAGTGGCCACTGTTAGTAATCACTAGTCACACACACCGACTAGTGGCCACTGTTAGTAATCACCAGTCACACACACCACCTAGTGGCCACTGTTAGTAATCACCAGTCACACACACCGACTAGTGGCCACTGTTAGTAATCACCAGTCACACACACCGACTAGTGGCCACTGTTAGTAATCACCAGTCACACACACCGACTAGTGGCCACTGTTAGTAATCACCAGTCACACACACACCAACTAGTGGCCACTGTTAGTAATTACCAGTCACACACGCACACACACACACACACACACACCAACTAGTGGCCACTGTTAGTAATTACCAGTCACACACACACACACACACACACACACCAACTAGTGGCCACTGTTAGTAATTACCAGTCACACACACACACACACACACACACCGACTAGTGGCCACTGTTAGTAATTACCAGTCACACACACACACACACACACACACACACACACACCGACTAGTGGCCACTGTTAGTAATTACCAGTCACACACACACACACACACACACACACACACCGACTAGTGGCCACTGTTAGTAATTACCAGTCACACACACACACACACACACACACACACACACACACACACACACACACCGACTAGTGGCCACTGTTAGTAATTACCAGTCACACACACACACACACACACACACACACACACCGACTAGTGGCCACTGTTAGTAATTACCAGTCACACACACACACACACACACACACACACACACACACACACACACACACACACCGACTAGTGGCCACTGTTAGTAATTACCAGTCACACACACACACACACACCGACTAGTGGCCACTGTTAGTAATTACCAGTCACACACGCACACACCGACTAGTGGCCACTGTTAGTAATTACCAGTCACACACGCACACACCGACTAGTGGCCACTGTTAGTAATTACCAGTCACACGCGCACACACCGACTAGTGGCCACTGTTAGTAATTACCAGTCACACACACACACCGACTAGTGGCCACTGTTAGTAATTACCAGTCACACACACACCGACTAGTGGCCACTGTTAGTAATTACCAGTCACACACACACACCGACTAGTGGCCACTGTTAGTAATTACCAGTCACACACACCGACTAGTGGCCACTGTTAGCGGAGCTCCGGCCTGTGCGAGGGGAGCCCCACAGGCACAGAATATGGATACATAAAGAAACCCATCAAGTTGTTTTCTGATGGTTTCGGTCCTGGGTGTGCCTGCTACCACAGGAAACCCAACAACTAGTGAAGTGTGAAGTAGAGTAGTAGGCGGGACAGTATAGTAGTGAGTAACTTGTCACTGTTGTTGCCCGACATCGCCATGCGTCGCGTACTCGTGTGCGTGTCATCACAAGCAACCCAATCATGGTGGGATAATCTCCATGCACGACGTGCTTGCGTCCTGCCTGAATTTTTATTTTTAATTTTTTTGGCGATTCTCGATATAAAACAAAAGAGGCTGGCTTTGAGATTAGAAAATTCTACAACCCGGAAACAGATGGGAGCTCTGCTTTTAGGCAGTGCCTAAATCTATATATTATTATTATTATTATTATTATTATTATTTTATTTATTATTTTTTTACAGATTCCTGTATTACTAACACTGTCTGATGTACTGGGGGATGTTAGGGGCTCTGAGCGTGCGTCCCTGTGACTGTTTCAGCCCTTACATTATCTTGAGTGCTTGAAGAAGCCCGCCCAAAAAAACTTCATCAGGTTAGACTGCGCCAATGTTTGGTTCACACAGAGATAATTACACCACCACGCAAGGCCAACTAAGACACACTACGATTGATCAAAAGCTTGGCGCCCATTTGGTCATTATGCGTAGTCGATTTTTATTGGACACAAGGACATGCTCATTGTTTACACTCCAGCTTCCCGAAGTCTCTTCACTGTGGTTGGATTTCGGCAAACGGAGGGATTTGTGGAGGGATTTCGAGAAAAGATGACATACGATAATGATAAAAATGACTGATACATTCGTCACTGTGATGACTGCTAGTAATTTTCTCTTCGTCACTGATGGATTATGTTCATCAATGATGAGCGTGACGAGTGCCAGCAGGAACCCTGCATCTTTTTTTAATCCCTTGCTTATCCTATGGCCATGGAAAATGTTCTCACACATCCACATCAGTGCTCCTGGTACTACAACACCACTATGGAATACTGCGGTTTGCTATAGTGCTCCTAAATGGAAAAACGAATGCCATGCTTTGACACACTGTAGGAAAATGTTCGAATGAAAAGCCTTATTATATGCAGCGATGTAACCATAGCAACAATCACGAAGGAGTAGAAAGTTAGCAGATTATTCTGCTATCACTTGATCCTGAGCGTGTGAACGCACACGAAGCTGCTAGTTTCAGAACACTGGTAAATAATGTTGTTGTAAACGAGATAACAGACGCTGAAGCGTTCCAATATCAGCATTTCTGCCTCATGGTGTCCTTTTTTCTCTGCCTCGTCTGTTATCTTGTGATTTCAGGATGTTTTGTTTGGCTTTATCGCTTGTATGATATGTTGTACTGGATGTGTTTTGCATTTATCGTGCCAAATATTTGGCAGATAAATCGCATTTTGCTCAGTTTAATTCCACACAATAAATTATTCCTCTTTTTTCCTGCTTCACTTCATAGCTCTCTAAAGATACAGTGTTGAACTTCTACCAAAAAATGACACTCCTCAACACGATGGACCGCATTCTGTATGAGTCTCAGAGGCAGGTAAGAGTTCCAGCTGTTTTCCTTTTCTCTTTGTTGACGTTATGAACCGAGCTGAATGAGGACGCAGTATGGTGCTGACCGCTGTTTGCTTCCGGATTTAAGGGCCGTATCTCATTCTACATGACCAACTACGGTGAAGAGGGCACTCACATCGGAAGTGCGGCAGCTCTCGACGCCAAGGACCTGGTGTTTGGCCAGTATCGAGAAGCGGGTAAGACTCCGCTTTTCAAATATCGGGCCTTGGTTATGAAGTTGTGTGTAATTTTAACAAAAATGTTTAAAAAAAAATTCTGCTCCCTTATAAATTACGGAATATATTCACGCCACATCTGATTTAGATTTAATAACGACTGCTAAAGGTAAAACTCACGAAGAGCTAAAAATAAAAATGGCCTCAATTTGTTGCCACTGTTATTGTGTGCGAGTTTGAAATCTGACCAATCCTGTCGGAGAAGTAGCGATTTTTGTGAAATTGCATATGAGCCCTGTTGCGCCACCTGGTGAGCAATTCTTGTTGGAATACGTCTTTAGAGTCTTCTGGGTGAGTTTCAGTGAAAACTTCGTAGCAGTTTACGAACAGTCATGCTTGGTGTGACGAGGCACCCAAAATTTTCAAACGCCCATAAAATCGTAAATATGACTGGTGGTGCCACCGTCTCGACAACTTTTATACATTCCATACGAGTTTGATCAAAATCTGATCACCTCTGTAGGAGGAGTAGCAATTTTCATGAAATTGCACATGACCTCTGTTTCACCGCATCCATAGTAGGTGGCGCCAGCTGGTGAACAACTCTTGTTGGAATATGTCTTTAGAGTCTTCTGAGTGAGTTTCAGCGAAAATGTCCCAGCAGTTTACGAAGAGCAGCGTTTAATGCGGCGAGTCAGCCAAAAATTTTAGACGGCCATAAAATCATAAATATGACATGTGATGCCACCGATTTAACAAATTTTATGCACACCCACCTGGAGAAGATTGGATGCAAGTTTGATCGAAAGCTGATCAATCCTGTAGAAGGAGTAGCGATTTTTGTAAATTGTGGATGGATGACGACGATGATGGATGAAGCGTGATCGCGTAAGTTCATCCGGCCTGACCTGCAGCCAGATGAGCTAATAATAATAATAATAATATAATGACAACTGATTGGTGAAAGAGCACCTCCTAAGTGTGCTAAATCTTTCAGTAATGCACCTCGGACAACTCCGACTCCTTTTCTACAGCGGCGTTTCTTTTATCAAATAGCTAGTCATATTTGCCGTAATTTATGGATCTATTTTGGATTGCTTTCATAAAAGTCATTAAGTAAAGGATAAGACCCTGGTCACACGACAGCTCGCAATGTTTTTGTGAATACTTGATGAAAAATTGGTCGCATCACTACTAATCATGCGATACACGCCGATTGTTCTCCAAGCTTCACGATTTGTTTTTTTAGTGCGTCTCCGCCTCGTGAGTGGCCAAAAATGTCTCGAAAAATTTCAGTGTACGCATTGAAATTTGGTGGCGATGTTTTCGGCAGCAAACTAAACAGTGAATACTCTCAGATGGGTTTGGGAATATTTCCCAAAGCTTGGGGAACCTTCGTCCAACCTCTTGAGATGGATTTGTCTCAAATCCATGTCCCCGATGCTTGTGTGAGCCTCATCAACACCGCGGCTCGGCATTGCCTAAACTTCGCTGAGACTGGAAAAGTGTGTTTCCATTCGAGGATCCTTCGGAGTGTGTTGTGCTCGCGCTTGGGACCCAGTCATAATGGGAAACACCTGAGCGCAATCAGCACGCACACATAAGGACGGTGTTTTCAAAGAAACTTTGCAAGTATTCTGTCAGGTATGCGGCAGTAGACGGGTGTAAGTGCAGGAAGAGCGTTTATTTACAAGCAGGCATGTGTTTACAAAAACAAAAAGTGAGACAAGGTCCGAGTAGAACACAAACAAAGCCAAAAGCAGAGTCATAAACATGGCTAGAACCAAACGTGACTGTGTTAATGATAATACTTTGCAAAGCCTCTGTGTCCTTGTATGCGTGTGCTGATTGCACTCAAATCAGCATCAGGTGTTTCCCATAACGACTGGGTCCTGTGAGCGGGTGAAGACGTGACGGTCAAGTGTTTGCCTGCTGTGTGAACACAACTTTTAGCTCATCTGTATATCGTCATGCATCGTCACCAAAACGCCTCATTTTCGTCAATAACCCATCGCAAAGCATTGTGAGCTGGAGTGTCACCATAGCTTTATACAGAAAATAACGCGCTCTTCCCGACCAAACAGATTTCATTTGCTTCCGAATTTCAATCATTGAGATGTAATTATTTTCAGTAGCTAAAAGACTTTCTGCTCATGTAGATCTGAGAGCTGAAATTTGTTCATTTGTGGTTCAAATGGAGCGTGGCTCTGTGTGTCGTCGTCTCTGAATGTTCCAGGAGTGCTGATGTACCGCGGCTTCCCTCTGGACCTCTTCATGGCGCAGTGCTATGCTAACAGGGATGACGTGGGGAAGGGCAGGCAGATGCCAGTGCACTACGGGTCCAAAGACCTCAACTTCGTCACCATCTCGTCTCCTCTGGCCACTCAGATTCCTCAGGGTGAGGGAATAATCACACAGCACGCTGAGGTAGGGGGCGGGGCCACGTGCAGGCTGCTGGACTCCATCATTCCATACTGAAGTCGGGCAACGTGATGGTGATGGGAGAAATGATGTCCCACTTCACAACACGGGGATTGAGCTGATATAAGATCCTTTTCATGCGCTTTAGACTATTTATACAAAGACTCAGCAACATGATTTCCATTTGTCTTTCTTTCTTTCCTTTTGTCCTCGTTCACTTTTTTCCTTCTGCTTCTTTTTCATCTTCCTTCCACTTTTCTTTCTTTTTCCTTTCTGCCCTTGGGTATGCATTTTTAAAATTTTCCTCTTTCTTTCTTTCTTTCTTTCTTTCTTTCTTTCTTTCTTTCTTTCTTTCTTTCTTTCTTTCTTTCTTTCTTTCTTTCTTTCTTTCTTTCCATTTTCATTTTTTACTTATTTTGTCTGACCAATTCTTTCTTTTTTCTTTTTCTTTTCCATTTTCTACTTATTTTGTCTGTCCACTTCTTTCTTTCTTTCTTTCTTTCTTTCTTTCTTTCTTTCTTTCTTTCTTTCCATTTTCTGCTTTTGTCTGTCCACTTCTTTCTTTACATTTTCATTTTTTACTTATTTTGCCTGACCAATTCTTTCTTTCTTTTTTCTTTTCCATTTTCTACTTATTTTGTCTGTCCATTTCTTTCTTTCTTTCTTTCTTTCTTTCTTTCTTTCTTTCTTTCTTTCTTTCTTTCTTTCTTTCTTTCTTTCTTTCTTTCTTTCTTTCTTTCTTTCTCTTTTTTCTTCTCTCCTTCCATCTTTCTTCCTTTGTGTTTCTTTAATTCTGTTGATTCTTTTCTTTCTTTTGTTTGTGCTTTTATTCTTTTTGTTCATTTTTCATTTGTTTTTCCCCCCATGTATTTTCTTTCTTTCTGTCCTTGTTTTTTTTTTTTTTCATTTTTCCCTTATTTCTTCCATCTACTTTTTTTTTTCTTTTGTTTCTTTTGCTTTCTTGTGTTCTTGCTTTCTGGCTTTGTGTATACTTGTTTTCGGGTTGTTTTGCAATCAGGGTACGCAAGCTAAAAATCACATTATCTTCAATATCAAAAGGCTTGACTAAATAAACTTGGTTGTTTATTGTAGCCCTGTGATAGCTCTATTTACCATGCAAAAAAAAATGGTGATAACGTTATTTTTGGTGAATGTATGGCAATATATGTCATACTTAGAAAAAGTGCTTTTTTGACCACAGGTAGCTCCAAAAGGGATGCACTTAAATCATTCTTTATACCATAAAACAAATATTTGGTTCCATATCATTGGAAACATAGTTAAGTTTTAATGTTGAATGCCAGTAAGTTTTCAGACTATTTTGATCAATTTAGTCTGCAATTGTGTCAAAAAAATGTCCTCTCTGAGACAGATAATTTTTCAATATAAAATAACATATCTAAAATGATTATTTTCATCCTAAAATGTGGTCAAGATATTGGGACATTAATATTAGAGATAACTAACACAAAGCTTACAGCCTTATATTTAAAAGCACTATGGAAGTAGTGGATTCTGAATTGTCCAAAAAAAATGTCCTCTCCGAGAATCACATCATTTGTTTCTCCCAGCCCTGCTTAAAGCTACACTTAATCTTGTTATAATACAAACTATTACACATGCCTATGTTCATATGTGTATTAATTTCCAAAAGTGCAGATTTGATAGTTGTTTTTTTTTTTGTATTTGAATTTTGGACCCCTGTAACACAAACTTTGTACCCTGATTGTAAAACAACCCTTTCTTCTCTTCCCCCTGCTCTTATGTCTTCTATCTGATTTGATTTTCTTTCTTTCCACCTGTCTTTCTTCTGTTATGATTATATTTAATGATGTGTAATATTGATATTGTGATGAATGGCCATTATATGGTTTTTGAGCTTATGTAATATCTGTGTATCTATCTCTCTCTTTCTGTGTACACACACACACACACACACACACACACACACACACACACACGTTTGTCTCCCTATCCTTCCATTGACATTATTGCAATTAAATAATGCTGTGCCTGTACCTAACCTTAACCTCAGTCATGAAAAGGAAACTTTTTGGCGCTTTTATTATTTTTGTTTTGTTGTTGTTGAAAAAACACAACAGTTTCCTTGTGGGGACCATCCGAATGTCCCCACAAGGTTGAACTTGTCAGATGTTACTATCCTTGTGGGGATATTTGGTCCTCAGTAGTATATAAGAAAACACACATACATATATACAGTTAGGTCCATAAATATTTGGACAGAGACAGCATTTTTCTAATTTTGGTTCTGTACATTACCACAATGAATTTTGAACAAAACAATTCAGATGCAGTTGAAGTTCAGACTTTCAGCTTTAATTCAGTGGGTTGAACAAAAATGATTGCATACAAATGTGAGGAACTAAATCATTTTTTAAACACAATCCCTTCATTTCAGGGGCTCAAAAGTAATTGGACAAATTAAATAATTGTAAATAAAATGTTCATTTCTAATACTTGGTTGAAAACCCTTTGTTGGCAATGACTGCCTGAAGTCTTGAACTCATGGACATCACCAGACGCTGTGTTTCCTCCTTTTTAATGCTCTGCCAGGCCTTTACTGCAGCGGTTTTCAGTTGCTGTTTGTTTGTGGGCCTTTCTGTCTGAATTTTAGTCTTTAACAAGTGAAATGCATGCTCAATTGGGTTGAGATCAGGTGACTGACTTGGCCATTCAAGAACATTCCACTTCTTTGCTTTTATAAACTCCTGGGTTGCTTTGGCTTTATGTTTTGGGTCATTGTCCATCTGTATTATGAAACGCCGACCAATCAGTTTGGCTGCATTTGGCTGGATTTGAGCACACAGTATGTCTCTGAATACCTCAGAATTCATCCGGCTGCTTCTGTCCTGTGTCACATCATCAATAAACCCTAGTGACCCAGTGCCACTGGCAGCCATGCATGCCCAAGCCATCACACTGCCTCCGCCATATTTTACAGACGATGTGGTATGCTTGGATCATGAGCTGTACCACGCCTTCGCCATACTTTTTTTCTTTCCATCATTCTGGTAGAGGTTGATCTTGGTTGCATCTGTCCAAAGAATGTTCTTCCAGAACTGTGCTGGCTTTTTTAGATGTTTTTTAGCAAAGTCCAATCTAGCCTTTTTATTCTTGAGGCTTATGAGTGGCTTGCACCGTGCAGTGAACCCTCTGTATTTACTTTCATGCAGTCTTCTCTTGATGGTAGATTTGGATATTGATACGCCTACCTCCTGGAGAGTGTTGTTCACTTGGTTGGCTGTTGTGAAGGGGTTTCTCTTCATTCTGCGATCATCCACCACTGTTGAGGACATAGGGTGACTGACCTTTTCTCCCTAAGAAATTTTATTTAATATATGAACATTTTGATAATTAATAAAACTTACGTTTAATGTGAATTTAGTTTGTCATTTTTGTTGATCATAAATTATAACCATACCCTTGAATGTAGAATGTAATTTTATTTTGAATTCAAACAATACTCCTATTGATTTGAAACATATTTTCATGTAAATATATAAAAAAGCCAACAGACTTTTATCTACTACAGCTCAGATTGCAGGAAAAGTGGTTTGTAAGGCCTTATTTTTCAAAATTTTCCTGGCGGGGTATCCCTCCCAGACCCCCGGCTTCGGGCGCCATCTTGTTTTCTGCTCTTTTGGTGACCACCGACTCTCATCCCTGTGTCTTCTGTGGGCGTCCAGGTCTTTTTGCATTGATGAGTTCACCAGTGCTTTCTTTCTTTCTCAGGATGTACCAAACTGTAGATTTTGCCACTCCTAATATTGTAGCAATTTCTCGGATGAGTTTTTTCTGTTTTCGCAGCTTAAGGATGGCTTGTTTCACCTGCATGGAGAGCTCTTTTGACCGCATGTTTTCTTCACAGCAAAATCTTCCAAATGCAAGCACCACACCTCAAATCAACTCCAGGCCTTTTATCTGCTTAATTGAGAATGACATAACGAAGGAACTGCCCACACCTGCCCATGAAATAGCCTTTGAGTCAATTGTCCAATTACTTTTGGTCCCTTTAAAAACAGGGTGGCACATGTTAAGGAGCTGAAACTCCTAAACCCTTCATCCAATTTTAATGTGGATACCCTCAAATGAAAGCTGAAAGTCTGGACTTTATGTCCATGTCCATTATATAACTATAACTTGAATATGTTTCAGTAAACAGGTAAAAAAAAATTTGTGTCAGTGTCCAAATATATATGGACCTAACTGTATATGTTCTGGAAGGTTTTTTTTGTGTGTTTGTGCTGTAGCGGCGGGAGCAGCGTACGCTATAAAGCGGGAGAACAGTAACCGAGTGGTGATCTGTTACTTTGGCGAGGGAGCTGCCAGTGAGGGCGATGCCCATGCCGGCTTCAATTTCTCCGCCACTTTGGAATGTCCAATCATTTTCTTCTGCCGCAACAATGGCTACGCCATCTCCACCCCCACCCACGAGCAGTACCGTGGCGACGGTATCGGTGAGCTCCACTTTCACACACCATCCAACACCAGCACCTGCTGGTAGCACCGGCTGTGGAGGGGAATAATTCTATCTGTCTGTCTGTCTGTCTATCTGCCATCTCTTCTCATCTTTTTCTCATTTCTTTTTTCCTCTATCTCTCTCTATATATTTCAGTACATTTTCTTTTTTCTATACACATGCACTTCTTTCTTTCTTTCTTTCTTTCTTTCTTTCTTGCTTATGCACTTCTTTTCTTTCCTTGCTTATGCACCTCATTCTTTCTTTCTTTTCTTTCTTTCCTTGCTTATGCACCTCTCTTTTTCTTTCCTTGCTTATGCACCTTTCTTTCTTTCTTTCTTTCTTTCTTTCTTTCTTTCTTTCTTTCTTTCTTTCTTTCTGCACTTCTTTCTGCACTTCTTTCTTTCTTTCCTTCCTTGCTTATGCACTTCTTTTCTTTCCTTGCTTATGCACTTCTTTCTTTCTTTCTTTCTTTCTTTCTTTCTTTCTTTCTTTCTTTCTTTCCTTGCTTATGCACCTCTTTTCTTTCTTTGTCTTTTTTTCCTTGCTTATGCACCTCTTTTTCTTTCCTTGCTTATGCACCTCTTTCTTTTTCTTTCTTTCTTTCCTTGCTTATGCACCTCTTTCTTTTTCTTTCCTTGCTTATACACTTCTTTCTTTCTTTCTTTCTTTCTTTCTTTCTTTCTTTCTTTCTTTCTTTCTTTCTTTCTTTCTTTCCTTGCTTATGCACCTCTTTTTTTCTTTCCTTGCTTATGCACCTCTTTTCTTTCCTTGCTTATGCACTTCTTTCTTTCTTTCTTTCTTTCTTTCTTTCTTTCTTTCTTTCTTTCTTTCTTTCTTTCTTTCTTTCTTTCTTTCTTTCTTTGCTTATATATTTCTTACCTTCTTTCTTTTTCTTTGCTTATGCTTTCCTTCTTTCTTTCCTTTGTAGGTGCAGTAGGCTTATCAAATCAGTCTCATGTAAAAAGGGATCAGTCTCATAAATTCATTAATCATTAATTCAAATGTCTAATAGTTTATAGCTAAGCTATTAAAATCAATGAAATAACTTAGTGGTGATGTTGCTGTAGTTTTAGTGAGTATTGTAACTCTAATGTAATACGTTTACTCTAGATCTATAACATTCATATAACAGCCAAATGGGCGAAGGCAATTAGAATACTTGTTGGCAGAGGTTGGCACCCAGTGAATGTTATAGCAATAGACAGGACACAGTTTACTCCGGTACCATTTTATTGAAACAGCTGACATGAATTAGCAAACTAATACTGATCAGATATAGCATCAATAGCAGCCAAGGAATAATTCAATATAAATGGTGATACAATGTATATGAATAAGAATCACTAGTGTATATGATGGCTACTAAGGCACTAATGGTGATCAGAAGTAATAAGCTATATGCCAGTGTTACAGTGTAGGGGTGAGTGGATGTTAAAATATGATAGGGAAATCACGTGTCTGTGTGTGTGTGTGTGTGTGTGTGTGTATGGAATGCGAATGGAATGCACGAGCCTTGTGCTAGGCCTCGCCTAGAGGGGAATAGTCAACAAGGAGAGCGCGCGAAAGAGAGACAAAGGATCTGTAGTTTAAAAACTAGTCTCGGCTAGGCCTTAAACCCAACTTCTACTCAACCCTTAGCTACTCCTGAAATCCCAATGTTGAGAAGTGTAGTACGACGGATAAATAAACAACACTCTTCACATTAACTAGCCACAACTAAGATTAACAGTTGCCCAGATGCCAGCCTTACTGAGATCGCTCTTGGTTGGCGACTGAAAGTGCACCGTCTGTTATCCGAAGACAGCGCGGAGCACAGGTCCAGGGAGAAAACAGTTCTGTTCCTTTTACTTTTAGAGCTCATCAGCTGAAGATCTTCGGTGTCCTGTCGGTCATCCGATGATCTGGAAGGAATCTTGTTTATAGTTGGTCGACGTTGCAAAAGTGAAAAGGGATCTGGTCGCCTTTTTTCTTTGAAATACTGCGTGGGCTGCAGTAACTAACCGGTTCAGTTATTATTACAACTATGCGAAGATCAAATACATTGAACTTTAGCTAAAGGTCTGGTATCAATCGCTCGTTCTTTGTCCCTCTTTAGCACAGATGCAACGACGTCTCTTTCACGCATGGAAACCCACCGCCAGAGAGAGAGAATTTCGATTCCGCCACAGGTTTAAAGCACAGTCATGACGTCACCGTATTTGGTATCTGGTATCGTCTCTGTATCCAATACCATTACAGGGAGTCAGAAGAATGGGCGGAGATAGAACATGGCATTGAGTACAGGGATTGGTGTGTTCAATGCTGTAACAGTGAAAGGGGGAAGATGGTTACTATGATTACTATGGCTACGGCAAGGCAATCCATCCCTACACCTTTTTTCTCTACACTTCTGTACATCTCTTCTTTATTTATTGATTGATTGCATACTGTCTCGACTCTTCTGTTTTATTTCTCACTTTTTTTTATTTCCCTCTCTTTGGATGTTAGCTGCTCGAGGTCCAGGCTACGGCATGTTGTCTATCCGTGTGGACGGGAACGACGTGTTTGCAGTGTACAACGCTACAAAGGAAGCCCGGCGCAGAGCAGTGGCCGAGAACCAACCGTTCCTCATCGAGGCCATGACCTACAGGTAAAACCCAACTGAAACAAGTCAATAATTATAACAACAACAACAACAACAGTAATATCATGACAAATGATGATATGTTCGTGCGCTTCTCAAACTTCGCAGCCATGGGCTCGTTTTACTGTTTAAAAAAAGGATTCTGTGGACTCTTTCATTACAGATTTATTTATCATAAAAATCCAACCAATTAAAAGTCAGGCTCATTCTTTAATTTTACACGATAATATTTTTGGAGGCACAGAACACCTCAGTCATAAATATAATCACTTTGATAAGGCCACCCATTTTTTATCTTTAGGTTCACGGATTTTTTTCAACATATTTTTGATGATGTCGGTCGAAATAAAAATAAAAGTGTCCTTGTCCAATTTGTTTTTTTTTTGCATGGCAAAATTTCAATGTCGGATTTTATTTTTATATATATATATATATATATATATATATATATATATATATATATATATATATAATGTATATGTGTATGTGTGTGTGTGTTCTTGTGTATAAGTTTATAACACGGACTAGCATCATTCCAGTACTTACTTCTCTGAAGGTATATGTGGTCATATGACCGTTGAGCTCTCATGAGCACATCGAAGGCTGATACGTTCGTGCTACTTGATTCGATAGGACTCTCTGCAGCACCATCCTCTTCTAATTCCACAGTCAGATACTTGCAGCCAAAATCGCGAACTAACGTTATGGCAGGCATATTCGGCATCGCGCTCGTTACATCACCACCTTCTTTCTGAGAACCAAAGATCGTTTTGATCTTTTCATTGTTTACTTTCAACGCTTGAAAGACGAAATCGCCCATGTTTTGGTTAGTGAGACAGTGAAAAGACTTTTCTTTACCACACTTTATGCTTACGTACAGTTGAGGCGATAGCTCGGAATCCATGCTGTCAGCGTCAGCCATGGTCAGCACGAGGTTGACACTGTCGTAAAGCGGCCGTAAATACCATAAAAACATTCAAGTGAATACTCAATGTCGTAAATAGTTTCGTTTTCGGACTCGGTTGAAGTTTGTCGTTTGTATTTGCGATTCTAATACTTTTTACTTAAAGAAATATGACCTAGTACCAGGGATACAGTGCTGTTACAAGAAAAATATGTAACTATTTTATTTTTTTTTACATTTCTTTTTGTATGTTTCGGCGGTTAAAATAAAAATACGCACAGACTTTTAATTTTTCTAGCGGTAGTATTTAACTGCCGTCAGCGGATCCGTGAGCCGAAAAATCTAAAATGAGTCGTCTAAAGGTGTGGTGGTGTTTGTAACTAAATATAAAAAAAAAAAAAGTGGACCCTCTGGTTATGTGTTATGACCCCGGGGTTCCACCCAGAACTCTTACCCTTTTTCGACCAACAGTGAGCGGGTTCTTGAACCGGTTCCGTTCAGGATTCTTTGAACCTTAATGCCAGCAAGTGAAGCGGCCTGCGTTTTCACCAGTTTTGAGCTGAACTGTTGTAATCAGGGATGCGTCATGGACGGAGGGTGTTAGATGATAAATAATGGGAGTAAACAGGAGTCGCAAGATGGTGGAGCTCATCAATTACCTCCGAGCTCTTGCAGATATTTTGTTTTTGGCCCATTTTTCCTGAAGATGCATCCTTTTCCCTTACTGCACTCTGCTTCCTCGTTAAACTCATGTCATTACGGTTCACGCTCGAAAAACCTGCTATGTTTTGGTTCCAGCTGGGAACCAACTTTTCAGATTTAGAATGAATTTATTTTTGGTTGAAATGCTCTGAACGGTTGATAATTTGGTGCCCGAACCAGAACCGAACCCATTCCCTGTTGGTTGAGAAGGGGTATCTGAGAGCCATGGCTTATCATGGAGAAAGAGTTTTGTTACGGCACATGCTGTGGTTGTTATGCAGTGTTTTGGTCAGTGTGTGTGCTGCTGTAGTAACACCACTGTCCTGTTTTTAGTCAAATTTGAAAGCAATGTCATGGATCGTTCTCAGAGGAATGTGCAACATGTTTGATCGACTTTTTCTATCTTTCTCTTTCTTTGTTCCATTATTAGCTCAACTGGCTGTAAGCTATTTGAGCTATTTGCTGGGTTTCACGTGACATCACAGCCACCTCATTAGTTATTCAGAACTTTAGCCGGTGGTCTACCAAAGCTCAGCTGACAAAGCGTTTGTACGGAGAAGGTGCATTGCTCGCATGAAAAATGCCTTACGCTTGCGTTGTTTTAGGTTGTTGGAATCGATCAAACCGTGAAACTGATAAAAGTTTCTTCAGGGTTCCCCGTGAACTAATAAAAAAAGGGTGAACGAACACAGGATTTCACAAAAAGACGTCGAGAAATGTGGGTTTTGAACCTCTCACTGAAATCGAAGGGAGCCGAGTCGAAGCATGCTCGAGTTTGCAGTGATCACTTAGTGAAAGGTTTGTATATCCGTCTCATATGGTGTGAGTGTTTTCCAAGTACTTTTCTTGCTATGTGTTATTTTATGGTACTTTTAAGTCACGAAGCGCTAAAATCCCCAGCTGTTCCTTTGTTTACTCCTCACAAAGTCCATATGCATGAAGGTCACGACAAAATTCTTACCCAGCCGTACAGTTACAGTGCACCGTGATCTCTTCTTCATTTTGTTTAACTAAGATCCAGGTCTTTAAAGGGGTTTCTGATGATATTTGTGAATGATTTAGCTGAGAGATAAGAGCCAGCACAAGTGAGAATCAAGCCAACTGTTTGTTTACACTTCAACTTGCAGCGCTTCGTTGTAAAGACGTGAACAAAAAGCTTTAAAAAATCCTTACATGGGCAAAATCAATACAGGATTAATTCAGTAGCGACTTGATACCGAGGTCCTTTACCCAGACACGTACAAAAAAGTTGTAAGCCTCCATACTCTTCCACGCTTTCATCTGTTTTGCGGTGTAGAAGGACGTCTGCAACACCAGATACAGGGATGAGAGTTTTCCGCTTTTTGGCGGATTTCCGCTTTTTCTGAGTAAAAATCAACCTTTTTATATTATGCCAAATCCGTTGAGATTTTTTTTTCATTTATTGAGGGGGGTTGGGGTATGTTCCTTCGTGATACTCAAGCATAATTCATACCTACGATGATGTTACATGTTTACATTTTCGGTCATCTTTAGTCTCGCTGAGTCTCGTGGTAGAATACGTGTTCTCTACAATGTAATTGGCCAAAACATCGCTGGCGAGAGCATGATAGCCAATCATAACAGTTCTTACAAGAGTGTGGGAGAGAACAAAAGCCAATTATAACAGTTCTTACGAGAGTGTGGGAGAGAACAAAAGTCAATCATAACAGTTCTTACAAAAGTACCCGCATCTGTTCTATTTTATCGAAACTTGCACATGTTCATCGTCGCTGCTCTTCAAAAATACGTTTCTCTTTCATATCGGCTTTTTTACTCAAAATGCCGAATACAATTGACAAGCGAGACGAAGCAAAGGTACGTGAAATCAATGCTGGTATAAAAAACAGAGAGAGGACTGACGAGCTCTTGTCTTTGGCCAAAAAGCTGAAGAAGAAGTCGAAATGATCAAATGAAAATGAGAAGTGACTGTAAACTATAAATAATTGTATAAAGTGTACATAGACATTATCCCATAAACTTAGCATTCGTTTGATTTAGTACATTGAACATGTATATGATAGTCAGTAAATCTGAATTAATGCTGACAGTTTTGAAAACTTAAAGTGCCATTCCACCATTGGATGTATTCTTTGGCATAAAATACAATATATTTTATGACAACATGACTAGACAGAGAAATCTTTTAGCTTCAAAATGATATATCAAACATAATTTTTTTGACAACGACAAGTATATTAATTTTGCGACCAAAGTCACCTACCCTTTTAATTTCCGCGCGGTAGTGAAACGTGATGTCATCGGCAGGTTCCCCTTCTTGTGTACCACGTGTCGGACCATTTTTAGACCAGGAAACCCCCAAAGTGAGAGATTCATTTCTCCTCGTATATGGGGGCCAAAAAAATTGCGAAAAATTTTGAGTTAATCTTTCAGTTAGCTAGATTTATTGGTATTAGCTAGATTTATTGGTATTATTTTTATTGCGTTCTATCCGCCATTGCTGATAATATGTGCCACGTCACACGTCACGTGGTACACAAGAAGGGGAACCTGCCGATGACATCACGCGCGGAAATTAAAAGGGTAGGTGACTTTGGTCGCAAAATTAGTATACTTGTCGTTGTCAAAAAACTATGTTTGATATATCATTTTGAAGCTAAAAGATTTCTCTATCTAGTGATACCATTTATATATGTTGTCAAAATATATTGTATTTTATGCCAAAGAATACATCCAATGGTGGAATGGCACTTTAAATATTTCAAAAGACTTTTTGAAGAAATCATATGCAACTAATGAGGACATGGGGAGAAAAGGTCAGTCACCCTAAAATTTTATTTAATATATGAACATTTTGATAATTAATAAAACTTAAGTTTAATGTGAATTTACCGTATTTTTCGGACTATAAGTCGCACTTTTTTTCATGGTTCAGCTAGCCATGCGACTTATACTCCGGTGCGACGTATATACGTTTTTTTTTTTTTTTTTTTTTCACCGCGGAATAACTGGAGCTGATGCCGAGTCTGACGACAGCCACGCAGAAGAAGAGGAAACGGCGCTTCGTCTGCCGCTGGAGTTGGCAGAGTTGTTCAGAAGCGACACCGAGGATGAGGAATTCAATGGATTTGCTGATTTGGAGTGAAATCGCCAGCTTGATAAACTTGATTGACCTGTGTTTTATTAATGATAGGCCTATAGTTATTTAAATAAGTTATGTAATGATTTTAGCCAGTGCTTAATTTGTGAAGTGGGAGGTCCCGGAACGCAGGAGGTGGGTGGGTCCGGCGACTCAAAAAAAAAAAAAGGTGGGGGGTGGTTTACTATAACTTTACGCACATGCGCTTATTGTGTGTGTAAAAAAATAATAATATCAGACATTATGATCTTAGAAAACGCTTTAGTGACGAACAGTTACAGACAGTAATATGTCGTGATATGTTATAAAATGTTATTTTTATTAGGCTATATATTAAATTATATATTAAATTTATCTTCTAAAATAACAGACTGTACTCATATCACAACCGGTTTATTTCACCATTGGAGATCAGATCACACAAGACATGAGTTAAATTACTCTTTTTAAGGATTTAAGTAGGGGATTTAAAAGCGGTTGTTGTTTTTTTTTCACTAGACGGTTGTCTTTGGAGATGATATACCTATAGCCTACTTGACCTCTGATTTAATGAAATAAAATTCGACAAAAATGAAGAATGACTCTCCTCGATGATGACTACAGCTTTAATAACACAGATGAAAGAGCCATGGGGCGATAATAAGCCCTACTGGTAAAAATAATCTAAAAGCAAACTGATTAATGCATCAGTAATAGGCTACTAATATTAGTTATAATAATAATACTATAGGCTATTAGTAATAACGATAGTGATAGTATTAAAGATAGTAGTAGATATTTAAAATAATCAGACTAGGCTACTTACAGGGCAAAGGGCGCGTTATCACTGCTCAGCTGTTCGTTTATTAAATAAACAATGCAGTCGCGCAGTAACCACGCGCTGCTTATCAGATACAATCACAGATTCTATGGATAGAATAACCCTTCAAAAAAGTGCGACTTATAGTCCGGTGCGACGTATATATGTTTTTTTCGTCTTCATAATGCATTTTTTGGCTGATGCGACTTAAACTCCGGAGCGACGTATAGTCCGGAAAATACGGTAGTTTGTTTTTGTTGATCATGAATTATAACCATACCCTTGAATGTAGAATGTGATTTTTATCTTGAATTCAAACACTACTCCTATTTATTTGAAACATTTTCATGTAAATATATAAAAAAGACAACAGATATATTTTTTTATCTACTACAGCTCAGATTGCAGGACAAGGGGTTTGTAAGGCCTTATTTTTCAAAATTTTCCGGGGGGGAAATTCCATTGCACATAGCAATCTCCTGAATATATCTAAAGCAAGCAGTGGCTTCTAGATTGCGAGTATACTCTGATAAGTTATCGCTAGTTGTTTGCACTACGGCAGCTGTTTAGACCACCAGCTATTTGACTTCTGGTAAAACGGCTAGGAAAAGTCATGTGACTGAAACCCAGCAATTGCCATGGCGTCTGTCCATCGTCCACAATGCAGTTACGGTAAATCGTATCTCGTCCGTCAGTTCTCCACTGATTTCCATTCCGATTGTTTTGTTTGAAAGAACTCATCACTCCGCACAAAACTTGCTCGTTGTTTTGTCAGATTTTTTGCTAACAAGTTACTAATTAGGCCAAATTAATTAATTTTCCAGGCCTCTCACGAGAATTGTATCTCCTCTCTGATTTCTCATCCGATTTCAGTTCTGATCGATATTTTGGGTCGATATTCGCTTGAGGAACAAAACTTGGACCTTTTGTTTCTTGATTTTCTCGTCGTAAACAATGTTTACAACTTTATTTTCAGTTCAATTGTATCTCCTCCCTCAATTCTCAACGGATTTCAGTTCTGATTTTGTTTGAAAGAACTCAAGCTTCTGCACAACACTTGGTTGTTGTTTTGTCAAGTTTTTGCTAACAAGTTCTTAATTAGGCCAAGTTAACGAATTTTCTCCTGACTAGAATTAGATCTCCTCTCGCAGTTCTCACCCGATTCCAGTTCTGATCGATGTTTTGGCTCGATCTTCGCTTGAGGACCAAAACTTGGTGGGGTTTTTTTTCCTCGATTTTCCTGTTGTAAACAATTTATTTACAACTTTGTTTATTTTCAGTTAAATCGTATCTCCTCCCTTAATTCTCAACGGATTTCAGTTCTGATTTTGTTTGAAAGAACTCGACCTTCTGCACAACACTTGGTCGTTGTATTGTCAGTTTTTTTTTTTTTTTTTTTTTGTGAACAAATTAGTAATCAGGTCAACTTAACACATTTTATTCTGACTAGAATTGTATCTCCTCTCTCATTTATGATGCAAATTCAGTTCTGATCGATGTTTTGGGTCGATCTTCTCTTGGGGAACAAAATTTAGTCCTTTGTTGATTTTCCTGTTGTGAACAATTTGTCGTGGAGGTTGGTCCTCTCTCGCATCGTCACATTTCAGTTCTGCTTAATGTTTTGATGGCAGGCCAGATGAGCTACTACGTCCGTGACATTCTGTTTTTTTTTCTTTGTGTCTCTGTCTTTTATTTCTCACTTTCTTGGATGTCTTCTCAGAGAGAGAGAGAGAGAGAGAGAGTAATTAAAGTGTTCTGTTAGTATGTATTAGGCAGATGATTATGGAGAAAGACAGTCAGTAGACGTATTTTGGCTGAGTTCTTATTATCTCCCAGCTCTCGCTGAGTCTCCTATTCAGTTTGTAAGCAGATTATTCTGTCACCTCAAGCACATTTTTTGCTTGTTTGTTTGTTTATTGTATAAGTAAATATGCCTCGATGTTCGAAAAGCCATTTTCAATGCACTGCTAACTGCTGCCTTGCTCTGGGCTCAGGATCGGCCACCACAGCACGAGCGACGACAGCTCGGCTTACCGCTCCGTGGACGAGGTGAACTACTGGGACAAGCAGGACCACCCGATCTCTCGCCTCCGTCACTACATGACCGCACGCGGCTGGTGGGGCGAGGAGGAGGAGCGGGCGTGGAGGAAGCAGTCACGCAAGCTCGTCATGGAGGCCTTCGAAAGGGCCGAGCGGCGTCTCAAACCAAACCTGGAGTTCTTGTTCACCGACGTCTATAAGGAGATGACTCCAAGCCTGACCAAACAGAGAGAGTCCATGTTCAGGCACCTGCAGCAGTACAAGGAGCACTACCCGCTGGACCTGTACGAGAAGTAATCAATGCAAATAATACCTAGTCACTTCCCCTAGACACTTCGGGGATTTAGGAAGATGGTGGTCATGCAGCTAAAATGGACGACATGATCTAATATAATATCATTAAAAATATTCAAATGATCATAACAGTTACTGCTATTCATATAGATCCTTTTGGTTTATGAAATTTGGGACTGGGAAAGTTAGGAAGTGACTGTTTTCAACTTCAGCTTGTTTTTCGTTTTGAATTGGGATCAGCCCTATGGTGTAAGACACATTGAGACACAAGCAAGACACAGTTCTCTGTTGTACTTCATTACTTGTTTCCGTTAATGCCTCCCAGATTTTGAGAGCACTACACAAAGGTGTGTGTGTGTGTGTGTGTGTGTGTGTGTGTGTGTGTGTGTATACAGTACCAGTCAAAAGCTTTGGACATATGGAGACTTTTTAAACTATGAAATAACATATGGAACATTATGTAGAGGATGTTACACGGCTGGACAAAGATACGAAGTTTATCTTCGAGTGGTGAATATATCACAAAGGAGTGATATATTTTCAATACAAGAAGATAAACTTGATATCTTCACGCCACCGTGTAACGTTCTTTATATTACATGGACACATCCACAAAACAAAATATGGACGTGATGTCATCGGAGTGAAATATAATCAATTATTATACATACAGGACACTTTTGCGATGGAATAAAAACATGTATTCTATTCCCTTCTAGCTGGTTTCATTCATTTGGTTCGATAGCATCCGATATTGTTAGCATAGGCGGGGGACTCATCATCTATGTGAACAACCGCTGGTGTAACCCGGGACATATCTCCGTAAAGACAGTTTTATGTTGCCCGGACTTGGAGCTGCTAGCCGTTAGCCTGCGGCCATATTATCTGCCGAGGGAGTTCAGTCACGTGATCTGTGTTTACATCCCTCCGAGGGCAGACGCAGACGCTGCATGTGAGAGGATTCACTCTGTCACGGCAAGGCTGCAGACACAACACCCTGAGGCATTTATGATCATTTCTGGGGACTTTAATCATGCTACTTTGGACTCTACTTTGGCTGCTTTTTACCAGGTTGTGGACTGTCCAACAAGGAACAACAGGACAACTGACTTGTTGTATGCTAATGTGAGGGATGCATACAGAGTCACACCCCTCCCCCCACTAGGGAAGTCTGACCACAACCTGGTTCGTTTACAGCCGAAGTACACTCCTCTGGTCCAAAGGCAGCCTGCAACAACTAGCTCCATCAGGAGGTGGTCCCCTGAAATGGAAGATGCCCTCAGAGACTACTATGACACTACGGACTGGGATGTGCTGCTTAGCCTACACTGTGAGGACACAGAGGGGCTGACACACTGTCTGACGGATTACCTTAACTTCTGTGCAGACGTGGTCTCCCCCGCTAAGACTGTACGGTGTTACCCTAATAACAAGCCATGGGTAACACAAAAAGTCAAAGCTGACTTTGTCATTATGGGCTTGTAGAGCTCTCTGAGGTGTGGATGGAGCACAGAGGACGGCAGGACAAAGCTTCAGGTACGAATCTGCTTTTATTGCCAGACTTTTCAGTATAACAACACCGTTTTATTCTGGTAAATACACACACACACACACACGCTGTGTTCTTGTCCCGGGAAGAGCTCCCCTCTGCTCTCCCTCTGCCTCCTTAAATAGGGCGCGGTTACTGGGAAGACACACAAACACAGGTTAATTACCGTCAGGTGTAGTGATTCTGCCACTCACCTTCCCTGGCTCCGCCCTCCTGTCACAGACCGGCGCTTGACCACGTCCCTGCTGCCACAGGGCTATTTTGTGACAAAAAATGAACTCAATCTATTGTAGAATAAGTCTATAACGTAGTAAAATGTGGAGAAGGTGAAAGGGGTGTGCAGACTTTCCGGCATGACTGTAAGTAAGGTGGGTGCAGCAGAGATGTCCCCAAGCACCGGCGACTGGCGGTTTTCTCCGCCTACACAGCCGGTCTGTGCCGGCTACTCAATCCCAGAAAAAAAAAAAACAACTTTTCAATATTCAAGCAATTTATATCGTCTCCACTGCCCACAATTTGCTGCAAATCCAATTATTCCATCACAAAACTGTCTTCGATTCGGGTCTAACATGACTGGAAGCGACGGCATATTTGTTGATCGATTCTCACGCTCTAATTGGCTAAGCCGGACCATGTGACCACGCTGTAGCATACGTAGTTATGTTACAGAGCCAGGCAGCATACTACAGAGGGTAACTGAGAAAGCCAAGCACACACATCTGGAGGGAAATTTCATACATATTTTACAAGGAAATGGTTAGTAATTTATTAGCTGAGAAGCCACCAGAAGGCATGTAAATTTCAAAATTTTCTGGGATGGGGGCATGTGCCCAGACTCCCCTCGCATTTAGCTAAATTCCAGAGCTGCCCACTATTTTTTTTTTTTAAGCCGGCAACTTCGGATTTCCTGGAGAACCCTGGTGCAGGTTTGGGGTGAACCTATTTTACTCTCAGTTGCCGATTCCAATCCTGTGAAATGCTAGTGTTCAGTGATGCTTACAAAGACAAATTTGGAAAACTGGTCAAGAGCGGCACCAACACTTTGCTGGGCTAGAACCAAGAACTGCTTTGGTCACAGGATGGGGGCAGGATTATTGTAACTAACAAGACCGACTAAAACTTTGTGACTGCCATTTAAAAAAAAAAAACAGAGTGTAGCATCTAGTGTGCCTAATCCAGGAGGTGTAGCCTACCGTTGTTGTGCTTGGAGCTAGTGTTACTGGGAAAGCAGAGATGACATGGTGCTATGGGGGATCCATGGCCTAATGTTTAGAGAAGCAGCTTTGGGACCAAAAGGTTGCTGGTTTGATTCCCTGGACCAGCAGGAATGGCTGAAGTGCCCTTGAGCAATGCACCTAACCCCAACTGCTCTAGGTATGTTGTACGTCGCTCTGGATAAGAGTGTCTGCTATAAATAAATGCCTGTAATGTAATGCTATGGTTGCTCTCCAGCTCATGGAAAAGCAAACTAGTTCTTCGAAGGTTCACAAGTTGAACCAAATCCCAACCAGCACTAGCACCTAGTTTGGTTGCTGGAAAAGGGGGTATGTTAGCTGGATAGATTTGTCTGGACCTCTTGTTTCTCAACCCACCAATGACACTGTACCCCACAACTAGTAAAGTAATATCATTTCATCTCATCTCTGACTTAATGAAAATCCAAGTACTGCAAAGTTTGCGTTAATCTACACCGCAACAGAGTCAGTCAGTCATCGACATGCAAAGCGATTTGTTTGTTGATTCATAACCCAGTCAGTCCGCTACTTATTGTTGAAGCTGCCCTGTTTATTTATTGTTCTTAATAGGACAAAACTGCATTTCTTCTGCACAGCTAGTCTTTGACCTCCCACGAAGAAATAATCTTTTCTCCCAAAACTCGATTGTTTTTCATTATCTCCATGCCCTTCTGGATTGCTGATTCAATTTGAATGTGAAATTGCACGTGTCACTTTGTAAGGGTTTGTCACAGTGGCTGTTAATCAGAATGGTAAAGTGGGTCAGTCTGGATAAGGGCTGAGTGCACAAGCTGCCGTTAATGCAATATGACACTAGAAATCAGGCCAACCTGATGGCTTCGTAACATCTGTTGATAAATCCAAGCACACAAATATTCACTGTAGTGAGCAGGAAAACATTAAGACTAAACTGATATAAGCTTTATTCCAATATTGCTTGTCTTTGTTGACGTTGCCTCACCATTTTCCACTGAGGGAGTCCTAGTCGCCATCCAGGGCTCTCAAGTTTTGAAGTTTGCTCGGAGTGAGATTTTTTTTGTTTGTTTGTTTTTTGGTGGGGTCCCTCCCAGTGTCCCATCGACCCTCCCTCCCTCCCTCCCTCCCTCCCTCCCTCCCAGTGTCCCATCGACCCTCCCTCCCTCCCTCCCAGTGTCCCATCGACCCTCCCTCCCAGTGTCCCATCAACCCAGCTACTTAAAGGAACAGTCCACCATACTTCCATAATGAAATATGTTCTTTTCTGAATTGAGACGAGCTGATCCATACCTCTCCGAGCTTTGCGCGACCTCCCAGTCAGTCAGACGCGCTGTTACTCCTGTTTACTCCTGTTAGCAATGTAGCTAGGCTCAGTATGGCCAACGGTATTTTTTAGGGCTGTAGTTAGATGCGACCAAACTCTTCCACGTTTTTCCTGTTTACATAGGTTTATATGACCAGTGACATGAAACAAAGTTCAGTTTCACAAATTGAAACGTGGCGATTTTCTATGCTATGGAAAGTCCACACTATAATGACAGGCGTACTAACACCTTCGACAGCTGTCGAAGCGCGCAGAAGGTGTTAGTACGCCTGTCATTATAGTGCGGACTTTCCATAGCATAGAAAATCGCCACGTTTCAATTTGTGTAACTGAACTTTGTTTCATGTCACTGGTCATATAAACCTATGTAAACAGGAAAAACGTGGAAGAGTTTGGTCGCATCTAACTACAGCCCTAAAAAATACCATTGGCCATACTGAGCCTAGCTACATTGCTAACAGGAGTAACAGCGCGTCTGACTGACCTGGGAGGTCGCGCAAAGCTCAGAGAGGTACGGATCAGCTCGTCTCAATTCAGAAAAGAACATATTTCATTATGGAAGTACGGTGGACTGTTCCTTTAAAGAACAAATTCGATTAGATCAATTACACTGTTTGTTTATTCTATAACAAATAATACAGTAAAATGTTTTGTTCTTTATTGTGTATAAACATTTGCATTTCAAATTAAATAAAGGCAAAAAACACAAGTATAGCCCCAAAGGGCCCCACTGAACAATGGTGGATATTGTGTGTGTTTATGAGTGATGCTGTGTGTTGTAAGTGTTTGTGGCAGATTTAGATGCCTTAATTACTGACACTGGGGGCTCCCATTTAAAGCAATGAGGCTCAATGCCAGCCATTTTCACTGTCATGATTGCTGAGAGGGTTCCGTCCAGGGCCAAGGCGTTTCTTGTTTTGGTCTTGTTCAAGCCCACCATGGAAAAAACCCTCTCAGCATCTGCATTGGAGTGGGGGAGAATTAAAACTAATTTGGCAATTGCAGACAGCCTGGGAAATCTGCTCATTCCAGTCACCTTTGGGGGAAAAAAAAAACAAGGAAGCCTAATTACACCCCTACATATTTTACACTTATTAAATTGCTCATGTCAATGTGTGTGCGCTGGATATTTATTACCCTATTCTTAAGTGAACTCATGCCTTCCCAGAAAGCCTCAACGTCAAATTCCGTTTGGTGTTCGGGCATTGGGACCTCCATTAACTGATAGTCCTGAAACTCCTCTGCAAGTTGGTCTTGGTGTTCATGATATGGAAACAGTTTGGTGAACCTAAATAATACAATGTGTACTTAACCAGGAGAAACAAAGGGCTAGTTTTTCAGCAAATGTGATCAAACTTTGCAATAGATTTGAAATGTTAAACCCTTACTGATCCACAAAGTATGCAGCATCATTGACTTCACAGTCTGCCCTCTGCTGCACACCACAAACCTGGTGCGTTTCAGGAGGTTTCTTTAAGGGGCAGTTTTGCCATGGCATATTCAACTGCCCCTGTCAAAAATGCCAAGACAGCCTGGTGGAATCTCTCCACCTGCTGTGGAGTGACATCTCCAGCCTCTAGGAGCCGGTTGAGGGTTGCCCTGGTTGTAAAACCCACATTCAACTTTTGTCCTATTAGAGTTATGAATAGAATAGAATAGGGTAGAATAGGATAGAATAGAAAGCCTTTATTAACATTATACAGAGTATAAAAACATTTAAAGCTGCTCCATAAAGTGCACACATAAATATACTGTTCAATAAAACTACTAACTACTGTACATAGACTGCAAACATATACAGTAAACATCAGACACTTAAACCACAAAGGCAAACACCTCCCACAGTTTTAACAGAATCTTCACAGACAAAGTATCATAAAGTACCTCTGCTTTCACATTGGTGACATCCTCACTCTCAAAACTGAATAAGTCATTTGTGGTCAGTAAACAGAGAGTTTATGTATTTGCATATAGGGAGAAACTTGGGGAGCATTACCAGACAGTTGGTTGGATGGATCTCTGTAATTGATGTCCTCCACCGCTCTGCTCTGCAGTGCCTGAACTTGCAGAAATCTTCCGCACAACTTGCGAATGAACTTGGTCATCTACAAAGTTGCAATTCATTACATTACATTGAAGAGACGATTTTATCCCAAGCGAATGCACAAGCATAACAAGGCTAGTGAAGATGAGTAGGGTTAGTAGTTATGAAGGAAAAATTCACTGAAGATGTTAGTGACAGCAGATGAAAAACCAATGGCATAAACAGAGCTGAACCCTCATATATTTTACCTCTTCATAGAGAAGGAAGACAGATGATTTCTCTCTCTGAAGGAGGAGATTAAGGGAGGAGAAGGCTGGCAATGTTGCCTGATAGAAAAGCAGGTAGACTTCTGTTATTGGGTTGGAGAATGCATGCGTAAGCCGTGTGAAGCGTGGTTGTTTCTCATCTGAAAAGGAAAGAAAACACAATTATACATAGTATTCATTCACATGGCAATCTCTTAAAGAACCTCAAATTCATGTTAGTAAAATATGCAACTTACTTGCTGACTTGAAATAGCTGGAGAGTGGCTTGTATTGCTGCAGAATCCGATTCGAGCAGCGTTCCAGGCTCAGCCAACGGATGGAGATATGTGAAAGTATCTCCATATACTCCGACTCGTGCAAGTCACAGAATTCTGCAATGTGAATATTACATTTCAGTGTCATGAAAGTTTTTGCATTGCATTCACACACTATAGTACTGCTGAAAATCACAAACCTGTTAGGTAACCTTTACGGTTCGTACTGCCTCTGAACCAGTGCCCAATGTCTACTGCCAGATCTTCGGGGTCAAATCCAGTCACCTACAAATTAGATTATGTTACAATTTGGTCACAAATTCATTACACCACAGCACAACAAGCTATCTAAAGGTTACTGAAAGAATACAAACTTACTTCCAAAAAACCCTGCCCAGCATGTTTTGCTGTGTTATGCAGAATATGGCATGGGCACCCATGGATGTACACGCTGGGATTCTCTGCCAGTATCCTAGAGGCAATCGAGTTTCTTGCCCCCGTATTGACTGGGGCATTGTCAATAGACAAAGCAACACAGTTACTCCAAGGTATGTTGTGTTTTTCGAGGACATCATTGATCTTCTGGAAAATGGCTTCAGCAGTGCCACAGCGTCCAGAAATCGGTGAACAACCTTGCCGTCAAACACCCTGACAGTGAGGGGGTTCATTTTCTCACGTCCTGCAAGGTAAAGGTTTAAGCATCACATTAGAAACATTACACACATAGCCTAAACTACTGAGGTGTAAAAAATGTCTCATCTCATCTCATCTCATTATCTCTAGCCGCTTTATCCTTCTACAGGGTCGCAGGCAAGCTGGAGCCTATCCCAGCTGACTACAGGCGAAAGGCGGGATACACCCTGGACAAGTCGCCAGGTTATCACAAGGCTGACACATAGACACAGACAACCATTCACACTCACATTCACACCTACAGTGGTGCTTGAAAGTTTGTGAACCCTTTAGAATTTTCTATATTTCTGCATAAATATGACCTAAAACATTAGATTTTTACACAAGTCCTAAAAGTAGATAAAGAGAACCCAGTTAAACAAATGAGACAAAAATATTATACTTGGTCATTTATTTATTGAGAAAAATGATCCAATATTCCATATCTGTGAGTGGCAAAAGTATGTGAACCTTTGCTTTCAGTATCTGGTGTGACCCCCTTGTGCAGCAATAACTGCAACTAAACATTTCCGGTAACTGTTGATCAGTCCTGCACACCGGCTTGGAGGAATTTTAGCCCATTCCTCCGTACAGAACAGCTTCAACTCTGGGATGTTGGTGGGTTTCCTCACATGAACTGCTCGCTTCAGGTCCTTCCACAACATTTCAATTGGATTAAGGTCAGGACTTTAACTTGGCCATTCCAAAACATTAACTTTATTCTTCTTTAACTATTCTTTGGTAGAATGACTTGTGTGCTTAGGGTTGTTGTTTTGCTGCATGACCCACCTTCTCTTGAGATTCAGTTCATGGACAGATGTCCTGACATTTTCCTTTAGAATTGGCTGGTATAATTCAGAATTCATTGTTCCATCAATGATGGCAAGCCGTCCTGGCCCAGATGCAGCAAAACAGGCCCAAACCATGATACTACCACCACCATGTTTCACAGTTGAGATAAGGTTCTTATGCTGGAATGCATTCTTTTCCTTCTCCAAACATAACGCTTCTCATTTAAACCAAAAAGTTCTATTTTGATCTCATCCGTCCACAAAACATTTTTCCAATAGCCTTCTGGCTTGTCCACGTGATCTTTAGCAAACTGCAGACGAGCAGCAGTGTTCTTTTTGGAGAGCAGTGGCTTTGTCCTTGCAACCCTGCCATGCACACCATTGTTGTTCAGTGTTCTCCTGATGGTAGACTCATGAACATTAACATTAGCCAATGTGAGAGAGGCCTTCAGTTGCTTAGAAGTTACCCTGGGGTCCTTTGTGACCTTGCCGACTATTACACGCCTTGCTCTTGGAGTGATCTTTGTTGGTCGACCACTCCTGGGGAGGGTAACAATGGTGTTGAATTTCCTCCATTTGTACACAATCTGTCTGACTGTGGATTGGTGGAGTCCAAACTCTTTAGAGATGGTTTTGTAACCTTTTCCAGCCTGATGAGCAACAGCAATGCCTTTTCTGAGGTCCTCAGAAATCTCCTTTGTTCGTGCCATGATACTGTTAGGACTAGGACTGTTTTGGCCTCTAGAGGCCGCTGTTATTTCCTTTTCATGTCGTGTTCATTTTGGCCTCTAGAGGCCGCCACTGTTCCTGTGTTTTGAGTTTGTGTTAATTGCCTAATTATCTTCACCTGTGTCCTTAATTAGTTTGTCTATTTATACCCCTGAGTTCAGTCCTCTTGTCATGGAGTCTTTGTGCTGTTATGTTTATCTCCAGTTTCCTTTGTACTGTGTTTTTTGATCTTCTTAGCTTTTGTATTTTTGCACTTTGCTTTTCTTTTGGATTATACTCTGGTTTTTTTTTTTGTCTTTTGTTTTGCCCTGTATATAGTGTATATAGTTAAAATAAACCTTTTGATTCTTTTTCTACTTCCGCCTCACGCCTCTGCATTTGAGTCATCCCCCTGGTGGCCTAGTGGGGGTTTGCTGGATTATCACACCAACGAACCAGGTTCGAATCCCAGCAAAACCCTAACAGAAAGACTCCGTCATGACCGACTCAGCAGAGGCTGCTTCAACTGTCTACCCGGCCAACCTTCAGGGAATTATGGCAGCTTTGACACGCTTCGGAGCGACCATGGACGCTCATGGACGTACGCTCACCAGCCAACGTGAGGCCCTCGCTCGCCACGAGGAACTGCTTCAGCAAATTGGGAAAACCCTGGCACAGCTGACATCTCTGCCTGCATCTCCTGATCCAGTTCCTGCTCCTGATCCAGCTCCCACTCCTGCTCCAGTGCCTCCTGCAATGCTGCCTTCTTCACCTCGCGAACCCAGCCTTCCTGCACCACAGAGGTATGACGGCAAGCACAGTGAGTGCCGAGAGTTCCTTACCCAGTGTCAACTCACCTTTGAGCTTCAGCCTACCACCTACACTACGGATCGCCGCAAGATTGCCTTTGTGATCACCTTATTAGCTGGTAAGGCGCGAGCCTGGGCTACTGCTATCTGGCAAAGACAGGGACCTGAGTGCTTTGATTTCCAGCTGTTTTCTGAAGAGATGCTTCGGGTCTTCGATCAGGCAGACATCAGTACCGACGCAGCCCGAAAGCTCATGTCCATCCGGCAAGGAGGAAGCGTCGCAGATTACGCCATCTCGTTCCGAACACTCGCAGCAGTAAGTGGATGGAACGAGACTGCCCTGGTGTCAGCCTTCCACCATGGTCTGTCTGACCCCATCAAGGACGGTCTGGCCTCTATTGGATGCCCAAGTGACCTCGAAACCCTCATCTCACATGCTATTCGTCTGGACAACAGGATGAGAGAACGCCACCAAGCCTTGAGCCCCCCCAGCCTCCCTACCTCTACCTGGAGACCGTCTACCTCCTTCAGTGACTGTCCAGAACCCATGCAAGTGGGTCGTACTCGCCTCTCCGCATCTGAGAGGGAGCGCAGAAGGAGGGACAAGTGCTGCATCTACTGTGGCAAGCCTGGTCACTTCCGAGCATCATGTCCCGAACTCTTGGGAAAAGGACCGCCCCGTCCAGCCGAGGGAGGGTTGTGACGGGGCCTACCCTCTCTCCCGGACTCCCTGGCCAAGGAATCTACATCCCGGTCTCCATCTCCTGGGGTGAGTCTGTCCACTCTTGTCAAGCTTTGATAGACTCAGGGGCGGCTGGGAACTTTATGGATATTCACTTCGCCCAAAGCATCAATATACCTACTGCACCTCTTGAAGTCCCACTGTCTGTGTCTGCCCTCGATGGCCAAGCGTTAGGTGATGGAAGAGTCACTCAAGTTACTTCTCCAGTCTTCCTCCAGTCTCAAGGTCACAAGGAAGAAATATCCCTGCACCTGATTCCTTCACCTGAGTTCCCAGTTATTCTAGGCCTTCCTTGGCTTACTCGCCACAACCCTCGCATAGACTGGGTAACAAGCCAGGTTGTGGAATGGGGCCCTGCATGCCATGCCTCTTGTTTGCTCTCTAGCTCTCCTGTGTCTCCTGCCGAGCCCCCTGATCTCACCGAGTTATCTCAAGTTCCCACAGAGTACTGGGATCTCAAGGAGGTATTCAGCAAGAGCAGGGCCGCTGTTCTTCCTCCGCACCGGGCCTACGACTGTGTCATCGACTTGCTCCCTGGGACTACCCCTCCTCGTGGCAGACTGTTTTCACTCTCTCAGCCAGAACGCAAGGCCATGGAGGAATACCTCAAAGATGCCCTGGTCTCTGGGTTTATTCGACCCTCCACTTCACCTGCTGGAGCCGGCTTCTTCTTTGTCGGCAAGAAGGATGGGGGGCTCCGACCATGTATTGATTACAGGGGCCTGAATAAGATCACTGTGCGCAACCGATATCCCCTTCCGCTGATGTCCACAGCTTTCGACCTGCTCCAAGGCGCCACCGTCTTCACCAAGTTGGACCTACGGAACGCATACCACCTCATCCGTATCCGACAGGGAGACGAGTGGAAGACTGCCTTTAACACCCCGTCTGGGCACTACGAATACCAGGTGATGCCCTTCGGACTCACCAACGCACCAGCTGTTTTTCAGGCCCTAATCAACGACGTCTTAAGGGACATGATTAACCTATACGTTTTTGTCTACCTCGACGACATCCTTATCTTTTCCAAGACCGTGCAGGAGCACCGCCACCATGTCCGCCAGGTTCTCCAGAGGCTGCTACAGAACAATCTGTTCGCCAAGGCCCAGAAATGCGAATTTCATGTTCCCGAGGTCTCCTTTCTGGGATTTATTGTACGGACAGGCCAACTCCAAATGGACCCTGCCAAGACCCTGGCCGTCCGGGATTGGCCTACTCCCAAGTCCGTTAAGGAGGTTCAGCGGTTCTTAGGATTCGCTAACTTCTACCGCAAGTTCATCAGGAACTTCAGTTCTGTGGCAGCACCCATGTCAGACCTCACCAAAGGGACAGGTGGATCTTATGGCTGGTCTCCTCAGGCAGAAAAGGCGTTCAAAGACCTCAAGGACCGCTTCTGCACGGCACCCATTCTGGTTCTCCCGGACACCTCCCAACCATTCATCGTGGAGGTGGACGCCTCGGACAGTGGTGTCGGCGCGGTGCTCTCTCAACATTCGGAAGGAAAGCTGCACCCCTGCGCTTACTTCTCCCACCGCCTGAGTCCTGCTGAGTCCCGGTACGATGTGGGGGATCGAGAACTGCTAGCGGTCAAACTGGCCCTTGAGGAGTGGAGGCACTGGCTGGAGGGAGCACAACATCCATTCCTGGTTTGGACTGACCACAAGAACCTGGAGTACCTCCAGCAAGCCAAGAGACTGAACCCTCGACAGGCTAGGTGGGCCCTGTTTTTCAGTCGGTTTGACTTCACCCTCTCATACCGCCCCGGCTCCAAGAACACCAAACCTGACGCACTGTCCAGACTGTTCTCTGCCACTAACAGGGAGAATGAAGTCGGGCCTATTATCCCTGTGTCCCGGATTGTGGCCCCTGTCCGCTGGGGTATTGAGGAGGCTGTCCGACGAGCCCAACGCCAGGACCCCGGTCCTGGGACGGGGCCACCAGGCCTCTTGTACGTCCCACATCAAGCCCGGGCCAAGGTTCTCCAGTGGGGTCACTCTTCCCCTCTCACCGCCCACCCGGGAGCTCGGAGGACCCTGGACTTCCTGAAAAGACGCTTCTGGTGGCCTAACATGGAGAAGGAAGTAAGGTCATTTGTCCTGTCCTGTGAGGTTTGCACCAGAACCAAGAACCCACGACAGCGTCCCCAGGGTCTCCTGCATCCTCTGACCATTCCCCGGCGTCCCTGGTCCCACGTGGCAGTCGACTTTATCACGGGTCTCCCTGAGTCACAAGGTAACACGGTCATTTTGGTCTTAGTTGACAGATTCTCCAAGGCCTGCCGCTTCATACCACTGTGCAAACTCCCCTCTGCTCTTGAAACTGCGAAACTTTTGTTTAATCATGTCTTCCGAGTCTTTGGTCTTCCACAGGACATCGTCTCAGACCGAGGGCCCCAGTTCTCCTCCCGAGTGTGGCACGGGTTCTGCAAGGTCATCGGAGCCACTGCCAGCCTCTCCTCTGGGTTTCACCCACAGTCCAATGGTCAGACGGAGAGGCTCAACCAGGACCTGGAAACCACCCTGCGAGGCCTGGCTATGGATAACCCGACATCGTGGAGCACCTGGCTGCCATGGGCGGAGTACGCCCACAACACCCTGCAGTCATCGGCCACCAAGCTGTCGCCATTCCAGTGCCAATTCGGGTTCCAGCCACCTCTGTTCCCGGACCAGGAGGAGGACGCGGGGGTGCCCTCGGTCAACCAATATGTGAGACGGTGTCGCAAGACCTGGAGCAAGGTCAGGAAGACCCTCATACAGACCTCCAGAACCAACCAGACTCAGGCCAACCGCCATAGAAGACCTGCACATGCTTTCCGCCCTGGGCAGCGTGTTTGGCTGTCCACTAAGGACCTTCCACTGCGGGTGGAGAACCGCAAGCTTGCTCCTCGCTACATTGGCCCCTTCAAGGTGGTGCGCAGGGTGAACCCTGTCTCCTACCGGCTCCAGTTGCCCCGGACTCTGAGGATCAACCCCACTTTCCATGTTTCCCTGTTATGGCCCGTACTGACGTCTACGTATGCCCCTGCCCCTAGGAACCCCCCACCCCCCCGCATCTTCCAGGGGCAGACTGTGTTCACTGTGAATCGCCTGCTTGACTCCCGCCGGGTCCGCGGCGGGTTGCAATATCTGGTGGACTGGGAGGGCTATGGTCCTGAGGAGCGCTGCTGGGTTCCTGCTCGGGATGTCCTTGATAAAGAACTATGTCGGGACTTCCATTCGGCCCATCCGGATCGCCCTGGGAACGTCAGGAGACGCTCCTAGGGGGGGGGTCCTGTTAGGACTAGGACTGTTTTGGCCTCTAGAGGCCGCTGTTATTTCCTTTTCATGTCGTGTTCATTTTGGCCTCTAGAGGCCGCCACTGTTCCTGTGTTTTGAGTTTGTGTTAATTGCCTAATTATCTTCACCTGTGTCCTTAATTAGTTTGTCTATTTATACCCCTGAGTTCAGTCCTCTTGTCATGGAGTCTTTGTGCTGTTATGTTTATCTCCAGTTTCCTTTGTACTGTGTTTTTTGATCTTCTTAGCTTTTGTATTTTTGCACTTTGCTTTTCTTTTGGATTATACTCTTTGGTTTTTTTTTTTGTCTTTTGTTTTGCCCTGTATATAGTGTATATAGTTAAAATAAACCTTTTGATTCTTTTTCTACTTCCGCCTCACGCCTCTGCATTTGAGTCATCCCCCTGGTGGCCTAGTGGGGGTTTGCTGGATTATCACACCAACGAACCAGGTTCGAATCCCAGCAAAACCCTAACAGATACACTTCCACAAACATGTGTTGTGAAGATCAGACTTTGATAGATCCCTGTTCTTTAAATAAAACAGGGTGCCCAGTCATACCTGATTGTCATCCCATTGATTGGAAACACCTAACTCTAATTTCACCTTCAAATTAACGGCTAATCCTCGAGGTTCACATACTTTTGCCACTCACAGATATATAATATTGGATCATTTTCCTCAATAAATAAATGACCAAGTATAATATTTTTGTCTCCTTTGTTTAACTGGGTTCTCTTTATCTACTTTTAGGACTTGTGTGAAAATCTGATGATGTTTTAGGTCATATTTATGCAGAAATATAGAAAATTCTAAAGGTTTCACAAACTTTCAAGCACCACTGTACGGTCAATTTAGAGTCACCAGTTAACCTAACCTGCATGTCTTTGGACTGTGGGGGAAACTGGAGCACCCGGAGGAAACCCACGCGGACACGGGGAGAACATGCAAACTCCGCACAGAAAGGCCCTCGCTGGCCACGGGGCTCGAACCCGGACCTTCTTTCTGTGAGGCGACAGCGCTAACCACTACACCACCGTGCCGCCCTGTAAAAAATGTGTACTGGAAAATGAGGATGTCTTAATTGGTTGTCAGTACAACACCTGTATCATTTGAGCCGTCTGTTATGAGAGTGAAGGGACTGGTCTTCATTTTGGTGACCAGCTCCTCTCTGAAATGCAGTGCCACAGCTTCATTTATTATGCAAGTTGTTTTTGTGCTGGCACACGTGTATTGCTGTGCTGTGGGGGAGTCGCTAAAGCAATTCCTTAACAAAGGACTAAAATGTTCTACCATGGCAAATGGCATATTGTGCTGCACCATGGCCACAGCCACTTTCACCTCAGCTCTCCTTGTCTTAAACAGAAAAGAATGATAACCATGTTATCAGCAGAAAGGACATTCAAGACAAATTTATTTGTAGAGGTAATTTATGGTAAACACAGACACAACTCAATCAGCTACCGGGTAATTGTTCATAATTATTTAAAATATATGGTAATTTTTTTTTTAATATTCAGAAATGATGAAAAACAAGATTTTATGCAAGAATCTGAGCTTCATGTAGTCCTTTTGACCAGGACAATACCTTGGATTCTTGTGCAGTCATGCCACCAACAGTCACTGGGAGATAAAACTGTCCAATCCTACTTGTGGACTGAAGTGCCTGCTCTTTAGACTGGTGTGCTTCACTCTTAATGTGTCGCTGCACATCTGCGACACCTTGATGGCCACAGGAATTTTCCTGCATACATACTGAGCACCAGTAGTAGGAGTTGGTGGTGCCTACAGTTATAAATGGCCATTTTGCAGTCCATTCACTTTTGAATGTGGATAGGTAGGTGGCAGCTCCAGTTAAGGCCTTTTTTTTCACCACTACCCTGACCTCTGCGCTGTCTTCCTCGGTCACCCTGCCTTCTTCCGTCACCCTGTCCTCTTCTGGCACTCCACCTTCTGCATTCACCTCCATTCTTTCTTTGTCTTCCACTGTCTCTTTGTCCACCTCTCCTGTCTCCTCTTCTGTCACTTCCTGCACATTCACTATCTCACCTGATGCCACAGTCTCCCTCTCAGTCTCTGGCACATCAACTGACCTCCCTGCCTTTGTTTTCTGAGCCTTGGCTTCCCAGAAGGAAAGGAGGCTCTTCTGTTTCTTCCCTGACATGCTAAAATAAATGACACAAATGATTAAAAAAATGAAAAACACCTCTCTGTTCATGACCGCTCCTAGGCGACTTAACCAAAGTTATTCATTCTATAATCCCCAGAAAAACAGTCTTTGACTAAACGAACATTTAAATCGTCGTCAGCACAGTATGCTATTTTAGCTGGTTTACATCTAGCTTGCTAGTTAGACAGTTATCTACGATAGCTTGAAATGGACAGGTTTTCGATACTGAACAAGGTGTAGACCAGAAATATTGGTCTATAGAGTAAAACTAGGGCGGCACGGTGGTGTAGTGGTTAGTGCTGTCGCCTCACAGCAAGAAGGTCCGGATTCGAGCCCCGTGGCCGGTGAGGGCCTTTCTGTGCGGAGTTTGCATGTTCTCCCCGTGTCCGCGTGGGTTTCCTCCGGGTGCTCCGGTTTCCCCCACAGTCCAAAGACATGCAGGTTAGGTTAACTGGTGACTCTAAATTGACCGTAGGTGTGAATGTGAGTGTGAATGGTTGTCTGTGTCTATGCGTCAGCCCTGTGATGACCTGGCGACTTGTCCAGGGTGTACCCCACCTTTCGCCCGTAGTCAGCTGGGATAGGCTCCAGCTTGCCTGCGACCCTGTAGAACAGGATAAAGCGGCTAGAGATGATGAGATGAGAGTAAAACTACAAAGTAACTAAGTAAATATTGATATATATTGATATAACAAATACATGTTCCTCTTGTTTTGAACCCTTATTTGTAGGCAGTGCTTTAATTTGTAAAGTGGGAGGTCCCGGAGCGCAGAGGATGAGCGGCTCCGGTGCGGGAAAAAAGGGGGCGGGGCGCTGCGCTTCTGGGCATGTTTTGTAATAACACTGCAAATTAAGTTCATCTGCAGATATTTTGTGGATGTCGTTTCATGAGAGAAATCACCAACAAGACAGATATCAAAATCAGACATTAACACTAAATAAACTTGCATTTTTTTATTTAATTATTATTATTATTATTATTTTTTTTTTTTTGTTACATAGTCAAAAGAGGTGTCGGATCACCGGATCCAGTGTAAATAGCTGCCGGAGCCAACGCCCGAGGTTCCGGAGCGCGCTCCGGCTTGCTCCCCCTCAAATTAAGCGCTGTTTGTAGGACACTGCCTCTGATCTGTCCTACAGTCTACCAACAGCAAAGGAACACAACGCTAGCTAATGTCGTTAGCTAATAGCTACTACAGAAGAACAAAGAGGTTACAATGGGTTATTTTAGCCTATTTGGTTACACACTCGCCGCCACAGAATGTTAACAGCAATGTAATGCCTTTTCTGGCTAATTTTATTTGTCTTACCTCCAACAAAGTGGTCACTGCACAAGCGCTGGTATGCCGAGGGCTGCCAATCTGTTAATGGCCGCTATCCATCTTCTCCGTCGGGATCCGATAAAATGATAACCCTTGCCTTGTTTGTTGATGGTTACTACATCCAGGTGCACAACAACATAGTGGCATGATGGAAGTCTTGCTGAAAATAAACACTTTCTTTGCTGCCGTTCCTCAATGCTGGCTGTGGTAAACTACTGGTAGTACACGTCCAAAATGGCGGCCGCGTTTGTCGTGACGTCACGTGAAAAGGGTCCATAGATACATTAGACGACATCTCACGACAACGGTATGCAGCCAAACTTGCATCCCAAACACAAATTAAATCATACAGAATAGACCTAAAATGTTTTTCAAAAATGACCCTTGCGTGAGTGAAGTGACAAGTTTCAAATAGAAACGTGACAAACGAGCGATATTAAGTGTACATTACAATGTAAACTCAGCGGTTCCAGTTAGGCATTCTCCAGAGATTGTTCACATGATGTTTTGGTTTCCAAAAACAAACTTAAACACAATTGATTGTTTATTTAAACAACTTACCACTTATAAAATGATCGGAGCAGACTTTGCTGTGTTTGGAAGGCTGATAATCCTTGCGGTTGATTCTCGCAAGCCATAGATTTCTCCTTTGTATGCTGAGTTTGTTTGCTGCCTTCGTGCTCCCGTACAGTGGGAATTCCATAAAAGCTCCGCTTGACGTCATCATCTGACCTATTACGACAGCCGTGAATACAACAGGTGTGCACCATTGCTAGCTTTAAATAGTAGTAATGTAACTATAAATGTAAATAATATATAAATGAATGTAACTCGCGCGCTACAATGTGTGCTCAGTGACCCGTACGGTAAGCTAGCCCTCCAAGATGGCCGCCACCAGGGAATCCCCGACTCTGTGACGTCATGTGAAAACTATCTATTCATACTTGTAACGAGTCGAGGCCCATTAAAAAGATCTCCAATTCTTTTGGCTCATCTATTCTATTATAATCTAATAGCCTATTGTCAAGTGTATTAATGGGATGCAACATCACTCCCTGTTACAGACGGGAGCCCAGAAATTAAATAAATGCAATAAAAACAAACTGTTTTTAATTGTAGGTATTGTATTTAAAACTGTATGGATGTGCCAGAAGCCAAACCATGCATACAGGGCATTCTCAGTCAAAAAGGATTAATGATCCAAAAGTGGAGTCTGGTCCATTAACACAATAACTTATTGTCATGTTTGTGTTCAGCAAACAAGCAAGTTATTAAAACCAAGAAGTATACTCAAAAGAAGTGGATATAGTAACCACTCAATGGGATTAGATCCTTACACACTAACAAAGAAGGATTTTTCCTATGAAAGAAAAATTTACTAGCTAAATTTGACATTCGTAGAATAAATTTTGATCCTATTGTAGCTGTAACTACCGTAAATACAAAGACAATGGTTATGCATCCTAATGTGAAGATAACAGATAATCAACAGATTTAAGGGTTGTTGTTTTTTAAAGACTGTATATTTTTAGTCTTTTGTATTTGTAATTATTTGTACCTGTACATGCACGACCCCACCAGCTCTGCTGATCAACTTATCATCTTTAAATAAAGTTATTCATTCATTCACTATGAGTTGGAACATTATCCATCCGTTGAGTTCCTCCAAATCTCAAACTGTGCTACAGACATCATTCTTCACGGACACACATGAAAACCTGGAAGAGCATGGAGGAGTACAACTTTTTATATGTGGCTGGGTTAAAGATCTGGGGATCTGGGCCCTGTACTACGAAGCGGGTTTTCTGGCTTACCAGGGTAACTTCGAGAGTAACTTGATCACGTGCAGCGTAACTTCCCGATTAACCCATACTACGAAAGTTGGCTATGTTCAAACCGAGATATGCTGCCATGGCAACTTACGCTGCATCTCAAACCTGCTCGTCTCAGGTTATGTTCTTGGTTAACCCGAGGTTTCCGATTAACCACACCCTTTTTAAACACCACCTCTCCACTGACATTTCCTCTAGAGACAATGCCAGCGTACCTGGATGACCCGTGCGATATCGGAGCGCAGATTAGAGATGGGATTTATGGCTCTTTGACGGGATCCGCATCTTTGTGATCCGTTCTTTGAAAAGAGCCGTTCAAAAGACTGGCTCATTTGGCTCTTTTTAAATATTTATTCAGTTTTAAGAAGACAGCGTCTAAAGAAGCCAGATCCCTCTGCTTAGACAGTGACATCAATATTTCTGGACATACCTTTTACATAAAGCAACCTAGACTTACATTATTGTAACCCCTAAACGCTCATAAATAACCATTAAAAAACAATGAGGGCTTCAATGAATGTCCATGCAGAACGGCTTTTCTGTAAAAAAAAAAAGAACCCACTCAAGAACATAGTTATCAAGAACGCAAGAATATTTTATAGAAAAACACTTGTTTTACAAAAATATTTAAGTCTGAGATATAAAATAGATACAACTACAATAAATATAACAAGAACATTTTAATAGAAAAAAACTTATATTAAAAATATTGAAATTGTAACAAAAATAGATACAACTAAACAGTCAGATAAATAGATAAAGCTATAACAAGAACACAAGATTATTTTAATAGGAAAAAACAATTAATGCAAAAAATATATTAGAAAAATAGATACAACTAGACAAACAGATAAATAAATAAAATACACAAAAATAGAACAAACAAAATGACGATAGAATAAGTTAAATGAACGTCCGTGCAAAGTAGTTTTTCCACAATATTATCATTAATATCACACAACTACATTATAAACTATATACAAAACAATTTGAACTATTAGGCAAACAGATAAAACTTGAATAAATAAAAGGCAAATGCTGTTTAGCCTACTTCTTGTCCTTGGGCAAAAGCTTTTTCATCTGAAACACAGTACAGAAAAAGAACGACACACACACACACACACCATTATGAATGATGTTTTTATATTTCATTTTCACCTGTTGCCAGGTGCGTTTGGCACTGCTGTTGCCTCTGAAATGTTCACAGGACATACACCAACTTAGTCAAAGGGACTGAACAGTCAGTCATCCTAATTCATGTGACTCGGTGCACATATCAGTTTAAGTAGGCTACTCCATGAATTTACCATACCAAATTTTATTCAGGATTTTTCGGACATTAAACAAGCTATATATGACTGGGGCCACGTCGAAGGACCATTTTCTGTGACTTGTGATTGATCATGAAGCTTTCTCTCATCCTATACTTCTGTTCTGGAACATGTAGAAGGGAGAATGTACTTGCGCATTTACCCGATCGGCAATTCGTTGCCAACATGCTTGCCGCTCCTTATTGGCAGCCGCTGTGTTAGATTTTGCTCTTAATGTTGTTTTGAACTCCTCGTAGCTTTGCATTATGACAGCGCATTCTTCCTCCGTGAAGTGCGGCGGCCGTGCCATTGTGAACAGTGGGGATTTGCGCTGATAACCTCCCCTTTAACGTGAACGCGCATTAACCCTGATTAGGTTAAACCAGGTTCAACAAATCAACTTCATAACTGGCGTCGTAGTACCGTTTAACCCCAAACAAGATAACCAGGTTTTGTCAACCCCGGTTTAGCGGGGGAACCCTGGGTTACTTCTGGGTAGGTTAACCTCCGTTCATAGTACAGGGCCCTGTACACTACAAGATAAATCCTGTATCGTTTTTGCCCTGATAAGTAAGAGTTTCTCGGCTTTTTGTACGCGTCTTTGAGAAGGTTGCTAGGATACTACAAGTTTTAGTGTCGGGTGTAATCAAACCACAGCTGCTTGATTCTCAATCCTCCCTGCTGTTCTTTTCCAGCAGGCATCATAGATTTTACCCACAAATGTATTTATTCTGCCCACTGTGCTCTCATACTCTCTCTCTCTCGCTCTGTGTGCGTGCACGTGTGTGCGGACATGCACATGGGTTAAATGTGACAAAATATCAAATCAAATCAAATCAAGTTTATTTGTACAGCGCTTTTAACAATAAACATTGTCGCAAAGCAGCTTTACAGAATTTGAATGACTTAAAACATGAGCTAATTTTATCCCTAATCTATCCCCAATGAGCAAGCCTGTGGCGACGGTGGCAAGGAAAAACTCCCTCAGACGACATGAGGAAGAAACCTCGAGAGGAACCAGACTCAAAAGGGAACCCATCCTCATTTGGGCAACAACAGACAGCCTGACTATAATATTAACAGTTTTAACAGGTATAACCCTCAACTGTCCTCATGGGGCCGTCCTTCACAGGAGTGCAAGCAAGGATCAAGCAGGTCCGAGGGGCAGAAGAGGCCAGCATCTCAATCCCAGGATCAACATGTAACTCAGAGGGACAGATGGGGGGGGAGAGAAAGAAAACACGTTGTTAGGTATGCCCTAAAAATGACAAGTATTAAATCTGTGTGGTAGGCTCGCAGAGACGAGAGTCTTTACATCAGGCATGACGCACAATGGCATGTTAATATGGTAAAAAATATATCATGACCTGCTCTGGCTGGATGCTTGATTGGGTGATGGGAGCACACTCCTCAGCAATGATGAGATGCAGATGGGACCCTTAGGCCTGGCCAAGACAATTCAGTTACATTTCACCGGGTCTGGGACATGCGACAGAACGTCTGACGGCCGATTCCCTGCAGGCTACGATAGCCAGTCGAGGTCCCCACCGTCTCCACCAAAAGATTTCCTGTTGACTCCATGTAACTCAGAGGGACAGATTTGGGGGGGGGGAAGAGAAAGAAAACACAGGTGGTTAGGTATGCCCAATGTCACCTGAATAAGTAGGAACAGTATACATATTGCACCGAGTACAAGCAGGGACTCCGGCAACTAACTATGACAGCATAACTAAAAGGAGAGAGCCAGAAGGTAACACAGGCATGAGGGAGCCCCGGGACATAAAGCAGCCAGCCACTGCACCGTCAACAAACTCGAGTGAGCAAGCGAGTGGGGACTGACAGCATCCATACATCCCAGTTTACCAAAACACTCTATGTCTGAGGACCCTCCAGATCTACTCCTTTACCTCATAAACACCATTAACAAAAGGCTTGACTAAACAGATATGTTTTCAGCCTAGACTTAAATGCTGAGACTGTGTCTGATTCCCGAACATTACTTGGAAGGCTGTTCCATAACAGTGGGGCTTTGTAAGAAAAGGCTCTGCCCCCTGATGTAGCCTTCACTATACGAGGTACCAGCAGATAGCCTGCACCTTTTGATCTAAGTAGGCGTGGCGGGTCATAGAGGAGCAGAAGTTCACTCAGGTACTGTGGTGCGAGACCATTTAGTGCTTTAAAGGTCAATAGTAGTATTTTATAATCAATACGAAATTTGATTGGGAGCCAATGCAGTGTGGATAAGACAGGCGTGATGTGGTCATATTTTCTAGTTCTAGTAAGGACTCTTGCTGCGGCATTTTGAACTAACTGGAGCTTGTTTATGCACTTATTGGAACATCCAGACAGTAAGGCATTACAATAATCCAACCTGGAGGTAACGAAAGCATGGACTAGTTTTTCTGCATCATGCAATGACATTAAATTTCTTATCTTTGCAATATTTCTGAGATGAAAGAAAGCTATCCGGGTGATGTTATCAATGTGAGTTTCGAATGAAAGACTGGGGTCAATAATCACTCCGAGGTCTTTTACTGCTGCACGTGAAGAAACAGAAAGGCCATCCAGAGTTACTGTGTAATCAGAAAACTTACTTCTAGCTTTATGTGGTCCTAGCACAAGTACTTCAGTCTTGTCAGAGTTAAGCAGAAGGAAATTTATAAGCATCCAGTGTCTAATGTCCTTAACACATTCCTCAATTTTATTAAGCTGGTGTCTCTCATCAGGTTTTGCAGAGACATACAACTGTGTGTCATCAGCATAACAGTGGAAACTAATACAATGTTTACGAATAATATCGCCCAAAGGTAACATATATAGAGAAAAAAGCAGTGGACCCAAGACAGAACCTTGTGGAACACCAAACTTTACCTCGGTACGTCTAGAAATATCACCATTTATATCGACATACTGATAACGATCAGTTAGATAAGACCTGAGCCAGGAGAGGGCCATTCCCTTAACTCCCACAACATTTTCTAGTCTATCCAGAAGAATGGAATGATCAATGGTATCAAATGCTGCACTAAGGTCAAGCAACACAAGTAGCGAGACACAGCCCTGATCAGACGCCAACAGTAGGTCGTTTACTACTTTAACCAGTGCTGTCTCTGTGCTATGATGAGGTCTAAATCCTGACTGATACATTTCATGGATGTTATTCCTATGTAAATATGAGCATAACTGCTGTGCCACAGCTTTTTCAAGGATCTTGGAGATAAAGGGGAGGTTTGATATTGGCCGATAATTGGACAGCTGACAGGGATCAAGGTCAGGTTTTTTAATCAGGGGTTTGATAACTGCTAGTTTAAAGGATTTGGGTACATAGCCAATCATAAGAGAAGAATTTATTATTTTTAGAAGCGGTTCAATTACTCCAGGCATTATCTGTTTGAATAGATGTGTCGGTAAGGGATCTAGTACGCAAGTTGAGGCTTTTGATGTAGAGATTAATGAGAGTAATTCAGTTTCTTTTAGGGGAGTAAAACATTCTAACTGATGATCTGATACAGTTATATTGTTAACTACAAGGTCGCTTTCATTGTCTAACCTTAAATTAGTAGTTTGAATTTTTTGTCGGATATTCTCAATTTTGTCATTAAAAAAATTCATGAAGTCGTTGCTACTACATACTGCAGGTGTGCATGTGTTGATAGTGGACTTATTCCTGGTTAATTTTGCTACAGTATTAAATAGGAATCTAGGATTATTTTTGTTATCTTCTATTAGGGAGGAGAGATATGTTGATCTCGCAGCACTAAGAGCTTTTTTATACTTCAGGAAGCTCTCCTTCCACGCCAATTTGAACACTACCAATTTTGTTTGACGCCATTTACGTTCCAATTTTCGAGTGGTCTGTTTTAATGTGCGAGTGTCATCATTATACCAGGGTGCTAATTTTTTGTCTCTGACCATTTTCCTTTTTAGAGGAGCTACATTATCTAAAGTATGGCGGAATGTTGACTCTAAGCATTCAGTTGCCTGATCGAGTTCTGCAGGGGCTGACAGTGACCCAATCAAAGTTGACAGCTCTGGGAGATCATTTATAAAGCTCTGTGCAGTAGTTGACGTGAAAGTACGTTTAATACAGTAGCGTGGTGAGGTGCATATATTATTACTCAGACATATTTTGAATGAGATGAGACAATGATCTGAGATAACTTCAGACTGTGGAAGTATGACTATATTGTCTACGTTTAATCTGAATGTTAGTATTAGATCAAGGGTGTGACCACCATTATGGGTCGGTCCTATGACATTCTGCTTAATCCCGACTGAATCTAAGATGGACACAAACGCTGTTTTTAAAGGGTCTTCTGGGTTATCAAAGTGAATATTAAAATCTCCGACAACTAAAGCTTTGTCTAAGGAAATAACCAAATCTGAGATAAAATCTGCAAATTCAGAAAGAAACTCAGAATATGGCCCCGGGGGCCTGTAAATAATAAGCAATGGAATTAACTGGGTAGACTTATTTTTTGAGGCTACATACATTATATGAGTATGAAGAACTTCAAATGTATTAAATTTATAACCAGGTTTGTGTGTTACACCTAGATAATCGTTATAAATAACCGCGATGCCTCCTCCTCTGCCAGTTAGACGAGGCTGGTGTATATAACTGTATCCAGGAGGACTCGCTTCATTTAATGCTATATATTCATTTGGCTTAATCCATGTTTCTGTTAAACACAGTACATTAAACTCCTGATCAGTAATGAGTTCATTAACCATTAGCGCTTTAGATGTAAGAGATCTAATATTTAATAGCCCCACCTTTAGATCAAAGGTGCTGGCAGCAGCTGTACAGTCAGTCTGATCTAATTTTATATTGATTAGGTTACTGGAACAAACTCTCTGAAAATTTCTACCTTTTTGTTGAGCTCGGGGAACAGACACAGTCTCGATGTAGTGGGCCCTGAGTGACGACTCTGTGCAGCTAGCAGACAGTCGGTTTAGCCTGTTCGTCTGCTCCCTGGCCTTGGCTCTGGATTGTCAGAAATTAACTAGGCCTGTTCTGAGACTATGACCTATGCTGCAGGAAATGAGAGCAGCACCTTCCCGAGTGGGATGGATACCGTCCCGCCCTAACAGGCCAGCAGTGCCCTCAAAATTAGCCCAGTTATCTATAAAGCCCACACTGTTTTCAGAGCACCACCTGGACAGCCAGCAGTTCAGCGACCATAACCTGCTGTAAGCTACATCGCCACGCCGCATTGGGATGGGGCCAGAGCATACTACAGCATCGGACATCGCCTTCGCTAATTTAAACACCTCTACAAAGTTACTCTTAGTAACCTCAGACTGACGAAGGCGTATATCATTAGCTCCTGCATGGATAACTATCTTTGAGAACCTATGCTTGCCTAGGACCCTAAGATTACCTGCTATGTCCGGCGCCCTGGCTCCCGGTATACACCTGACTAAAGCTGCTGGTGCCCCTAAAGGCTGAGCTAATTTCACGTGCCGTATGATAGAGTCCCCTATAACCAGAGCTCTTTCAGGTTTCTCAGTGGGTGCATCACTAAGGAGAGCAAACCTGTTCGACACGTGACGCGGAGAGGAGTGGTGCTCCCGTGGGCGAGCCTCAGCGGTAGCTTTGGCTCTACGCTTATGCCGCCGAGCCGTCACCCATTCGCCCCGCTGTAAGGGCTCTAATGCCGGAGTTGGGGGATTGCTAACTCCACCTAGGGCGTCCAGACTTTCCCTAACAGAAACTACACTGTTCTCACGCTCACTAACCTGCTCTAAAGCCTGGACACGCGCTTCTAGCACTGAAATCTTCTCCGTCAGAGAGCTAACTAATCTGCACTTATCACAAGTAAAGCTAATAGAGCTATCGCTAGTGACGGAGGAAGAATGACTAAACATCCTGCACTCAGCACACTGAACAGGCTGAAGGTGTGCCATGATGAAAAGATTCACGTACCTTAAATGAAGATCTGTTGATATTAAAGCAGATCAGATGGCCTCCGCTTGTGGAGGAGAAAAAAAGAAAGCTTCCGGTCTCGGGGTTCTTCCGAAAAAAGAAAGAGAAAAAACCGGGGAAAAAAAAAAAAAAAAACGGAAAAAGGAAAGCGAAAGTGAAAAGTACAAAAATGAAAGCGACAGTATAATAAAAATGAAGACGATACTGGAAATTTATTTATAGAAAAAAAGTTAAAAAAGGATTAGTAATTAACGCCGGCACTCGCGGTAAAAAAGATTCGGCGCGAACAACTCAGGAACTCAGAAAAAAAAATAAAGGCTTGTTCTTCTTAATTTACCCACAAATGTATTTATTCCACTTGAAAAGTGTTCAGCAAACCAGCTACTGGATTTGGGATACTGCGCCATCCTGAACTATTTAGTATTTGGCTTCAAACTTGAAAAAAATTTCGCAATCCAGCGGTTGAGAAACACTGCCCTACAGAACACTGACATATAAGATCTTGTATAATTATTCTTGCTGCAAAATATTAAGTAGTAGACAATATGATTATATGAATAATATATTAGATATCATATTCAATGAAACAGATACTGTAGCTACAGGTCTAGTATCTAATGTTTCAGCTTGTCACGTCATATCAGGACACCATGAACCCGAACTAATCTGAAGTAAAGTATAAAATGACCCTTAAGATGGAGACATGAAATCCATCAAGAGGAAATGGAGGAGGACAAGGACAACAAGGTGATTGAAAACCTGTTAGAGCATTGTTTTCCAGCTCAATTAACTCTTAACGTTTGCAGCCAGGTAGAAAAGAGTGTCTGCGTATAGGGAAAATACACATGAGGAGAAGTGAAGAAGGGTGTGTTTGTGGTAAAAATGACATTTGAATTAGTAAAGCACTAATTACATATCATGAGAAAAAAAATTGCTGGTTAAAAGCACTCGTCTTAAGCCATTACAAAACTTTACAAAATATTGGAGATCATGAGTCTGATGATATAACATATACAATTCTGTGCACACTCATACACACACTCACAGTCATATGCATATTTATGCATACACACATACACTCACAAGTATGCACTCACATGCACACGCAACATCTATGAGCACACTCTCTTTCACACACACACTTTTTCTCTCTCTCTCTCTCTCCCTCTCCCTCTGACAGACACACACACGCAATAATAGCGGAGCTCCAGCGGAGCACCATACCTAAGAAAAAATGGTAAACCCATCGAGTCGATTTTTTGTGGTTTGTCCGTGTACCACCAGTCATACACACCGCCTAGTGGCCAGTGTTAGTAATTACCAGTCATACCGCCTAGTGGCCAGTGTTAGTAATTACCAGTCATACACACCGCCTAGTGGTCAGTGTTGGTAATTACCAGTCATACACACCGCCTAGTGGCCAGTGTTAGTAATTACCAGTCATACACACCGCCTAGTGGCCAGTGTTAGTAATTATCAGTCATACACACCACCTAGTGGTCAGTGTTAGTAATTAGCAGTCATACACACCGCCTAGTGGCCAGTGTTAGTAATTACCAGTCATACACACCGCCTAGTGGCCAGTGTTGGTAATTACCACTCATACACACCGCCTAGTGGCCAGTGTTAGTAATTACCAGTCATACACACCGCCTGGTGGCCAGTGCTAGCCAGTAAAGAAATAAAACAAAAGAGACTGGCTAGGATATAAGAAAATTCTACAACCCAGAAACAGATGGGAGCTCTGCTTTTAGGCAGTGCCTAAATCTATATATTAGTGACCTGCCATCACTGTGCATTTTGTTGCAGTCATATGAAAACTCTGCATGTACACACACACACACACACACACACAGGAAAGCTAAGATGACTTAAGGCCTCTGCATGCTCTTGCGACAAGGCTTTCGCAGACAGCTTTTCGCAGACAGTTGTAATTTATCATTGAGCAGGGAGTAATAGGCGTGCGCGATGTTATTCACCGCTACAACGCAAGTCGCGAAATCGCTAGGAGTAGTTGGTGGGTGTGGTTAGTGGAGCGTTTATCCTCCGGTTACTTATAATGACTAGAACTGGAGTCGTATAGATGTACATACTTCCTCACTTCCTCGATCAACCGCTCTTCGTGCTGCTCCATCTTCGCTCGTGTTTTTAAAAATGGCGGTCGTGAAAACAAAACAAACCGGGAAAGTAGGGAAGCGGAAGTGCGTGTACAGCGGATGTAGAGTGGACCAATCAGAGCCCTCTTGTCTGCGACGCTGTCTGCGAGGCTTCTGCGGTGGTCACAATTTTTGGGAGGTGCGCGCAGAGCATCTACGAAAGTGGGGGGGGCTACGCAGACGCTATCTGTGGCGCCGTCTGCGAGGACTGGGTTGTCAGCATAAATTGGCCTTTAGGATTACAGTGTGAGATAGAGATAAGGAGGAGACACGTATAGTTTTGTACATATATAAATGTACATTTTCACACCACAGAAACACACACAAACTTACAGTCTTTGTCTATTTCTCATCCGTCATGCAGTCATGGCATTTGCAACATGCATATCACCTTTGAACATTTGATGAATATATGACATGTGACTGTTTTGTTGGGTGGCGGGATGTCCTGGGTTGTGGAACCACACGTGCAAGGGCCCGTCAAGGCCGCTAGCAGCTTTAATTATTATTGTTGTTGTCACATATCACTTTGACAAGTTTGACCCGAATATACAGTCCTGTGCAAGTCTTAGGCACATGTAAAGAAATGCTGTAGACCAAAAATGGCTTAAAAAATAATGAAATTAAAATTTTCAACATTAAAAAAATACTGTAAGCAGTAAGCCATAATAAATGAAACAAAGTCAAAATTTGGGTCTGAGACAATCCTTTGCTTTAAAAAAAAATAGTAGTCTCAGGTACAATGATTGGAGTTTTATCAGGAAATGAGCTGTAGGTTTTACTGAGCATCTTGCAGAATCAGCCACCATTCTTCTGGACACTTTGACTGTCACACTTGCTTCTTGTCAGGGACTGGGTAGGAGATGGATGTATGTGCAGAATAGGTTTTATTAAGAAAGGTAAACACAGGCAAACAATCCAAATCGGCGAGCGGAAATCAAACAAGCAAAAGGTCGGGTGAGGCACAAACAGGCTATCAAAGACACAGACAAAAGCACAGTCAGAAAACGTGAAAAGGAGTCAAGAAACCAGGAGATAAACACAGAAAATATAAGGCTCAGTAATATATACTAACATATCGCAATACTTCGCACTGAACGTGTGTTTTCTCAGTCTTTATAGAGGCACACTCGTGCCTTAATCCTGTGCAGGTGTGCACGATTAACGGTGCATGTGCGAGAGTCCACTCGGCGCGGGTGCGCAGTCCGGAGCATGCCCAAGAATCCGACAGATGCACACACCACGGTGTGCAGGTGTGACATTTCTTAATTTTGCAGCAAAACCCAGAAGCCTTCTTTGTTTTCTTTTTTAATCTGGAAAGTGGACTCTTATGTAATATGCTGCTCAAACTTTTTTTTTTCTGTAACATTTAATTTTGTGCTGGAAAACGAACATTCGGAACTCTAAAATGTTTTTGTACTGACTCGATAATGTAGAAGTCATGAAATAGAAACCTATAACAAAGTTTGTATGAAAAACCATAGGGTACCTCAGACTTTTGCACAATACTGTATATTCATTAAGAATGGGAACAATTATCATATACTGTATTCCATATTTTTGATGTTCCACCTCATTAAGTACAACCCTGATTCCAAAAAAGTTGGGAAGTACAAATTGTAAATAAAAATGGAATGCAATGATGTGGAAGTTTCAAAATTCCATATTTTATTCAGAATAGAACACAGATGACATATCAAATGTTTAAACTGAGAAAATGAATCATTTAAAGAGAAAAATTAGGTGATTTTAAATTTCATGACAACAACACATCTCAAAAAAGTTGGGACAAGGCCATGTTTACCACTGTGAGACATCCTCTTTTCTCTTTACAACAGTCTGTAAACGTCTGGGGACTGAGGAGACAAGTTGCTCAAGTTTAGGGATAGGAATGTTAACCCATTCTTGTCTCATGTAGGATTCTAGTTGTTCAACTGTCTTAGGTCTTTTTTGTCATATCTTCCGTTTTATGATGCGCCAAATGTTTTCTATGGGTGAAAGATCTGGACTGCAGGCTGGCCAGTTCAGTACCCAGACCCTTCTTCTATGCAGCCATGATGCTGTAAATGACGCAGTATGTGGTTTGGCATTGTCATGTTGGAAAATGCAAGGTCTTCCCTGAAAGAGACGTCGTCTGGATGGGAGCATATGTTGCTCTAGAACCTGGATATACTTTCAGCATTGATGGTGTCTTTCCAGATGTGTAAGCTGCCCATGCCACACGCACTAATGCAACCCCATACCATCAGAGATGCAGGCTTCTGAACTGAGCACTGATGATAACTTGGGTCGTCCTTCTCCTCTTTAGTCCGAATGACACGGCATCCCTGATTTCCATAAAGAACTTCACATTTTGATTCGTCTGACCACAGAACAGTTTTCCACTTTGCCACAGTCCATTTTAAATGAGCCTTGACCCAGAGAAGACGTCTGCGCTTCTGGATCATATTTAGATATGGCTTCTTCTTTGAACTATAGAGTTTTAGCTGGCAACGGCGGCTGGCACGGTGAATTGTGTTCACAGATAATGTTCTCTGGAAATATTCCTGAGCCCATTTTGTGACTTCCAATACAGAAGCATGCCTGTATGTGATGCAGTGCCGTCTAAGGGCCCGAAGATCACGGGCACCCAGTATGGTTTTCTGGCCTTGACCCTTACGCACAGAGATTCTTCCAGATTCTCTGAATCTTTTGATGATATTATGCACTGTAGATGATGATATGTTCAAACTCTTTGCAATTTTACACTGTCAAACTCCTTTCTGATATTGCTCCACTATTTGTCGGCACAGAATTGGGGGATTGGTGATCCTCTTCCCATCTTTACTTCTGAGAGCCGCTGCCACTCCAAGATGCTCTTTTTATGCCCAGTCATGTTAATGGCCTATTGCCAATTGACCTAATGAGTTGCAATTTGGTCCTCCAGCTGTTCCTTTTTTGTACCTTTAACTTTTCCAGCCTCTTATTGCCCCTGTCCCAACTTTTTTGAGATGTGTTGCTGTCATAAAATTTCAAATGAGCCAATATTTGGCATGGAATTTCAAAATGTCTCACTTTTGACATTTGATATGCTGTCTATGTTCTATTTTGAATATAATATCAGTTTTTGAGATTTGTAAATTATTGCATTCCGTTTTTATTTCCAATTTGTACTTTGTCCCAACTTTTTTGGAATCGGGGTTGTAGAAACTCATTTTCATGATAGTAGGTCTCTTGCTACTGCACACATGGCAGGCAAAATTAACAATAATAATAATAAGACAAATAATATCCCATCCACCCATCCTTCCATCTATCACCGCTTATCCTGTGCAGGGTCACGGACAAGCTGGAGCCTATCCCAGCTGACTATGGGCGAGAGGTGGGGTACACCCTGGACAAGTCACCAGGTCATCACAGGGTTGACACATAGAGACAAGCCACCATTCATGCTCACGGTCAATTTAGGGCTACCAATTAACCTAACCTGCATGTCTTTGGACTGTGGAGGAAACCAGAGCACCCAGAGGAAACCCACGCAGACACGGGGAGAACATGCAAACTCCACACAGAAAGGCCCCCGTCAGCCACTGGGCTAGAACCCAGAACCTTCTTGCTGTGAGGCAACAGTGCTAACCACTACACCACCATGCCACCCTTGTCTGAACTGGTGAATGCATCATTGTGAACAGTAGTGTCATGTCAAGCAATGTCAAACATGAAAGTGATTCGCAGTATCATGTGGAATGGATGGCATAGTGGTGCAGCAGGTCATGTACCCAGTTCCTCCCAAACACAGGCCAGTAGATGGATTGGCTCCTTTAAATTGCCCCCAGATATAAGTGCATTTGTGCATCCAAGGTATCTCCGCTGTATTTGTACCTCGTGCCCAGTGTTCCCAGGATACCTCAACATGACAATAATTCAAAACATGGCTAAATCTACAGAAATATATTTATTTGACCTTTTCATTTTCCAAGCTTGGAGAGGGTTTTATATATATCACAGAAGCAATACAGCAGCTCTTTGTATAACAAGTCCTGTAAATGTAGTGGTCCATTTGTCCATTAGGGGGAGAGATAACATCTCTGGAGTTGTGGACCTGAAACTCTTTGTCACTTTAATACAGCTGTAGAAAGAATAAAACTAACTTTGCACTGTTCCTTGAGTAAACAATGTCAAGGCTTTTTGTGTACAATAAATGTCAATTAACACTGCAGAGATGGTGTATTACATTACAGGCATTTTTATCCAGAGCAGTGTACAACAGGACCTTGACATACCCACTGCAGTTGAGGTTTAGACACCTTGCTTAAGGACACTTCAGCCATCCCTGCTGGTCCAGGGAATCAAACCAACAACCTTTGGCCCCAAAGCTGCTTCTCTAACATTTAGGCCATGGCTTCCCCATGTGTGTGTGACTGTTCTATTTGGTTATTGGAATTTTTTTTTCTTAAAGTAATTAACCAGGAAATTTTGAAATTACAGGGTTATGAAATGCCATCATTGTACATTAATACAAGATGTTCTAGATGAAAAAAATGAAGCAGACTTTAGCTTAAAAAATGTTGTAATATCAGTCCGTTGAGCCATTTCTCCAGGTACGGCCATACTGGATTAGCCAGATACATGGATGTATTAGGAGACGAAAACGAAGGTGGCACTTCGTGACGTAGGATTCCGCACATCTTCCTCATTCCGTCCTGGATCCGAGACGTTTGGCCGAGTGGCTTCATTAAGTAAAGCGAGAAAACAAATTGTGCAGTGAATATTTTACAGAAGATTGTTTTGTGGAGGACTTGTAAGAAAAAATATCACTGGGAAGAAATGAGACACAAGGCAGAAATGACAACTGAAGTCAGACATGATCCCAACTTTGTTTCGCTACAAAACTTCGACAGCACAACAGCATACCATGTCATACATCAAACGGATGGAAGATCTCATCTCATCTCATTATCTCTAGCCGCTTTATCCTGTTCTATAGGGTCACAGGCAAGCTGGAGCCTATCCCAGCTGACTACGGGCGAAAGGTGGGGTACACCCTGGACAAGTCACCAGGTCATCACAGGGCTGACACATAGACACAGACAACCATTCACACTCACATTCACACCTACGGTCAATTTAGAGTCACCAGTTAACCTAACCTGCATGTCTTTGGACTGTGGGGGAAACCGGTGTACCCGGAGGAAACCCACGTGGACATGGGGAGAACATGCAAACTCCACACAGAAAGGCCCTCGCTGGCCACGGGGCTCGAACCCGGACCTTCTTGCTGTGAGACGACAGCGCGAACCACTACACCACCGTGCCGCCGGATGGAAGATAAGCAGGTAAAAACATTTTTAAATAAACAGGCAATAAACTAGCCACTGCTTTATTTTGATCCCTTTTCTAATACTGTGTTGCCATAATTTTTGTGGAGAAATGCAAACAAATTGACTGAGAAGTCACACTAGACCACAATATTATAGTATAGTCTAGTATAGCATGCACTTGTACACCTCTGCTGTGCTTGTGGAAAATGACATCACGCACGATGGAGTTATGGCGGCCTCCTTGACAAAAAATAGTCCCGTCTATTTTCGTCACTTTAGTGGTTATATCATTAAGAACAAATTCAACATGTAGGTTTTTCTTTTTTTTTTATAAAGGACTGACATAAAGAGCGACTTTTCACTCAACTTGTTCATTAGTGAGGTATTTCCTTTAAAACAAAGAAGATTATCTGAACAATGTAGAAATAGTGTTTTCTTTGATTCTTGACTCTTTTTGAAGGTAGTCTTTTATGGGCTTAAAATTAGCATATTTTCAATTTAACCCCCCCCAAATAAATAAAACAAGATAGATAGATTACAATACAATTACATTAATAGCATTCATTTAGTCCTGGGTATGACTTTAAATTGCAACCGGTGGTGAGTCTCAGGTCTGGGATAACCTGAGTATTGGAGAAAGTAGAGTTACCCCTTAATTGCCATCACTCCCAGGTCCACTCTGACTGGGGGTAGTAGCACCTGCCTGAGTTCCAGCTATGGGTTAAATAGTACATCACCAATAACGTGTTGGCAGCACGGTGCTTTTCAGTGCAATATGGCAGATTAACCCAACAGGGTCAATTGTACACCACAAGATGGCATGTGGAAGAGCCACTCAAATGGCCAATGGATGGCATCAATCAGCAAGTCAGTTGTCACTGCGGGACAACTTCCATACCTATCAGGTCTGTGGCATTTTTGTGCACCACTTGGCATCAGATCTGGAGGTCCAGAGAGATAACATGATGGGGGCATGACATCATTTGTCTTACCTTACTGTGCAAGGGGCTTCATTAGGAGAAGAGAATAGTATACGAGAGCTCGCAAGGCCAGACATTCCATGGCGGCTCGGCCAGGCCATTCATGTCACTGCTGCGGGCGACTCTGTTGCTCTGGTGTGGGCCTCATGGCCCATCTGTGTTTCTGTGCATCCTAATGAAGCAGTCATTATCGCTAGTGATGGACAGCTGATGACGATAACAAATGACATGTAGCAGACGCTCTTATCCAGAGTGACGTACAAAATACACAGAGCAGCCTGGGGAGCAATTGGGGGTTACAGTGGTGCTTGAAAGTTTGTGAACCCTTTAGAATTTTCTATATTTCTGCATAAATATGACCTAAAACATCATCAGATTTTCACACAAGTCCTAAAAGTAGATAAAGAGAACCCAGTTAAACAAATGAGACAAAAATATTATACTTGGTCATTTATTTATTGAGGAAAATGATCCAATATTACATATCTGTGAGTGGCAAAAGTATGTGAACCTCTAGGATTAGCAGTTAATTTGAAGGTGAAATTAGAGTCAGGTGTTTTCAATCAATGGGATGACAATCAGGTGTGAGTGAGCACCTTGTTTTATTTAAAGAACAGGGATCTATCAAAGTCTGAGTTTCACAACACATTTGTGGAAGTGTATCATGGAATGAACAAAGGAGATTTCTGAGGACCTCAGAAAAAGCATTGTTGATGCTCATCAGACTGGAAAAGGTTACAAAACCATCTCGAAAGAGTTTGGACTCCACCAATCCACAGTCAGACAGATTGTGTACAAATGGAGGAAATTCAAGACCATTGTTCCCCTCCCCAGGAGTGGTCGACCAACAAAGATCACTCCAAGAGCAAGGCATGTAATAGTCGGCAAGGTCACAAAGGACCCGAGGGTAACTTCTAAGCATCTGAAGGCCTCTCTCACATTGGCTAATGTTAATGTTCATGAGTCCACCATCAGGAGAACACTGAACAACAATGGTGTACATGGCAGGGTTGCAAGAAGAAAGCCACTGCTCTCCAAAAAGAATATTGCTGCTCATCTGCAGTTTGCTAAAGATCACATGGACAAGCCAGAAGGATATTGGAAAAATGTTTTGTGGATGGATGAGACCAAAATAGAACTTTTTGGTTTAAATGAGAAGCGTTATGTTTGGAGAAAGGAAAACACTGCATTCCAGCATAAGAACCTTATCCCATCTGTGAAACATGGTGGTGGTAGTATCATGGTTTGGGCCTGTTTTGTTGCATCTGGGCCAGGACAGCTTGCCATAATTGATGGAACAATGAACTCTGAATTATATCAGTGAATTCTAAAGGAAAATGTCAGGACATCTGACTATGAACTGAATCTCAAGAGAAGGTGGGTCATGCAGCAAGACAACGACCCTAAGCACACAAGTCGCTCTACCAAAGAATGGTTAAAGAAGAATAAAGTTAATGTTTTGGAATGGCCAAGTAAAAGTCCTGACCTTAATTCAATCAAAATGTTGTGGAAGGACCTGAAGTGAGCAGTTCATGTGAGGAAACCCACCAACATCCCAGAGTTGAAGCTGTTCTGTATGGAGGAATGGGCTAAGGCTACATCCACACGACAATGGCAACGAGATGTTATTTAAAAATATATCGCGTCCAAATGGGCAACGATCAGTAAAATATCAGGTCCATATGGCAACGCAACGCTTGCTGAAAACGATGCAATACACATGCCACACCTCTAGGGACGCTGTAAGACGGTCCCTTCGGAGACACCAGAACAATAGAAGAAGTAAGGACGCATGCGCATAAACTATTATGCACGAGACTTCATATTAGCCACAAAGTCAGGAAAATCTGTTCGTAAAATTACATTATAATGACCAAATACAATGAAAAGTATTTTTCCAGTCTCACCTGTGAAAGGTAATCCCATGTGATCTCGTTTGGACGGCAAACCTGTTGGTACAGTTAAACACAGCTAATCTTTATTCTCCGCTTTGACCTATCCAATATGGCGGCGAGGATGACGTATGATTCTACGCAGAAGGCGGCGTCTTTAATGGTCCGGAATAAATTGAATACTACACGTTGATGGATTAATTTGTTGTTTCTCACCTGTGAAAGGTAATCCCATGTGATCTCGTTTGGACGGTAAACCTGTTGGTACAGTTAAAGGCAGCACATGAATCTTTATTCTCCACTTTGACCTATCCAATATGGCGGCGAGGATGACGTATGATTCTACGCGGAAGGTGGCGTCTTTAATGGTCCGGAATAAATTGAATGCTACACGTTGATGGATTAATTTGCTCCTCTACGCCCTTTTTGAGGAATGTATTGTAGGACTTAAACCAACATCTGAAGAGGTGAGATCGCTCCTTTTTTTCCCTATTTTTGCTGGTGGGATTGACTCTGCCCTAAGGGCAGAGTCTCTCTCTCTCTCTCTCTCTCTCTCTCTCACTTTGCACCATTACACAACAAATATTCACAGTGAAAATATTTTGTAAGCGCGTTTCATGAACCAAGTTATAGGATTTGTTGACAACTCGCATCGCATCGCAATGAGAAGATCATTGGCACTACTGGTGTTAAGAATCAGACCATTTCATAAATGAATATTTTTCTGTAGAGCTGCAGTGTTTGTACAATTGCATGTTTTTGCTTCACTATTACTGTCACTATTCTGCTTCTTGCATTACTACTGTGAACTAACACTGAACATAATAATAATAATAATAATAATAATAATAATAATAATAATATCCAAGCTCGTGTTTCACTCTCACTAGTGCTCTGTAAGGCTTTTTCCTGGTGATATCCTGGTGATATTCGTTACACTTCTACCCGGCGTGAAGCACTCACAGTCATGTGGTTGTGACGTCATCGTAAACAAATCCGTTCTACTCATCCAGACGACTTCACAACGGCAACATTGCCAGATCTTTCCACTCTGGAACCCGTTCTCAAAAAGATTGCATTTTGGGCACCCAAAACGCCGGTGCCGTGTGGACGCCAGGCCTAAACGATAAGCAATTGTATCGGAGTCACCTGAATCCGTTGCCGTGTGGACAGGGCCTAAAATTCCTTCAAGCCGGTGTGCAGGACTGATCAACAGTTACTGGAAACATTTACTTGCAGTTATTGCTGCACAAGATGGTCACACCAGATACTGAAAGCAAAGGTTCACATACTTTTGCCACTCGCAGATATGTAATATTGGATCATTTTCCTCAATAAATAAATGACCAAGTATAATATTTTTGTCTCATTTGTTTAACTGGGTTCTCTTGATCTACTTTTAGGACTTGTGTGAAAATTTGATGATGTTTTAGGTCATATTTATGCAGAAATATAGAAAATTCTAAAGGGTTCACAAACTTTCAAGCACCACTGTAGGTGCCTTGGTCAAGAGCACTTCAGCCATTCCTGCTGGTCCAGGGAATCGAACTGGTGAACTTTTGGTCCCAAAGCTGCTTCTCTAACCATTATACCATGGCTTACTTAAGAAATAAATGAATGAATTTAAAGGTTGATTTATGTTGGATGTCTGGTTGTGCTTCTACAGCAAGATTCATGTTTCCATTAAAAGCAGTTCATTTGAGTGGAATGTATGAGCTGAGTTACTGATGATAAAAAAAAAAGCTTGTTAGTCAGGTTACTAGAAGTTTCCTGGCTGACCACCATTATGGAAATACATTTATACAGTTTTAGTTTATAGAATAAACTGATATTGATTCATTTCTTGGCTTCTTTATGCAAGTTTATTATAATTATTAAAAAACATATCTGCATATAGACTTGTTAGTGAATATTTTTTCGCATAATGCTGATGATATAGTTGAAAGTTTGTTGGGTTATTCTTTTATTAAAATACAGTGGCCTTTGGTGTGTTATATAACACTTTTATGCACTGAAGAAATGATTCCCTGAAAATAAACCTGCAAATAGAAATGTCAAAGTTAACTTTTTTTCCTGCCTGCACTGATAATATTGCTGTATGAACTTTTTGTTATTGAAAGAAGTTTATTATTGAATGACTAAATCTGCATTGAAAACACTGTTATGAAGTCTTATATATACCATAAATCTATCTGTCATAAATGTGTAGTTAGTACTTGTGAGGACAAAAAACTGGAAAACAGTCTACACACAATAAAAATAATGATGATAATGGTAATAATTGAGGGTTCTTTTGTCTTTCATTTCAAGTGAAAGCTATATATAAACTTTAATTTGACCTCAGGCATTTTGATAAAAGCCCTACAAAAATCCTACAGCCAGAGGTACAGCAATACAGGACAGGCAATGCAGGCTATTACATGGGACACTGTCCATGAAATTATGATGTCACAAAATGCAGAACTTCTCCAGAACCTCCAATGCACAGTACCTGGCACTTCCATAAACAGGGCCACATCTCACTAGCATCTGGGACCAATCCAAGATTATTTTGAAATCAAAATGAAGAGGATGTACCTGTCTGGAAGCCAGCAAAAAAAAAAGAGAGAGAAAAGGAAAGAAGAGGAAAAAATTAAGAAGAACTGTGGTAAGTGGTGATGATAATCTAAAAACATCAACAAATTGAAGGACACTCAGTAGCCAAGACACATATTGTCAACATCAAAATCGAATCACTGGAGCCTCGGATAATACTAAAGCTGTACACCAAATTTCATCCAAATCTGTTCATTACTTTTTGAGTTATGCATAGATAGATAGATAGATAGATAGATAGATAGATAGATAGATAGATAGATAGATAGATAATCAATCCTGGATCTGTATGCATATCCTGATTTGCATCAAAATCTAATCAATCGTTCTTTGGTCCATGGCCCACCTTTCCTTCAAATTTCACTTCAACTCACTACTTTTTGAGTTAAGTTGGGAACAGCAAACAAACAAACAAATGGAGGTATGTCTGAAGGTTCTCAGTCATCCAGGTCATCGTAAACTGTAGA